>NC_133768.1:42734948-43070305 GCF_036562045.2 Rhinolophus sinicus
AGTACCATGCCTCAACTAAGTCAATCAGTCTGCACATAATAGGACAGATTTCCGTAACATGCATCATGTAATTCAACTGTGTTTGGTGCAAACCACAATATTAATTACTAGTTTCTGACATGATTCGTTTTTAACATTTTGCACAAAAGTGAACACGAAGGAGTGATAAGACAAACAGCGTTAAGGCTTTGTAGTGTTTCTGCTTCAAATTAAAGTTTCTTAAGTCCAATAGTAATGCTATTGCAGAAGTATAAATGTGGTTATATTCACTAATTTTGACCAATCTATACTAAAAATTTCAAGACTTTTCTCATCACAAAAAATCCAGCTATTTCTGGAGGTACCTATCGCAGGCTGCCAGTCCAAGAGTTAGATTGCACCAAAATTCTTAACACATGAATTATATCTAGGTGCAGCGGTTCTCAAACTTCAGGGTATTATCAGAATCAGCTGGAGGGTTTGTTAAAGCAGACTGACAAACCCCGTCTTCAGATTCTGATTCAGTAGGTCTTGGCTAGAGCCGGAGAATTTCCATTTCTAACAAGTTTGCAGGTGGTACAATGCTGTACACATTTTATTTAGCTATAAAAGAATACACATCACTTCCAACAATAGGCTCTCTCCAATTTTCCTTTATGTATGTGACTTTCTTGTATATATCACCTTTTTTCCTCCCACTTTTCATAGATGTGGGTACAAAAAATATTTCGTGTTCATCAAAACTACTATAGGGGCGGCCGGATGGCTCAGTTGGTTAGAGCACGAGCTCTGAGCGACAGTGTTGCCGGTTCGAGTCCCACATGGGCCAGTGAGCTGCGCCCTCCACGACTAGATTAGAGGACAACGACTTGGAGCTGATGGGCCCTGGAGAAACACACTGTTCCCTAATATTCCCCAATAAAAATATTTAAAAAAAAAAAAAAAAAAAAACTACTATAAAAAAATACAAGCACGGAGCCGGCACAGAGGCTCAGGCAGTTGGAGCTCCATGCTAACTCCGAAGGGTGCCGGTTTGATTCCCACATGGGCCAGTGGGCTCTCAACCACAAGGTTGCCAGTTCAAGTCCTCGAGTCGTGCAAGGGATGGTGGGCAGTGCCCCCTGCAACTAGCAACGGCAACTGGATCTGGAGCTGAGCTGCGCCCTCCACAACTAAGATTGAAAGGACAACTTGACTTGGAAAAAAGTCCTGGAAGTACACACTGTTCCCCAGTAAAGTCCTGTTCCCCTTCCCCAATAAAATCTTAAAAAAAAAAAAAAAAAGTACAAGCACAACAATCAATGGTTGTTTCAGTTATCTATTTCTGTGTAACAAATTACCCCCAAAATTTAGTGGGTTGAAAAACATTTATTATCTCATAGTTTGTGGGCGTGGCTTAACTGGGTCCTTTGGCTCAAGGTCTCTCACAAGCTGCAATCAAGGTGTCGGCAGGGCTGCAGTCATCCCAAGGTGTGACTGGGGAAGGATCTGCTTCCAAGCTCAGACATGTGGCTGTTGGCAGGATTCAGTTCCTTGCGGGTTGGACTGAGGATTTCAGTTTCTTTCTGGCTGTTGGCCAGTTTCTTGTCACATGGGCCTCTCCAGAGGGCAGCTCACAACATGGCAGCTTGCTTCATCAGAGTGATAAAGCAAGAAGAGCCAGAGAGAGAGAGTGCAAACAAGATGGAAGTCGCAGTTTTTTACAACCTAATCTTGGAAGTGACATCTCATCACTTTAGTTATAGTCTGTTCATTAGAAGCAAGTCATTTGGTCCAGCCCACACACAGGGAGTGGGGGGAGATTACACAAGAGTATGAATACCAGGAGGCGGGAACCACTGGGAGCCATTGTAGGAGAATGGTACCATGAATGGCCAGTGGCACTTGGTCACTGCGTCGGGGAGACACCATGGAGTGGTGCACACTTCAATAAATGAAGACACGTATTTCAGCCAAAGGGAGCAACCAGTATTGCCAGAGGATCTGATATTTCAAGAGTGCTTAGAAAGTCAGACTTTTCTGTAACATTTCACAATTTAAAAAATGTTGGCAAAAAATTTATATTTATTAAAACAGAAATGTGTTCATATAATGCATGTTAAACGATAGAGGTAAATGAAAAAAATGATTCAACTACGTGATGCCTTAATATTTGGTCCAAAACTTCAGGTTCTAGTAAACACTACTGATCAATGAAAATCAGTCAAGTTCTTTAAAAAACAGCTGGGCCTATGGGCTGCCAGTTTGCCATCCTTGCCATAACCTTTGTAATAGACTTTGTGGTATAGATGAAAGGGCAAGGATTTTCGTGTCTGGTGAGCAAATCTTGGTTCTGCCACTTCCACTATGTCTTTGGGCCTATGACAAGGGACAAAGCAATGATCCTTGGGGCTCACACTGTTAATATTGTCTAACTTGTCTCCTCTACTAGACTATGAGCTCCCAGAGGGACAGAGTACCCTCCTGACGTCAATTCACCCTTATCTCACGTCCCTGCTTCTTTTCTCCACAGCACTCCTATACCACCTAAAATACTATGCTTTGTCTTTTTATCTTTTCTATCCTCCCCACTAGAATATAAACTTCCTGAAATCAGAAATCTGTTTTGTTCACTGCTTTATCCTCATACATCTTGAACTGTACCAGGTACACAATAGGTGCCCAATACATACTTTTGAATGAATGAATTTCATTGTTTAATAGTACTTAGCACAGGGTCTGGCACAGAATAGGTGCTCAAAAAAATGTTAACTGAACTGAAAATTATTCACTGTCCTGATTCGAAAAATGGGGTGAAATGAGAACAGAAAATGGTAGGCAGATGCTATGCCACGCTAAGCTTAAAGCATGAGTGAAATGATCAATGTCCAACCTACTTGGCACACAAGCTATTTTGGTCAAAGTAATAGTAGCAGGCATTTATATGGCATTCACTATGTGCTGTATAATATTCTAAGTATTTATTTACGTGGTCTGACAATTAAGTTTGTGAACTTGCCACCGTGCGCTTACATTGGCAGCACTATACAAACAGCTCAGTGAGGTTTCATAACCGTGGTATATCAGTGTCACAGAGTTGTGTTTGTGTCGATGTGTGGTGGTGTCTTACTGAGTGACATTCATTATTGTTGTTGCGTGTTTTTGTGTGCTGTCACAAGAATGTCTGAGCTTGAATTAGAGCAACGAACAAACATTAAATTTCTTGTTAAACTTGGCAAGAGTGGGAAGTGAAATCAGGGATGTGTTAGTCCAAGTTTATGGAGATAATGTCATGAAGAAAACGGCCGTGTACAAATGGATTAAACATTTTTGAGGGGAGAGACCGCATCACTGATGAAGAGAGGTCAGGGCCTCCAGTAACAAGCAGAACTGATGAAAACGTTGCAAAAATTAATCGAATTGTGCATAAAAATCCTCGGCTGACTGTGAGAAGCACAGCAGACCAAGTAAACATCAATAGAGAAAGTTAGGAAAACCTGAACTGAAAATCTTGGCATGAGAAAGGTGTGTGCAAAAATGGTCCCAAAGGAGCTCACCGATGAACAAAAGCAAAGGAGAGTCGAAGTTTGCCAAGATCATTTGGAGAGACAAGACAATGTTTTGGGCCGTTATCACTGGTGATGAAACATGGGTGTACCAATATGAGCCTGAAGCAAAGTATCAAAGTGCACAGTGGAAGTCAGCCAATCCTCCATGACCAAAAAAGTTCTGTGAGTCGAAATCAAGAGTCAAAACAATGTTGTTAACCTTTTTTGCTATCAGAGGGATTCTTCATTATGAATTTGTACCAACTGGACAAACAGCTAACCAAGTTTACTATTTGGAAGTGCTGAAAAGGCTGTGTGAAAAAGTTTGACAAAAATGACCTGAACTTTTTGCCAACAATTCATGGCTCTTGCATCACGGCAATGCACCAGCTCACACGGCACTGTCTGTGAGGGAGTTTTTAGCCAGTAAAGAAATAACTGTATTGGAACACCCTCCCTACTCACCTGATCTGGCCCCCAGTGACTTCTTTCTTTACCTGAAGATAAAGGAACTATTGAAAAGAAGACATGTTGATGACATTCAGGATATCAAGGGTAATACGACAACAGCTCTGAAGGCCATTCCAAAAAAAAAAAAATAGAGTTCCAAAATTGCTTTGAAGGGTGGACTAGGCACTGGTGTCGCTGCATAGCTTCCCAGGGGAGTACTTTGAAGGTGACTGTAGTGATATTCAGCAATGAGGTATGTAGCACTTTTTCTAGGATGAGTTCACGAACTTAATTGTCACACATAATTGTTGTATATTAAATCATTTAACACCACAGTCTGTGATATAGGTATTATTACTATCCTCATGTTCCAGATGAGGAAACTGAGGCACAGAAAGGTTAACTTGCCTAAGTTTATATAACTAATAGGCAGAAGAACAAGGATTTACACTCAGGCAGTCTGGCTCCAAGGTCTGTGCTTTTAGCCATTATGATACTCAAACTAAATATAAGAAAAGTATTCTGAGAAAAAGTTATTAAAATGCAACTATACTGTTTTTAAATGTTAAAGATGAAGGATTTTGGTGTCAAATACATTTAGTTTCATATTTTGGCTGAACCACGTTGATGCAACGCAACCTTGTGCCAGTGACTATGCTGAGCCTGATTTAATTTTAGCTATAAAAAATGGAAATTAATATGTAACCTGAGGGGTGGTTGAGGGGATTAAATGATATAATAAATCTATGTAAGGTACCCAGCCCATGTGGTAGCTATTATTACTACCACCAATGGGGAAGGTATTCTGTAAGTGCATTACTAAGGAGCTACAGAAGTTACTTATAATTAACATTATAAAACACTGGTTCTAAATTCTTTGTAATTTGACCTTTAAAGCCCTCTATAGCCAGTCTATCAACCTATCTACCTGTCTCAGCAACCATTATTGAATATAATGTGTCAAGCCCCAGAGCACATCCTTGTCTTCTTGGAACAGAATTAAAAGAGAATTATATAGAAACTTCCAGTTATAAGATAAATAAGCTCTAGGGATGTAATGTACAGCTTGGGGGGGGGAAGGGAACTATAATGTGATGTGAAAATACTATGAGAGAAAAAAAGAGAGGTAAGAAAAGAGCACTCTGGTAGCACAATGGAAGGTACCATTCACCATGACTGGGAAAGATTTCAGTGATAACTTTTGAGCAAGATTAAGTAGGAACTTGCTAGGCAAGGGTGAGGTAATATAAGAAAAGCACTATGTAGGAAGACATGGTGTGTCTAGAAAACCAAAACTGTTCAGAATGGTTGGGACATTCCAATAGCCGGAACAGGCATGGGCAGAATTAAGCAGGAAGTAAGGCTGGTAAGAGTTTGGGACCACACTGTGAAAGGTATTGTTTGCCCATGCTGAGAAGTCTGGACTTGGCAGGGTAGGCAAAAAGTAGCCAGTGGGTATCTTTGGGAACACAACAGTCAGCTTTGGATTTCAGGATGTATCTCTGATAGCAATGTGGAATATGGACTACAGTCCAGAGAGTGGTGAAGGAACAAGTTGAGGCTACTTTCATTTTCATGGTTCAGATGAGAAATGATGGTGGGTAAATACCCAAAAGATGAATTGTCAGATCATATGGTAATTCTATTCTTTGAGAAACCTCCACACTGTTTTCCATAGTGGCTGCACCAATTTAGATTCCCACCAACAGTGTGCAAGGGTTCCCTTTCCTCCATATCCTCTCCAACATTTGTTAAGATTTCTTGTGTTTTTGGTAATTGCCATTCTAACAGTGTGAAGTGATATCTCATTGTGGTTTTGATTTGCATTTCCCTAATGACTAGTGACGTCGAACATCTTTTCATGTGTCTGTTGGCCACCTGTATGCCTTCCTTGGAAGTGTCTATTCAGGTCCTCTGCCCATTTTTCAATCAGATTATGTGAGTTGTGTGAGTTCTTCACATTTTGGATATTAGCCCCCTGTCAGAGGTATCATTTGCAAATAACTTCTCCCATTTGGTTGCATTTGTTTATTGTTGTTTTGTTGATGGTGGTCTAAACTAAGGCCATAAGGGCAGAAGTGGCTGGACTCTGGAGACAATTTTGAGGTAGAAGTGACAGGATTTGGTAACCAAGTGAATATGGAAAGGGACAGAAGACTGAAGAATTGAGAACTCCACGGTTTCTGCCTTGAAATGGATGAAAGACAACATTCATTAAAAAAAAAACAAAAAACGGAATACTAAAAGTAGAACAAGTTTTCGGGAAAAATACTGAGTTCCATCTTGGATACTTTTTAGTTTAAGTGACCTATATGACACCGACCGGTAGAGAGCTGAAAAGATACGTCAAAAGCTCATGAGAGAGGTTGGGAGTTGAGAAAGAGCTCTAAGAATCAGCAGAATATAGCTAATATTTAAAACCATAATAATGGATGAGATTGCTCAGGAAATGAATAGAACATGACTAGGACAGAAGCCTTGAGAGCACCAGTGCTTAAGGAAGCAAGGAAAGGAGGAGAAATAACTTAGGAAAGGAGCAACAGCTAGAGACTTAAAAGGAGAATCAGAAATGAGCAGCATTGTGGAATCCAAGGAAGGGAATTCAAGGAAAGGATGGCTTAATAGCATCAATTATCTCAAAGAGGACCAAGAAAGGGTTAGAATGGAAATGGATTTGGCAGCTTCAAAATGGCAACAGCAAATATCAAGTGGCAACCGGTTAGGGAAGGGGAATTAATAGTTTTCTTTTTTCAAGAATAATGTTTAAAAGGAAAGTACGGAGATAAGGATAATGGCTTAAAGGAATTACAAAGTAAAGGGGGAGTTTTTGTTTTTTAAAGGTTATTTGTGTATGCTGTAAGTGAAAAAAAAAAAAACAGAGAAAGACTGAAAATGAAGAAAAGAGATTTTTGTTACTTTTGAATTCCTATAACATCACTATATGACTCACTTCACTTGGCATTTAGCTTACACATTAGCCTGTACTTGCACTACTGAACACTTAGCAATGCTGACACAAACTAAGTGCTCAGTAAATCTTATAGTTTTCCTTCATGTATGTATGCATATTATCTGGCCAATAAAAGTACACAATCTTACACAAGAATGTACAAAACAAAGTTGGTGGGATTGGGGAAAAGTCTTTGAGCGATACAGACCCAGAACAAGGATTTTTATCCATCACTTACTAGTGTCCAGACCAAAGAAAAATCATTTCACCTCTTTACACCTCAGTTATTCACCTGTTAGATGGGAAGAATACCATCCATTCTTGCAAGCTTGTAAGGACTAAACAAGATTTTAAAAGCACTTTATATACAACTTGTGCTCAAGAAATAGTAATAATTACTATTATGATTTTTCCTACCACTAGAGAACCTAGCAGAGTCACTGACTTTTCAGGATGTATCTATGGTTGAGCATTATCATCAGGAGGCATAGCAGGCATTGCTAGAATATATTTTAGAGAATAAATGCACAAAATGACATCAGCGCTTGGTCACCAACTAATCTAAAGAACAAAACCAAACTTTGGTCATTTATGTACCACCACCATAATTTCTGCCATGTCCAAGCACTGCACCTTACTACGTTTCTTCAAATCAACTCACTTTTATTTAATTGGCCCATTCTAAAGAATTATAGCTGTGAAATGGTGGGTTTGATGTGATTTTTTTTCTAATGCAGATTAACCATTAAAACAAAGCATTTATCCCCTTAACCACCCACATCATCTGCCAGATCATTCTAACTGCTTTAGGTTGCTCTACTTCTGAGACCTTTAGGAAGATATTAGACTAGCAATTTATGGGTTTACTTAATTTTTCTGCTACTGGTGATTACCACTTACAAAGGTTTGAAGAACATACAAATGAAAACAACCAAATGACAACCTCCATCCCAATAACATATACTGAATCTTTTCAATACAAATGAAAAGGAGATTGGAATAAAGGCCCATCTTGTGGCCAAGTCTCAAGAACAAAACCATGAGAAGAAATACAGTGGTGGGTTCTGTTCTGAAGCACCAGCATTTCAGTCAAAAGAAATGGCAGGTGTGCAGATCATCTAAATGAAAAACTGTTACCTTCAAGATAGTGGAACACTCCTCTGAATAGGCAAACCACAGTCAGTTATGAACCAATACCTTTCAAGTCTATGCTGTAAACCAGGAAGTCCTCTGTAACAACAACAACAAAAATCACTGAACAGAATCAGGAGAGGGAACTTCACTCACCAGTAACATCTACAGATACTTTACATATGCAATTTTGGAGCCAGTCTTAAATCCACTATATTAAGAGCCACACTACACACTCTTTAAGTAATTCCTACATTCCATTCTCTTAGGATCACCGACCTATTCATTCAGGGAAAAAAAAAAGTACCCTGTACTGAAAATATCCAAGACACTATGGAAAATATAAAAAGATCAAAGTTTTTTTTATAATCTAGCATGGGAAATAAGATTTATATTTTCCCCAAATGTTGTTTCTCAGGACTAAAGAAGACTGCTGGGAATTTTCCCCCCAACATTTTATTATGAACAACTTCAAACATATGGCAAAGTTGAAATAATTTTACAGTGAACATGCAAAACTCCACCGAGGTCCTACCGTTTTTACTATACTTGCTTTCTCACACATGCATCCATCATACTTTTTGATGAACTGCTGGGACTTAAAAAATGAGACTATGTGTGATGAATAATTTTGATAGGCCATGTCAGGGCTGCTTCTTTAAAATTTTGACTGATGGGGTGCATGAACCAAAAAGTTTCGAAACCACAAAACCATGTTGTGTGGTCAACTCTCCTGCCAACCTCCAATCAAAATCTATTCAGAGCTCACAGCAGGCCGTTCTTGTCCACCATCTGAACTATCCTTCCCTGTCTCCTTCAAGGCTCAGCACCCATCTGTGAAGGCCTCCCCCAACTTTCACACCCTCACCCAGAATTAACCATGCCCTCCCCGAAAAGGCCACAGTTTTCATTATTTGCAATTAGCTCAGTACCTGCAACTTTGTTCATTCAGTCTGGCTTTTACTAAACTCTGACCTCCTTGAGGGCATGGATCCCCTTATTTACCTCTGAGTCCTCCACAATTAGCACAGTACCTAGCAGCCTATAGCAAGCACTCAAATGAATAAAATACCCACACCTGTCTTTACCCAGGACCAGAGATTTTAGTCAAGTGTGGGAATGATCTAATCACACTGGCACTTAGAAAGATTTCTCTTAGAGAGCACCATTGTTCAGAGCAGGGGCTTTGGAAACTGCCTGGGCACCAATCCCAGAAACCCAGCTCAGCCTTTATTTGCTAGGTGACCTTGGGCAAGTTTCTAAACCTCCTGTGCCTCAGTTTCCTCATTTGGAAAACAAGTAATACTGCTCCACAGGTTATTGTGAGGATCAAATGAGATCATTTTTTTGTTCAAGCACACAGATTGGCACCTGGCACTTAGTAAGTCTTCCACCAATGTCAGCCACTGTTGCCAGCAACCAGGTTAATAATGGCAATGAAGTAAAAAGTCCTTAAAACTTGGGTGGTAGCAGTGAAAACAAAGTGGAAAGAATGGCCATGATGATGCATCTACTGAAAAATGTTCAGTCAGAAAGGCAAGCAAAATGAGTGTGTGATATTTTTTCCTACTTTGTATGTCTGACATAGCTCACGACTGAATTTTTATTATTAAAAGCAGCTATAATCTACCCAGCCTGGGCACAGATTTGATACTGGGCACAAGGAGTCTAGCATGACTGGACTATAGCCACAAGCTCTATGACCACAGCAAGCTTCTCTATGCAGGTCTTTCAGTCTCTTGGCTGCAGTTTTTTCCACTTCTCCCCACAGGACCATGTTTTTAGTTTATGATTCCCACAATTCCCTGTTGCCTTTTGATTGTGAGCACATCACCAAGAGCCTTGGTTGAGGAATAGGTTTGAGGTTATATCCCACCCAACCCTGTACTACTTTTCTTTCTTCTTCCTGCCCACCTCCTTTACTTCTCAAGCCTTGCTATTCCCCACACGTAGGAACTTGAAACCTAAGAGTATGGGAAAGCAACAGAGCAAGAGCAGTGGTGCCAAGAGCTCAGGATGTTTCCAAGCTCTTACCCAGGCCCCATATGCAATGACCAACTACATACGGAGATTGGACTTAACTGCCATGGGGCTTCACATGCTTGATATTTCTTTTTGATTATGCTCATTTTCTTCTTCCCACTTAAAGCAGCCTTCTCCCAAACCCTCAACCAATTCAAATCCAACCCATCCTTGAAGACCCAGGTGAGGTCCAACTTCAAGGAAGCCACCCCTGAACATTTCAGCCCACAGATATCCCAACACATCCACACAAAACAGGTACTGTACTTACAATCTGTACCATAAAGCACAATCAATACACATTTATACCATTAAATAAATGTTTCATGTGTATACATTTGAATTTCCAAGGGCAGGACCATGTCTCACATGTCTTTTTAAACCTCTTACTCTCAGTGGGTTAATACTTGTTGAACAGTGATTTAATCAGTGGGTTTTTTTGTTTGTGTGTTTAGGCTAAGGCAGGAGGAGGTAGAAGCATGTTGAAACGATAAAGGCTGAATGGACAGAAGCGTTAAAAAAAAGCACTTGTTCAAAATGGGTAAAAAACGTCGTAAAAGGTGTTCAATTAACATGTTTAACTGATTTGCTGCAAGGTTGGAAAGAGACACAGAGAAGATAGATGCCAACTGAAAAAAATTGGAAAAAGGCATTTCAGCTTGAGGCAGAAGACACCAGGAGTAAGATGGGGTTACAAAAGAAATTCTGCTAAAACCTAGGGCTAGGCCAACTGGATGCATGGACCGTAAAGGGAGTTACTGGGATGACATGGATAGAGATGTAGTTATGTAGGTGAGCGAATCGGTAGGGGGTGATATGAAGGGGGGGGGAGATGGATCAAATGAGAGGGTAGTTAGGTAAGTTGGTTAGCTGACTGGGCGGTGAGTGGGTAGATGGGAGGCAGGTAAGTGGGGGGGGGGTTAGGTGTCTAGTTGGGAGGGAATAGGTGTGGGGCTTATTATTTAAGATCCGGCCCCTCCCTCACCTTGACCCGGAAGCGGATGAGTGCTAGCCTCACGCAGTGGCTCAGGCAGGCCGGTGGCAGGAACCAGGCCCGTGGAGGAGGGGTGCCCTTGTTGCCCACGTGTCCCACGATCAGTTGCGCTGTCTGCCGCTCGGCCTGGCACCGACGGCCCCACTCAGCCAGCCGGTCCTTGCCCAGGCCCCCGGGGAACATGACCACAAGCTCCAGGCCGTCGCCGCCGGGATAGGCACAAGCCTGGCACAGCGCTGATAAGTAGCCCAGCATGGCGTTCCATTGGCCGCCACACACCCAATCCGTCTGATAGCCGCCATAAAGCCGCGGCAGCGCCGAGCCCGCGTCTACCAGCACCCGGGCCCCGGGAAGCGGAGGGGGGGGCGGCGGCGGCGGCGGCGGGTGCACACCGGGCTGCGCCTGGCCGTGGTGGTTGAAGTGGTGAGCGGGGTGATGGTGCCGAGTCGGCCCCGCGCCCCCGGAGTAGGCACCCAAGGCAGCGGGCGGGAGCGGCGGTTGCTGAGGAGCGGAGCTCCGGGCGGTGCGTGGACCCCCGGGCGCTAAGGGTGCCGTAGGCGGCAGCTGGCGATGTTGGTGCTGCTGCTGCTGCTGGCGCGAGACCGTGCGCGCGAGTTTGAGGAGGTCCACGGGCACCACAGCCCCGGGACAGCGCTTCTCCAGGAACTCTTGAAAGCCCTGGACGCCCATGCTTGGTCGGTGGGCAGACGAGACGGCGGCTGCGCGAAAAAGCTAGGCGGCGATCTGGGCGCGAAGCTGAGGGCGGGCGCGTGCGCACTCCACGGGGGGCGAGGGGGGCGGGAAAAGGATTCCCGAGGGGAGGGGTGAGCAAGCGAAGGAGTGAGGGCGGGGTGGGGAGGAGACCACAGATTGGATTTGGGTGGAGAGAAGGGGTGAAGCCAACCGGATTTAGGAGAGGCTGGGAGAATAAAAGCGATGACGGGCTCTAGTCACTTCTCTTTTTTTTCCTCTCCGGCCGCTCTTCACCGCTTCAAAACTGGTGATGCCTCTTCCTTCCACCTCCGGGAGCCATGTTGCCTCGTCTTCTCGATGGTACCGTACACGCTTTCCAGCTGAAGCTGGGCGGGCGGGGGCAGGGCGGGGCGGAGGGGCATCTTGGGAGTTGTAGTCTTTTCTATGGCCTCGTGAGACACTCGAGGAACAAGATTACCATCCCTGTCAGCCCTAGAGTTCGCAGGATCACAACTGGTGGGTCATGTTGATATGTGTTTAGGACCTGGCGCCTCCAACCCCTGGCATCCACCGAATTGCTTCAGGCTATCTAAGCCTTTCCCAGGAAAAGGAGTTTGGGTGGAAGAAGTGATGTATCATGGGAAGGGAAGTGGAGTGGATTAATTGAAATCAGCTAAAGTATGCTAAAATTCTCCAAGTAGTGGTAATTTTCCTTTCAAGGGAAAAAACAATATGTATAGCTTTTAATGAATGAGAAAGGACACTTGTGGAAGATAAAATTAATAACCACAAAGATTTCTGTAGCAAACCCACTTTTAGCTACTGCAATTCTTTGAGGAAGAGTTGTTGGCCCCAATTTATGAATGGGAAAATTACATTACTTATTTGCCCAAGGCAATGCAGAGAAGTGAAATTAAGGATCCCTTGTCCTCAGGATCTCTTTGGTCAGGGAGATAAGCACAAATACAAATTAAACTACAGGTTGTACCTTGCTGGTAATCACTGAGCTACAGTGTCCTATGCTTAGGAATTCTGTGTTCAGAGATCATTGTGAATCAATATGTCAGGGAGCTCTAGCAAAATTACTGTAAGGGCTCCAATTCCAGGCATACAGAATCATAATCTTTGGAAAAGATATATTTTCAGCATGCTCTTCAGTTGATTCTGATGCAGCACCAGTCTTGACTGGCTTTTAGGGCCCACTCTTTCAGGAAAAGGACAGAAAACAAGATTTGTAACAATGAGTAGTACCCGGATCTGGCTTGGAACTTAATGGGAAGTGGGAGATAATGGCAGGAAGAGTTAGAACCCAAAAATGCAGAACTCCAGAGTAGTCAGGATGAATGAAGTCTGAGAACGATCTAATAGGATGTGAAAGCTGAAAAAGCTTCAAGTTTCATAAAGGAGTTTATCAAAAGAGTATTGGAGATAAAACAAGCCAGACTGGCAAAGAATAAGTAGATTGTGAAGCAGTGCACCTAGGTAACTCTTGAAAACTAGCAATGGAAGGAGAGAGCAGAGGCTTGAAGGAATGAAGAATGTAAGGAATTGAGGTTTTCTAGTATAGTGGGCACCTATTGAATTGTCTGTTCAGCTGTCCTTTTCTAGGAATTGACCCTCCCACAATTTACAGAGTTATAGCAAAAACTGTCATGTTCCTATCACCATGGCTGATTGAGTCAAAAGTGGACAACTAAGCCAAGCTGGGTCAGTCAGAATTTCATTTTCTAGAAATTTGGAATTGGACCAGAGAGATAATTTTTCCTCTAAGTATAAAGCTTGGAAGCTGTCAACAGTCAATTTTCTCACCAGAGGGACAGAAGTAACAGATGCTGGTCTGCAGAAAGAGAAGGAAAATGCAGACTCAGAGCAGAGACAAGAGCTAGGGAGTCATCGTGTTTTAGTCCCAGGTTCAACATCATTCCTGGGGCCTTATTGTTCTTGGTTTTCCTGAGGTCACCCTATATCCTTATTATTACTACTTTTGATTAAGATAGAGTTGAGTTAGAAACTACTTATGACCAAAAAACATTAATTCAGGAACTGGTACCAGAAGTGGCATATGACAAATTAAAGACCCTAAAATATGAAACTGGCAGAGATTGGTGATGTCCCATATGAGTTAATGGGAAGTTGGCATTCGATGTTATTTGGCAGTGAAGTAGTTGCTTATTGCTCTTGGGACTCAAACCAGAGCAGCCCTTCTACTGTATTAAGAGATCTGCAGTTGCTGAGGGTCAGATAATGATGAGCTTTGCTGATATATAGCAGACAAAAACTCATAGACACAGACAACAGTTTAGTGGTTACCGGAGGGGAAGCGGGAAGTGGGGTGGTAGGAGAGGGAAAAGGGGGTCAAAAAATGGAGATGAAAGGAGAACTGACTGGGTGATGAGCACGCAATGCAATATGTAGATGGATGATATATTATAGAAATGTACGCTTGAAACTTACATAATATTACTAACCAATGTCACCCCCAGTAAATTTAATAAAAATTTTAAAAATTTAAAAAATGTTTCACCGACTAGGAAACTGGCATCTAGGCAATTGGAATGAGGTTATGTACATAAGCCTCCATAGTATGCCTTATTCCCCACCTCCCCCAAATGTGATGATGTCTCTGTAAACACATTCAGCTGGGATGCAAGGAAGAGAGGGTAACTGGAACATTCCCAGAGCAGATCAGAAAAGAGAGGCTTCACAGCCTTGAACTCAACCTGCTATTATTTCCTATCCAAGCTCTAAACTGAAGACCTGGAGCAGAATGTCAGGGAGAATGAGCCAAGTCCTTCGGTGGAGTGCTAAGAAATAGAAGCTGCAACAAGATGAACCATGTTACTCCCTTTAGCAGATCTGCAGATAACTTGATAATATTCTTGGCACTTGTTATTAGCATTCAGAGTCCCCTCAAGTGTAATATACAGGCAGTCAAGTGAGCTTTTGAGGAAGCTATATCACTAGAAAATTATATCTGGTGAATGGGCACCATGAGCCAGAGTAGTGATTCTCCCTGGACCAGCATATCAGCATCACATACAAGCTGTTAGAAATGTAAATACTTGGGCCTCAGCACCACACACACACCTCCAGAATCAGGAACTCTGGGGGTGGTGCCAGCAGTCTGTGGTTTAAGTAGGATCAAAGATAAACAAAGCTGGACATTAATTAAAGCAGTGAAAACAGATTTTATTCAGTAACTACTGCCAGTAGGGAAAAGTTGAGCTCCATTCCTATTTCTACAGAGGTGACTGGGCATTTTTAAAGGAGGGAGAGTGATAAGGGTAGGTAGATACCATGTTTCCTCGAAAATAAGACCTAGCCGGATAATTAGCTCTAATGCGTCTTTTGGAGCAAAAATTAATGTAAGACCCGGTGTTATATAAGAACAGGTATTATATTGTGCGGACAGAGTCCCAGAGAGCAGTTTCCAGGCTCTCGGCCTCACATAGAAAGGTGCTGGCTCTGGTAGTAGATGGCCGTCAGCTGTGGCTAAATGACCATCAGTTGTAACCAGTTAGCCAATTAGCCCCTGATATAACTGCCATGGCTCCTGGTTGGAGCGTCGAGAGTCAAGTCGGTTGGTTGGCAGGCAGAAAAGCGGACAGCAGGTTGCAGGTTGTGTGACTCCAGCCTCCAGTGAGACTATAGTGGTATGACTCCCCTACCTATGGCTCCGTGGGTGTTCCTTTTTGGCCTCACCATATCCTGCGTTCTTATGTGGGGAGCGGGACCAGAGACTTCATAGGCCACCCCACACGACAAATGGAGCAAGCAGGGTCTCCCGCGTGACATATATATTTGTCATGAGGGGTTTCTGGTCCCGCTCCTGGCAGGTGAATGCAGGATATGGTGAGGCCAAAAAGGAACAACAACAGAGCCATAGATAGGGGAGTCATACCACTATATTCTCGATGGCGGCTGGTCGAGACACAAAAGCAAACATCCGACAGTACCCCAACATGGGGTCTTTCTGCACCCCAGTCTCGCTGGTAGCCGGGTGCGACACAGGAAGTAGGATCAACACGATCCGCAATCCATAATCCACTTGCTAACCGCAATCCATAGTCTGCTTCTCTGTTAACCAATCAACCCCCTAGCGTAGCCACGGGAGTTATATTCGTGGCTAATGGCTAACTGGTAACAGCTGATGGCCAACTAGTTACAGCTGATGGCCATCTACTACCCAAACCAGCACCTTTCCATATGAGGTCAGGAGCCTGGAAACTGCTCTGCTGGCTCTGTCCCCACAATATTACAAGACATTACATTACACTACGCTACATTACATTACACCACACCAGGTGTTATAGTAAAATGAGACCCAGTCTTATATTAATTTTTGCTCCAAAACACACATTAGAGCTGATTGTCTGGCTAGGTCTTATTTTCGGGGAAACATGGTAGATAGAAATGAGCAGGAGAAGGAGAGACCTAGCCCTGATTAGAAAGCCCCTTGCTGCAGCTCCTACTTGGGTCAAGACCCCTTGCAGCTGCCCTCACTTAGGGCACAAAATGATGGTGGGGACAGAGTCCCAGAGAGCAGTTTCCAGGCTCTCGGTCTCATGTGGAAAGGTGTTGGCTCGGGTGGTAGATGGCCGTCAGCTGTGGCTAATTGACCATCAGCTGTAACAAGTTAGCCAATTAGCCACTGATATAACTGCCGCGGCTGCACTGGTAAGTTGAGTTGAGTTGGTCGGTTGGCAGGCAGGTAAGCGGACAGCAGGTTGCAGGTCGTGTGACTCCAGCCTCCAGTGAGACTATAGTAGTATGACTCCCCTACCTATGGCTCCGTGGGTGTTCCTTTTTGGCCTCATTATATCCTGCGTTCTTGTGTGGGGAGTGGGAGCAGAGACTTCACAGGCCACCCCGCACAATCTATGCGACAGGTGTCTTCTGCGAGGAGTCCTGTGTCAGGAACCCAGCTCACGAGAAAAAGTTTCAGTCCAGTTCAAGTAATGTCCCAGGGGGTGTCCCTCGATGTCCACCTACTTTCTGGGCATAGCCAGGGTTCCCATAAAAAAGGCTGCAGTCTGTGCTGGTGTCAAGTAGGGCCAAAATCCTCTGCACATTAGAAGGGGACCAATGTATGGACAGTTCCACGTGGGGCCTCCGGTCCCTTCTCGTCCCCTCTGACCGGGTACCTTGGCCCCACCGCTAATCAAGCTGAAGGGAGTCGGCCTCAAGCGGCTGCATGAAGTCCTAGAGGGAAACGGGTCGCACTTTCCCAGACTTCCCTTTTGGGCTTCGCTGGAATTGCTGTTCCGGACGCAACTGTTTCAAACTTCCAACAAGAGTGCATTGGGTTGTCAGTCTATTTTTTCCCGATCAACCCCTGCTGCCAAAAGATCATGCTACATCTGTGCATGTGTTACTCTCTGAGGCCCGCAACCTCGCCCCTTTACTTTTGATTTGAGCTTCCAGGTCTTAATTTCTCAGACCTCCTGTCTTAACTTCCTTTGCCGCCAGCTTTCAACATCCCGTAGGGAGGCCATGACAATTGTAACTTCATGGATTCGCGGCCCCACATAGGGCGTAAGAATGGCAACCAAGGACCCAAAAGCACTCACAGGTGCAGTATCCAAAACTAGATCTCTCATGCTGGTTGTAAAATGTTCGTCATCTGGGCCCCCGCATATTAGGGTTGAACATAGCATGTCTCATACCCATTTCACGGATGATTTGCGTAAGTTCAGTATATGACTGCCATTGACTCACAGTGTCTGGCAGCTCGCCAGCCTGTCCCCATATTGTGCGTACCGCAGCAGTGAGACACTCCATTAGAGAATGGTTGCCCTGGTCATGGGCCAACCTATGGTAGTTCTGTCACCTTTGTCACAGGGACGGATGCACTGTCATGAAGGCTAGCTTTTCCATCTCGCCTGGGGAGCAGAGAATGTTGTCTGCTCCCTCATCCCATAAACGTAATAGCCAAGCTGAGACTGGCTCTCCAGGGCGCTGTGGGTACCGTCTCCCAGCTCCTGCAACTCAGTGGGACTGTAAGGGGTGTAGGTCATGAACTCAGTCACAGCTGGGTTGCTGGCAGCAATGCCCCCGGGGCCCAAAGGTTGCTCACGTTTTACCCTTTGCTTCAAGATTGGCCGGGCTTGGGGGTTGGGAGCTACATTGTCTCCACTCGCTTCCTCTGCTTCTGCTTCAGAGTCTCCACTGTGGGGCCCCTCTTCTAACAAGCGGACCCGAGCTTCCAGCGCTTCCAACAGGGCACCTGGTCCGGCACCTGGGCTCTTTCATTAGGCGCATTTTCCATGTTAAGATTCAAGGCGGTGAGGAACATCCAGCCTACACGGCCGGCTGTAGCCTTCACCTCCTCCGGCAACCGCTCAGCCAGAGCCTGCAGGGCCCTCTCCATGCTGGCCGGAGAGCCGTCCATGTCCTCCCACCCCTCCTTGGGGGTCCAACTCCTGAGAACAGTGGCTACCAGGTACCACACACTGTGTAGGGGCCACACATCCTCCTGCCCAGAGTCAGACTCCATTCCTAACCTGGTCAGAATCCTGCTCACCGTGCCAGGTGTTTGAGTGGGTGGAGGCCTCAGTACAAGGTGTCCGGAACCCTCGGAACCTACAGCAGCAACAGATCACCAAAAGGAAGGCGATGCCTTCTATGACCAAGAGGGTGGTGTGCCACCTGGAGGCTCGAGTCTCCCAGGCACACTGCACCTTCCGTTCCCGGCACAGCTCCTCACAGGTGCTGAAGCTGAGTTTTCACATGCACAAACTGCTCCACCATCTTTCGGAGAGTTTTGGCCGGCACCGTACCCTGCTTGCTGCACCATTTGTAATGCAGGGTCTCTGGTCCCCTTCCGCACATAAGAACGCAGGATATGGTGAGGCCAAAAATGAGCACCAACAGAGCCATAGATAAGGGAGTCAAACCACTATTGTCTCGCTGGCGGCCGGGCGAGACACACGAAGTAGGATCCACACGATCTGCAAACTGCCGTATACTTCTCTGCCTGCCAAACAACCAACCAACCAACGCAGCCGTGGCAGTTGTATCAGTGGCTAATTGGCTAACTGGTTACAGCTGATGGCCATCTACTACCTGAGCCAGCACCATTCCACGTGAGGCCGAGAGCCTGGAAACTGCTCTCTGGGACTCTGTCCCCACAGAATTCCCGCCCATTCCCAGGAATTTTCTTTGCTTTCCTGTTCCCGAATCCCGAGATATAAACTGTTTTCTGTTCTCCACGATGAATCGTTTCCACAAAGTGACAGCCAATACTGCCAACCACCTGGGTTCAAGGACCTGATTTCCCGACCAACTTTTCTTGGGATTCAGGAACGGAAAATAAAAAAAAATTCCTGAGAACGGGTGGGAATTCCCACCCGGAAAATCTAGCGATAAATAGGGAAAATGTCTAAGAGATACATTGTGAGTAGTACGTTGTGGGGACAGAGCCCCAGAAAGTAGTTTACAGGCTCTCAGCCTCACGTGGAGGGGTGCTGGCTCGGGTGGTGGATGGCTGTTGGCTGTGGCTGATTGGCCGTCGGCTGTGGCCGGTTAGCCGATTGGCCGCTGGTGTAACTGCTGCGGCTACGGAGGAGAGCTGAGGATTGCGGAGGAGCCGAGGAGAGCCCAGGAGAGCGGAAGAGAGCGGAGGAACAGAGTCGAGGAGAATGGAGGAGAGTCGTCGGTTGGTCGGTTGGCGGAAAGGCGAACGGCAGGTCGCGCGTCCTGTGGGCCCAGCCTCCAGTGAGACCATAGTGGTATGACTCCCCTACCTATGGCTCCGTGGGTGTTCCTTTTTGGCCTCACCATATCCTGCGTTCTTGTGTGGGGAGCGGGAGCAGAGACCCCGCAGGCCGCCCTGCCTGAAAAATGGCGCAGCGAGCAGGGTCTCCCGCACAACATACGTTTATTTCCCATTGTGGGTATTACTGGATTCAAGGAGCTGATTTTCCTGATTTCCCGACCAACTTTTCTCAAGATTCGGGAACGGGAAAGCGAAATAAATTCCTGAGAATGGGCGGGAATTCCTGCCTGGAAACCCTACAACCCAGTAACAAGAGGAGAAAGCATGGGCTTGGTAGAGTCAGGCAAGTGAAAAATTGCAAAAGGTTGGTCAGTATAAGTATAATTAGGCCAACTGTGTCTGCTTGCTGTCAATTATTGAGGTTAAGTCTATCCTTTCACAGAGACTGGGAGACAGAGGCTCTAGGCTTCCTGATGATTACTTTGCAAAAGAATGGTCCTTGAAAGAGACACTGGAATTGTAGGAGGTAAAACCTACATCTCAGAGGGAGGGGAAGAATTCACAATTGTAAGCCCTTTACAGTAAATGGTGTCAGAAAGTGAGATCAGGGACCTATGTCAGGTATCAGCTAGAGCACCTACAAATTCTTTTGACAGCCCTGAGCTTTTCCAGATGAGAAGTAGGTCATCCCAGGGATTCAGCCTTAGGCTCCTAGAAGCCATGCTAAAGTTTGGTCAAGTCTCTTAGTGCAGGTTTTTGAATGGAGTGTTTGAGTTTTTGCAGGTCTCACTACCTACCCTCCAGGTGATTCTAATGCACTCTCAAATTTGAGAATCACTGCTGTTCTAAAGCAGGCCCAGGCCCAAGTAGACTGGTTAAGCAAGAAGGTGCATCAGTAAATTGACTCCCATAATTATTTTTATGCCCATAATTTAGTTCCCGTATTCCCGCCCAGGTGGAAATGGTGCATACCTGGACCTGGTGGTTAATAATGGTGTGCACCTCTCCTTTCCTAAAAGGGAATTTTGATCGTGGTTAATCTAATTTCTTTACTGTAGTATGTTACATCTGGTGGCAGTCAAGTTTGATAAACATTGTAGGATCAAGAGCCACATTTAGGTTGTCACTAGACAAGGAAGGGACATGTCCATGCCATGCTGTTGCTTCTGGATGTAGTTGCCTGTGACTTGCAGTTGTTCATGGGTTGTTAGGTATGGGCATTTGGAGAATTGTAGAAAAGGGCGTGGAATATGTTTATGAGAAGTAAAGAGGACTGTAGGTAAACATCTATTGTCTCCCCAGAAATTCCTTCCTGCCATCTTCTCTGCCTTATCTTCACAATTGCAGCAGGAGCTATCCTTTGTGTACCTTCCAGAGAACTTGGGATTGAGCTGAATGAGAAAGGAGGAGGAGGAGGAGAAAAATCCTGGCTGTATTCAAGAATCTTCATTTATTTATACCTAAAGCCAATCTGCATTATCCCTGTGTCTTGTGAGATACTGCCATCTTTATAATAAATTCCTTTGTGTTTAAGCTTGTTTAAATTGGGTTTCTGTTACTTACACACAAGAGTCTTAACATGGATAGTACAGGAGAAACTTTAGGCTGGACACAGGCACTAGAGAGGGTAGAGCTAACAGGCCAAAGTCCTGAAAGCAGAAGGGGATAGTAGGTGTCACAGAATAGTGGTTAAAAGTGGGCTTTGGAGTCAAGATGTGGGTTCCAGTTCCTGTTCAACTCCTTTTTAGTTATATGACATTAACAAGTTACTTAACCTCTTGATCCCTTACAGTATTTGTGAAATAGGGACTCATTAATTTATTCAACCAATTTATTTGGTACCTACTACATGCCAGGAATAAAGCTGGGCACTAGGAGAAGGCAGTTTTCAAGACAGTCAAGGAGCTTAGAATAGTGATGGCGAAGATACTTTCCTCAGATGTTTGTGAAGATGAAATGATGTACTAACATGTTTGTCATAGTAAGTGGCACAGTAAGCACCTAATAAATGTTATTTCATATCATGAAGGGTGGAGAGAAGCATAAAGAGGTTTCCTTGGGAGCTTACCTTGGAATCTTCTGACTTCTTCCACCTAAGTAGTAACTAACTGTAGCTGTTCAGTTTCAACAAGGGGCCCACTTAGCTCTCTCTATGGCTCAAACCCTTGGGGCCTATTTGAGAGGATGTAAGCTGACATGGTTATAGGAAATAATTCATTAGAAGGTCTAATGAGGCTGCCATATAGCTTGAGTTTCTTGAACCAGCAACTGGCTAATACAAGGGAGGTAATTTGATTAGTAAACAATGACAGTAGCTCTCAGCTGTAGTTACATTAATATGTGTGATACACACATATACATGAAATATGTACACATTAATATGTATGATACTGATATATCACCTGGGGAATTTTTAAAACAATACTGATTATAGGGATGAGACCCGGAAACTATTTTTATTTTAAATTGTGGCCAAATATAAAAGCAAATACCAAAGGCTGATGTCTATATATGGGGCAAAGGGTCAGTATGGTATGTTTTCTCGTGTCAGCTATTTTGCATTTAAGGTGAAAATTGTAAATGTTTGAAATAATTTCTAAAAATAGTGATCAAACATAGGTAACACAAAGTTTGCTATCTTAACCATTTTAAAATATACAGTTCAGTAGTGTTAAATATAATCACATTTTTGTGTAACCAGGAGAATAATTTTTTTAAAAAAGCTCCCTGGGTGGTTTTAATATGCAGTCAGGGTTGAGAATTGCTGAGCTGGAATGGGGGAACGGGAATCCTTACAAATAATGGTTAAATTCCAGAGTCTATTTCCTCATTTGTAACATGCATGTGAGCTAGTCCTTTCCAATTCTTTATCCCAAGATCCTGTTCCTATTTGGACCACCATCTATGCTATACTTCATTTCCATCTAAAGCCTTTGTCATAAGAACTTCCTCTTGTCCTCAACTACTTCAGCTACTTCTAAACTGTTAAGTCAGACTTAATTCTGTCATGTCCTTCTTTTATCTAGTGTTGCTCATTAATGATGGCACATTTTAAATGGGTTGTATGTTGTCTTATCCCCCAACCTAAACACTCACTTTTGAACCTTATTTTATTCCACCATCTAGCACCTTTTAAGCCAATATCTAATTTCTTCCAACAGACCTCACGTTAATTCACAGGTTGGGCTCAGTTTATTCACCTGTTTCCTCTTCTCTTAAAAGTCTTATGTAAGATGCCGTCGGTCATTGTTACTATTATTTTAGCAAACCTACTATGCCAGACAGAGTTCTAAGCCCTTTATATACCCCCCTCCCCCAGCAGTTATTCCTTTTACAGATAAGGAAATTGAAGAGGAAAAGTTAAGCAATTTTCCCAAGTTTGCAAAGCTAATATACAAATGCAGGTCTGTTGGACTCCAAAAGGATCTGTATTAACTGTAGTAAGAATCAGGGCCCATTTCCAAACCAGCCTGACTACTTAAGTGCAAGTTTAGTGTCAAAGTCACCAGAGATGTCTAATGATAAGCACCATTAGCAAATAAGGGCCAGGGTAGCTGCCTTTACATGTCTCATTTTTAATACAACCACCTCATTTTACAATTGAGAACATGAAGATTTAAGAGGTCTGTAAAATAAAAAGCCCATGCTTATTCCACTGTGTACCTGCATTCTCCTGTAGATAGAATGCCTCAGTCACTGGGTCCATAAATCAAGGTAATAGATTTTTAAACTTCAAAAATCTCTACGTAATCATGAATATTTCTGAAAGGCATCTTACTCTTCCTCCACGGCCACTTGCATAACCATATGCATGATTCTTATACCTAAATTATCAAATGAATAAATGAAAATGAATAAGTGATCTGACCTCATTTGAGTTTTCTAAATCACTGTGGTGTGAATGAGACATGGGGAGATTTCCAAATGCATGGTTTTCTAAAGGTGGACCATAATCACTATCACTATGAAAGGAAATACTCCTTAGTAAGTTTCTGCAAAGGGCACATTTTAAAAGATTTTATTGGGGAAGGGGAGCAGGACTTTATTCGGGAACAGTGTATTCCAGGACTTTTTCCAAGTCAGGTTGTTGTCCTTTCAATATTAGTTGTGGAGGGCGCAGCTCAGCTCCAGGTCCAGTTGCCATTGCTAGTTGCAGGGGGTGCAGCCCACCATCCCTTGTGGGAGTCGAGGAATTGAACTGACAACCTTGTGGTTGAGAGCCCGCACTCCAATCAATTGAGCCATCTGGGAGGCAGATCAGCTCAAGGTGCTGTGTCCAATCTTAGTTGCAGGGGGCGGAGCCCACCATCACTTGTGGAACTTGAGGAGTTGAACCGGCAATGTTGTGGTTGAGAGCCCACTGGCCCATGTGGGAATCAAACCGGCAGCCTTCAGCATTAGGAACATGGAGCTCCAACTGCCTGAGCCACCGGGCCAGCCCCCAAAGGGCACATTTTGAATCCTTGCTTGCACCATAGTCTTGAAATTATGAAATAAGCACTAGATAGAACATCATGAAAGATATGTAAAAAGAATACATACTGATCCTAATAATTTGATGAAAACCTATTGATTATAAATGCATTTGGATTATTTTTCATGCAGCACATCTGAGGATGGATAGCCCAGGATTTTCCCCATGAGATTTGGAGCCAGACAGACCTGGATTTGGATCCAGGCTTCATCATTTACTTAGCTGTGTTAACTTTGGTAAATTCTTTTCTCTCTCTGATCGTCAAATTTTGTCTTTAAAGTGGAGATAGTAACAGACCTAGTTTATAGGATTGTTTTGTGAATTAAAAATAACACAGGTAAAAGCCTAGCTAACACAGTAGGTACTCAGTAAATCATACCATAGTGACTGTGACAATCATCGGTCATTGACAAGTGTGGAAAAGAGGTTCAACTCAAAATTTGTTGGAGTTATAAATCAAGAGTTAGCACACAGCTTGGTTAGTTTGTTCAGCCAACATAATCTACAGGACTAAACTTTTTTAAAAATCTGATAATGAAGATTTTGGTAAATGATGAGCCAGATGACTGCAGTGAATATGACAGCATTTTTTTATTATTAAATTTATTGGGGTGACATTGGTTAAAATTATATCGGTTTCAAGTGTTATATATATATTATATATATATATATATATATAAAATATATATATATAATATACATTATATATATATACACACATATATATAATATACATTATATATATATACATATATATTTATATATTAGGTTGGTGCAAAAGTAATTGCTGTTTTTGCAATTTTTAACCTTTTAAAACTCAATTATTTCTGCACTATATATACACAAAACACATCATCTGTATATTGCATTGTGTGCTCACCACCCGAAGTCAGATCTTCCGTCACCATATATTTCACCCCCTTTACCCTCATCTACCACCCCAGTGCCCCCTTAACCTCTGGTAACTACTAAACTGTCGTCTGAGTCTATGAGTTTTTGTTTGTCTTGTTCATTTGTTGCTGTCAGTTTTATATCACACATGAGTGAAGTCATACAGTTCTTGACTTGACCACTTAACACCTGTTAGAATGGCAATTATCAACTAGACAAGTAGTAACACGTGTTGGAGAGGTTGTGGGTGAAAGGGAACACTCATATACTGTTGGTGGGAATGTAAACTGGTGCAGCTGCTATGGAAGGCAGTATGGAGGTTCCTCAAAAAATTAACAATAGAATTATCATACGACCCAGCAATCCCTCTCTTGGACATCTACCCCAAAATATGACAGCATTTTAATAAGATAACATACTCATTTTAACACAACCTTTATTTTCTGTTTCAAAACAAAATTTCCAGGAAACAAAACAAAATACTTACAATGGTTGGGTAAAAATAAAATAAAAATCACAGTTTCAAAGAACAAAATAAGACAACTGCTTAAAGGCAGATCACTTGGTTTACCAAAAGAAAAGAAAAAGAAAAAAAGTTAACGTCAAGAAGGATTAAAATTAAGTTTAACAATATTCTATATAATGCTACATTCCCCAATTAAGAAAGGAGAGTTCACATATACAACTAAATGTTAAGTGTAGAGAAGTGACTGAAATTCTGCTTACTTCAAAGTAAATTATGCATGAAAGTTTATTAATTGCATAAACTTCCTGAGTGACTCCCATGCTGTGCTAGGTCTACATGCTTCATATTCATATCAAAGAAATTACAGCTTTAAATGATTGAGCATGACAGACCTTGAACAACTGCACTTTCCCATCAGTCACTATGTCTGCTGAGGGTGTGTTCTGGACCACAAACCTCAATCTGAAATCTTCAGTTATAGTGAAAAAGAACTGCAACTTAAAAAAACAAAAGTGGAAGGATGACAAGCACACATTTAGGAGTTTATTTTACACTGGCACATTTTTTTCTCAAGAGCCCAGTTTCTCTCTTCCCTTCTTGCTTGACTTGTAGCTTTTTTGTTTGAGTTTTTTTTTTATTTAAAAGAAAACCTTCCAGAATGGGAGCTGTTGGTTTGTACACTCTTCCAGCTATCTCAGCTGAAAATAACTTCAGTAGAACCTAGTTGCTACCCCAGGCCCTTGCCTATGTTGGCTATCAAGACATGACCAATGTTTGTGTTCATCCTTCACATAGAGACTATTTCCAGAGTGACCTGAAAGCATTTGGTGCCATAAAACTTTCATACTAATTTCACTTCAAAGGGTTTTACCAATTTGAGTGTCACCATTGTACAGCCTGGACTGTTTTTTATTTAAAAAAACACAAAATACTTTCAATCTCAGAAATTAAACTTACCAAATCAATGGCCTTTCTACTTCCCCCACCTACCTTTCTGGTTCATCTCTATACCAAAAGGGTAAAAACAAGTCTGCAATAAATTATAGATTGCAAAATGAACAATCTGAGAAAATGGCCTGCACACCATCTCAAATACCTCAAATTTTTTCTGAACCAAAGAGAAGATGAAATAACTGAATCCCAAACTGATGGCAAATATACCTCAGGAATCTTCATGTGCAGGAAGCCTGAAATACAGTATTTACTACCATTAAATATTCTGTAGTGTTACACACAGTAAACATGTGAAACAAGGAACATGTGGTTTACAAACATTTGCTGAGTTTTTTGGGGGAAAAAGGAATGCATCATTTTCATCACTCAGAAAAGACAGCAAAGAAGAAAGTCAATGCTGTCCATAAACTTTAGAGATTGGATAAACAGTTACCACCAACTACAGTTCAACTAAAAGCATACAGCTATTTTAAGGTAACAAAATATCACTGCAAATATCTAGCAGTATGCTAATATATGCTGAACGACTGGCCACAGCTGTAGGATTTGTCAAATATTTCACTGTGGTAGTTAAAGCAATTTCAACCCATAGCCCTTTAGGCACACAAATAAGAAGTGCATCTCTAATAACAGATGCAAAATTACAGGCACTGGACTGTCTAATTTAGGTACTTTCTTAGCATTTGTTTACTTTACAACTAACACCTACAACTAAGTCCTATATTGCCACCAGCTGGATATATTTCTCTGCTCTCCATCCCCAAATCCCCAAAGCTTATTTCAGAGGCACAAGGCTCTCGTCGCTTAAACACACATTGGCAGCAGTGATGGTTCCTCTCATCTCACACTCATAGAGCACTGGGATGAGGAGGCAGGCCAGATTTATAACCTGAAAGAATACTGAGTGAGAATCAAGGCAAAAAAAGCAAGTTTCACAGGCAGTGTTTACTTGTGCACCCCAAAACAGCACTGAAAACGAGGTAGATAAATAAAAGTAACTGGACTGGAATTAAATCTGGGATTTTAAAATGATACATCATCCCATCATACTGTACACTCAATAAACTCTATACTCAATCCAAAAATCGCAGTGGAAAAGTGCCTTTTAAACTTTCACAGATAATTTTGCTGTCAAACCATTAGAATTAATGCTTGATATAAAATTGGCAAGAAAAGGATGAAAAACAGAAGAGATATTTGTTATATTACAGCAAATTACCTTAAATAGAGATTCAAGACTGCTACAAATATACATAGGGCTATTTTCATTAGATTTACACCAATACTGGTTTCATATTCTTATGATGTTACACCCAACTTCACAAACATAGCAGCAGGTACTTCATGATGAAATGCTCACATTGCCACATATGGAGATACAATACTATTCATCAGACTTGCACTTTGAGAAGTAAACATGGTGGCTGGACATACAGACTACCCACCAAATAAATGTTACAAGCAGGATGGTTTAATACAACCTTTTTCTCTTAAACAAGAAGGAAAATGAAAAGGACAGTTTCTGTGTTTTTTGGAAATGGGTAGAAGGCCCTTATTATACAGTAGGCTCTTTGTTAAGTAAGAAGGGAATTTTTGAGTTTTACCTCGAGAATCATTTCTGGGGAGGAAAAGTACCTCAGCAAGGATGAAAACAGCACTATTATATGATTTAGTAAAAATTATGAAATAATGAAAAACCCCTAGATAGAAAACTAGCCAATATTTACAGTCAAAGTGACTATAATCTGAATCAAACATTTAAGTAATGAGAAAAAAATAAATAAAACCCCAGTGATGTGAATAACACTGTTTTCTTCATTTTTGCACAAAATCACTTTTTCTGTATTTTTAAACTTACACATGTTATATATACATAATGTATACATAACATATATGTTAACCCAACTACTGCAGTCAGCATGGAGATAGCAGTACACTGTTCACCATCTTCAAAATTTAGAAGACTACTTTCCTTTCCAGCAAAACATCTGAAAAGTTTCTAAATATTACAAGGCACTGCAAAAGTCTGCAGGCAAACTAATGATGAATTATACATAAAACAGGTGGTGGCAAAATGTGGGACATGTGCTATAGAGCAGCCATTACTAAGTGTAACTGTGCATGTCATCCATGGAGCTTTTCTTCATCCTTGGGTACACTGTTTAAAAGGATTAGAGAAGTGATCTTAAAACCTGCAGTATTTTCATTTTACAGGTCATAAGTCTCAGTATAATCACATAAAGCTAACTCTTATAATGAAACACAAGCAATTTTAAAGAATTATGGATTTTAGGCACATTGTTTTTGTACACATGGAAAACACTGCAATGCAAGCATTTGCATTACACTAATGTCCTAAAATCACTTTAACTTGCTAACCAATATTGGAGAAGAAATTTGAAGAATCTGTACATAAGATTTAGAAAGACTCATTCAAACCAGAGTGTTTTAGGAAAAGAAAATGTGGCTTGTAGCAACAGCAATTCTCAAAATGCTGCCCTAGATGCCCCAAATGATAGCAACAGAATCTTCAGAATGGTGAATGTGATCCTCAGGTAAGCAGAATAAGACACATTTTTTTTTTAAAAAAGGGTACTGTTACAAAGTAGACTGTGCAAAAAAAAAGTACACCCATTAAGTTTTTCTCATTAAGAACCTGGCAAGCCCATGGGGTAAAATTTTTAGAGGAATATGGAGGAAAATCTGTTAACGGAAATGTTGGGTGGTAATTTGGAATGTTTACCAGTACAGAACTCGTTATTAAGGTAAATGTGTACTAGAAACAACCTTGAAATCTTCAGAGTGAAAAGTATTTTAAACATGTATATGGGGTGGTGGTAAATACCATTTAAGAATTCTATTTGGGTTTCACAGACTGAGCATTAGGTAACTCTGTAGCCATCCTCTTAAGATTATAATTAACTTTCTTGAAAACCAAAAGTGTAAATTTTGACATTGCCTCCCCTCCTCCTATAACTGGATAAAACCCAGTAAAGTGCAACTTGACAGTGATCTCTCTCAGATTCTAAAGAGGCTGCCAAAATCACCTAAGTTCTAAAATAAGATGCTATAGATACTAACATGAAATTATAACAACTAAAAAATGGCAATCCCAACAAAAGCTAAGGGCAATTTAAATAGTATCCTTTCAGGGCCTACTATTTCACTGCAGGACAGTGTATACCCCACATCTCTTAGAACCCTGTAAAGCCAGTGTTTCGTGTGTAAGTCTCAAAACCTACAAAACCTACTGTCAAGTAAATTTCACTTCAGAAGAATGGATCAATAGAGGTGTAACTTGAATCCTCTTTGTTAGGAATACAAAGATTCCCCCACCCCAAATGAGATTCATATCAGCTGCACTATATCCCTTGCAAAAGAATGCAAGCCAAACCAGTGCCTCTCAGATGCTCAGAGACCAATGCAGTGTGCACATGAGAAACAAGGAGATAGCTGCTTTGAATTACTATTGAAATCCTTAAAGCAGTTACAGTATCTGCAGAATCAAGGAACTGTTACAGTTCTGTTTTTTTCCTTTCTCTCCGCCTCACCTAAAACAAGGCTTCATTTCTACTGCTGTGACGACGGGAAGAAAATCACATTAAAAAGGGCTCGTGGTCTATATTGGGTGGCAAAGTTATTCTAATTTAATATAGCAAAACGTTTCCTGTAGTGTTACCCTGCCTTCTTTGAAAGGTAAACCTAAGATAAACGCGTGAAGAATCCTGTAAGACTCCGGCTGTTGGAGGGTCTCACTTCATCCACGTTTGGGGAAGATCAATTTAAATAGTTCTTATATATTTTAAAGAAAAGTATCATCCACCTGCAGACAGCAGTAAAAAAATGAGGGGTTTTCAGCAATGCATGGAAAGTGTCCTGGAAATGGTAATGCTCAAGCCGAGCTTATTAAAGCATTCTGAACAGTATTTTTAAAAAATCAAGTATCAAAGAGGATAGGATTTGAAGTGAAAAAACATTTCTGTGTGCAGTGTTCCACGTACAACCTGCACGTTTCTACAGAACAATGAACTATATCAAATACTACACTGGAACAAAAAAAAAAAATACAGTGGAAAGTAAACTCAAATGAGGGAAAATATGGCAGAACTCAAAAAGAAAAAAGTATAATATCTCCGGTGTCCTGAAAATAACTCTGAAAAAAATCTCCCTTTTCTTCATCATCTACTCTGTTTCATTTGGGACCAGGAGGGATCGTGGATGGATTCTGCACTGATGACGCTGGAAACGCTTGTAAATTCATTCCCGGCTGGAACGGTCCCCCGGGTTGGGTAGGAATTACTAAAGACTGTTGTGGTGTTCCTGAAATTCCTACCCATTGTACTACTGGATATCCTGGCCCCCCCACAGCATTATACTGACAAACATGGGGCATTCCGTATGATGATAATGACCCAGGAAATGAAGGGAGTGAGAGTCCTTGTGGCAAGGAGGTTGGGACAGCTCCACGGATTTGGGACAGAGAAGAAATCCACGTTGGTGTGTAGCCCATAGTAGATGGAGTATTCTAACAAAAATAAAAACAAAAGATCAGTTTATTTGGTAGATGCATTTTTACCCATCTATATTCTTCCCTATTCTTGTCTTACTATTCTCATTATTACTATGAGTAGCTACCATTCCTGCAGCACCTTGCTGTGAGCTAAGCACAGTTATCCATTATCCATAATTATCCATACCTTATCCATTTCATCTTCATAACTGCCCTGCAAGGGAGGCATTTTTAGATAAGGACACAGAAGTTCCAAATTGGTAACTCCTAACACACTAAGCAAGTTAATAGTGAGGAGAGGATTTAAACAGTTCCAGCTAACTCCAGGGCCCCTGCTAAATCTCTGTTCAGTTTAGTGTTTCCTTTCCTCATGCTAGCACTCTTCTATTTTTATTTCCTTCTGTCAGCCCCAGGAATTCTCTCATTCAGCACTACAGACAATAGCCTATCTTACTATACTACATAATTCTTTAGAGACAGAGAAGCACGATTTAGTGTGGCACAGGGGAAAGAGCCTGGCATATAGTAGGTGCTCAATAAATGTCACCTCCCTACCCCCTTCTCAGTATCTTAAATAAAATCTGACATATTCTATATTTTTGGAAATTTCAACTCAAGACAATTATGTTTTGGACAATATTGAGAAAATTTATTCCTGCCCAACTCTTCTTATCATATTGTAATATGATTATGTATATGTATACCGTGTTTCCCCGAAAATATCTGGACCATCAGCTCTAATGCATTTTTTGGAGCAAAAATTAATAAAAGCCCAGGTCCTATAGTATATTAAAATAAGAACGGGTCTTATATTAATTTTTGTTCCAAAAGACACATTAGAGCTGGTGGTCCAGCTAGGTCTTATTTTCAAGGAAACACGGTGGAGATTATTGAAATCTTATGCACATGGGAATAATAAGTCTAATGGAAATAAATAATACTCACTTAAAGGAAACCTTCGTATCAGTCCCAAATGCTTAGTTCTTCTAAACTGAACAGTGAAGCTAAAACCCTTTGAACTAAAGTTTCAAACTAAAGTTACGATAAAGGTTGTTAGCTTGACTAAAGAATGAATGACAATATCTCTTGAGGTGGGAAAAAAAACATTTATTTTAAGTTCAGCAATCCCTTCTTATCAGCGTTTTTGTTCTATTAAAGTAAAATTAAATTTATACTTCTGATTCAAAACAGCACATATTATATGATGGCATTCTTATAAAGTTATTTCCACATATCCATATACAGAAATAGAAAGATACCTGAAATGGTATTTATCTAAGTTGAGTGACAATTATTTCTGGGTGGTAGGATTTTAAAATTTGTACTTTTCTGCACTGGTTAAATTCTATAACAAACAATAACAATGTTATTTTTATTTTAAAATAAGACTGAATTGAAGATGACTTATGTTTAATCATCTCCTGGATATCTCAAAGGCATCTCAGATTCAAATGACCAAAACCAAACATACGACCTTTCCTCTACCCAAACACACTGCCTGCTCATGTTCCGCATCTTGCTGATTGGTATGATGGAGTGATAACCAGTTATACCAGCCAGAAACCTAACCCCGACACCTCCCCTCTGCCGTACATCTGCTGCATCACTAAATATGGTCCATTTTATCTCTTAAATACTTCTTGGAATCTGTTCACTTCTCTTTATGTAAATTCCTCTTTATCTGAACTACTGTGACTAATTCTTAAAGTTGGTCTACCAACATCTACCCTTACCCCTAATAATCCTTTCTTCTTGCTTTAAGTCAGAAGTGATATTTTCAAAAAGCAAATCTGATCATGTCAACCTTAGGGCTTCAATGGCTATCCATATTCCTTTAAAATAAAGACAAAGTTCCTTATCATCACCACCCACTTCTGACTTCCTTAGACTCACTACGTACCAACTCTTCTCTGCTCTGTTCACTTCAGCCAAACTGCCTACTTTCAGTCCCTTCATGCTCCCTTTCCCCATACAGGGCTTTTGCTCATGCTGTCCTTTCTGCTTGGAATCATGTTCCCTCTACTTTGCACCCAGTTAACACCTTCTCATCCTTCAGATCTCTGCTCAATCATTGTTTTCTCAGGGAAGCTTTCCTTGACTTCCCTCTACTAGGTCAAATGTCCCTTACTGTATAGTATCCTATATCGCTCCTTTGTAGTCCTTATTAAGGCTGGAATTTTTTGTTTATTTATACAAGTCTGTTCATGTCTAACTGTCCCACCAGACTGTAAGTTTTATGAGTATAAGGAACATAACTGTTTTTGTTCATCAAACCCAGTGCCTAGCAGAGGACTTGGAACATAGTAAAGGACCTGGCACATAATCATGACAACATTTTTTATGTAAGGCTTCAGAACAGTAACATGCAAGAACATTCGATAGTGAGATGGACTCCCCACACAAGGATATAAGCATCTGAACCTAGGCAACTTTATAAGCATTACCTCATTTAATCCTCACAGCAATCCTGCAGGGCAGGTAGGTATTACCCGTCTTAAAGACATGAAAATTGAGGCACAAATCACATGTCTAAAGTCACACAACTTGTAAATGACTGAGCTAACACTGGAACGCAAGTCTGTTTAAAGACCTTCACCACCTTCATTGATTCTCCATTTTTTACTCACTCTTCCTCCAAGCACCCTCCAGTATACTGCAATAAACCACCCTCCTACTAGTCAATGAAAACTTCCATTCACAAAGGACTCAGAGGATGTCTCATATTCATACCTTGAAATTTGCCTCGAAAGGATTTCAATTTTTACAGTAGTGATACTATCTGTGTATAAATTGGTGCCAGAATAAGATAAATATACAAAGCCTCCAAACTGATAAACTGCGTATAAGTTTGGGAAATCTTGGCTTTCTAAAATTTTTCTTCAACGTTAACACTAAATGTATTTTCAGACTTTCTTTACCAAACTATATGCAATGACTATATATACACACAGATATGTGTACACAGACATAACAGACACACACATACACACAGAGATATATCTCTTTCAGTTACGAGGGTTCAGATTCTAAGTTCTGATCCACATTTTAATAGATTTATTCGTTTTGAAAAAATAATACTTACAGAAAAGTACAAAGGCCCAAATTCCACCATCTAGCCTTGTGTTAATGGCTTTTCATATTTCTATGCATATACACATATATCTAATATATACAATTACATGTAAATACTATATACTATTCTATAAAAGCCTGTATTCTCTCCATTCCAGAATGCATTGTGGACATCTTTCTACATTTCAACTGCACGTATACCTGACTAGGGCCATATGCAATTAACTAAGTATCTTGTCCATAAACTTAAGATACGTTTTATAATATTCTAGCTTAAAAAGCTTTATAATTCTTTTTCATACTGAACAAATAAGATCATTTACTGGCTCTAAGAATACTGACGTACAACATAACATAGCTTTTTCTCAACCTCTTCTTGCACCACAGGATGGAATTAACTAACCCTCTCTCAAGATTATTTCTTTTTTAATACTTGATGGCTTTTTTTTTCATCTATAATAGTCTAAAACAAGGGTCAGCAATCGAAGACCTGCCACCTCTTTTTGCAAATCGAGTTTTAATGGCACACAGCCATGCCCATTCATGTATGTACTGTCTATGTCTGCTTTTGCATTACAATGACAGATTTGAGTAGTTGCAACTGCATGACTTGAAAATATTTACTAACTGGTCCCGTCCCAGAAAAAAGTTTGTTGACTCGCAGTCTAAAAGATAATTTGCTCAAAGACATAATTAATCTAGACAAGGATACAAGTCTACATGTTGTGAAGTCACACCGCACTCTCATAGCGACTGTAACCATAGGCTGAAGTGAACCAACGTTTATGGTTTCAGTTCTCATCAATAAACAGGATGGGATATAAACGACTTACATCATATACTCTGTTCCAGTTGTCTGTCTCTTGTTTGTGTCGACTCTGTTTAAGTTGGTTTAAACTTGGCTTTATAAGAGAATTTCCTACTGTTTCCTTTGTCCAGTCATCCACCAGTTTGTGTAAGTCATCTGTGAACATCCCCTTTTTACTAGCTGGAGGTTGCCGGCGTGATGCTGCATTACCCTCCACACACTGTACATCTACAAGAAAAAACAGAGAGACCATGAGAAGGAATTAAAATTGATAAATACTCTTCTTTGGACAACAATGCAGTTGACAGAACTACACATAGGGTACAGAGTAACCAGATATTTCAGTTTATCTAGGGCAGTTCTGGTTTAAAGCTGTTGTCCTGGAGTAATTATTAACAGTATCCCTTTCACTCTCAAAACTTTCCTCTTGTTTGGATGGCAAATTATATGGTCACCTAGGGTATAAGTCAAATATATCAAGTTATTATCAAATATAATAAATAGTATCTCTAAAAAATTAGTATAAACCTTAATCTTTTCATCAGTTTCCTCCGATAGATACTTAGAAGAGTTTTAAAAAACCATCACAGGGGAACATTTGCGGTCTTGCGCCCCCACATATGTTGTCCGTTTGGTTCAAATAAACTCTTATAAAAAATCTTTACGGGTTTGGACATTTCTTATGTTGGTATTTACTTGGCTCAGTCAGCAGGATTTCAAAGAAGCCCACCCCAGTGTCACCCTGTGGACTTGGACCTCGTGTTAGGTACAAGCAAGGGCCCACTGTGCCCCAGCAGCTCTCTGCTCTGCACTGGGTATACTGGGGAGTCTTCTCTCAGAAGGCTCTGGGACTCCTTACCTTAAGTACTAGGCCATAGCTTTATTTAAGCTGCTCTTAGAAAATCCTCCAGGTGGATAAGGGTTGAGATAACCCAGGTAAAGGAAAGAAAAAAATGGGTTGCTGTTTCTAATTTTGGCTTTTTAATTGGACTGCTTACAGAGAGTCTGAACAAAATCTTTTCTGGTTAAATGAGATACTGAACTGTCTTTAGTTCCGAAAGAGAAAGGACATTTCCTCAACTGGAATAGCCAAATGATGGTAGTTGTTCAGATCCCCGAATCCAGACTGGCACAGATGGGTGCCGGGAGTCATCTAATGCAGTAACGCAGCCGATCCTGGAGAAGCCAGCAGGAGCCCCGAAGAGAGGGGCAGGGTGCTCTGGAATGGGTGGAGAGAGAGAGAGAGAGAGAGAGAGAGAGAGACAGAGACAGAGAGACAGAGACAGAGAGACAGAGACAGAGAGACAGAGAGAGAGACAGAGACAGAGAGAGGCCCATGTCTTGGAAAGCATCAGTTCCAGAGGTGTCCAGTAAGCTCTTGCTGGCCTTTGCTGAGGTATTCTTAGGTGAGTACGAATCTTTGTGGGGTTGCCTGAGGAAAAATTTTCCTCTAGGGCGTAAAGCAGTCTTATAGGGATATCCACAGCATTTGGCTCTACTGGAGACATTCACATAAAGGTTTTTGGTTTTTTTTTTCCTACAAATGTTTTTAAACTCTGCAGATCTCAAAGAAACAACGGTCACAGAATGTTAAAAGTAGGAAGAACCTTAGAAGTCTAATCTAAACCACTTGTTTTATAATGGGGAAATGAGGTCCAGGAAAAGTAAATTGACATGACTGAGTTTTTACAGTTACCAGTGTAACTGCACATGAACTTCATTTCTTTAGCATGCATTCTGCTCTAATCCAAGCTAGCTTTGTTTAGCCCACAGAACTATGACTCACTTGCATGCTTTCCCCCAGGTCCTCCCACCTGTAGGTATACTGTATATCCACTCCTTTTAATCACTAAGCCCTTAGGATATTAGGTTCGGGTCAGCATCAAACTCACTTAAGAATAAAGCTTCAGGTCTATCAACCACAAACAAGACACCATAACCAAACATCAAATTAGAATAAGGTTTTAGTCCAAGACAACACCTTGACTTCAGTTATGTTTCAGCTCCGGACTCATGAAAGGAGAACGGCCCATGGACTTTATCCCTGGAAACCAGACCGAACAATGCCATTACTGACACCAGGACCTGAAGCCATGACGAATTTCTCCCTGCCTTAGCCCCAACCAGTCAGTAGAGCCCATGACCCCAACTCCCATAGCTCATCTTGGCACCAACTCCTTAAATAAACCTTTTCTTTCTTTACTGCAAACTCATGCCAGTCTTTTTTTGGGGGGGCCTAGGTTACACGCAGGCAAGGAGACCCTTTGAGTCTGCAGTAACACAAGCAGAGCCAGGCCTGAACCTAGAAAGCCTAGACAAGGACTCATTCTCTTTTCAGTATACCACACTAACTTGCAACAACTTCAGAAAACTAGAATCTCATTTAATTTTTTTAACTGGTATTTCTGTTTGTCAATGATAAAAAGAACGTGTCTAGACAGCAGAAACAAGGATGCAGATGGTTTGTGAGCTACATGAGGTCTGGAGCACAAGATGTCCAAATAGAAGAACAAAATCAATTATAGGTGTCCCCATCAGTGAAGTTTCCTAACCTGAACAGCACACTGTCTTTGAATTATTTAGCACTATTATACAAGCTTACTAAATCATTCTCATAGAAAAGATTCCTAAAGTTCCAATTACTCTGACTGATTACAAACCAAAACTGCCAGAGTGGGTCTAAAATGAATTTTAGGAAATACAGTTGTGAAGTTGAAGCACAATAACATTCCAGGGATTTATTTAAATAAGCATGTGAAAATTTCTTGTATATTTGCTATGGTACATTTTTCAATTGTGAAAACATACAGAATATGCAAAAGATAATGCAAGAAGCCTCCACATTAACACTTTCAAAGTACTTTTCTTTCTTTGAAACCTAATAATAGGCCTGTGAGATATATACCATATATATATATATATATATATATATATATATATATATATATATCAGAGTACTTTTCTTTCTTTGAAACCTAATAATAGGCCTGTGAGATATATATCATATATATATATATATATATATATATATATATTCATCAGCTATCACTCGGTTTTTTAGATGGGAAGACGGGGATCCAGAAGGAAATCAGCCAGGGTTATATACGGGACTAGAACCCAGATATCCTAACTGTTAGGTCAGTGTGCTTTCCATTGTACCACGCCAAGCCATCCAATAAACTGGGAAATGGATGAGGAAATTGTTTAATAAGGAGGAACATGAAAATCTCACTGACTGCTTATACACAGTCTGTGATTCTCTATGAATCCTGTACTACTGAAAACTTAAGACTCAAGGAAATTATATATTAAATGGGAACATATTAGTAAAAAAATGCTTAAGAAAGAAGAGCTTGATGAATTACTTGGAACATATTCACATATACAAAGTGTTTTATAAAACTAAGGTTTCCTAATTTTGGGCCACTATGATGTGCCAAAATGACACCAATCTTGTTGTAACTCCTACTTTTCTAAGACTTAAAACCAAAAGATACACAAGTCAGTCTATAATAAAAATATCATTCTTCTGGTTATCTTTCTGCAAATTCATCTAATCCTATGCCATCTCCAGTGAAGGAACAAATACTGTGTTTCCCCGAAAACAAGACCTAGCCAGACCAGCAGCCTGTAATGGGTCTTTTGGACCAAAAATTAATATAACACCCAGTCTTATTTTAATATAAGACCTGGTCTTATATAAGATCGGATATAATATAATATGATATAATATAATATAATACCGGGTCTTATATTAATTTTTGCTCCAAAAGATGCATTAGAGCTAATTGTCCGGCTAGGTTTTATTTTCGGTGAAAACACGGTATCTCATTTATTAAGCTTAAATATATAATTATGTGTTAGATCAGATACATCATCTTATACCAAACTGTAGCACAGACCATCTGTGACAGTTGCCAAGTTTTTGTTTGTTTGTTTTTTTAAGTATGGAAGAAAAACCTAATGCAAACCCTCCATTTCATCAAACTGTTATATTCTTTTTCCCAAATAAATCTTGCATTTTAACATTTTATGCCTTTATATCATGTATTTCTATTGACAGTACTGTTCCCACTCCACTTCATCAATTTTAATCCTGTCCGTTTATTCTTCAAAGCTAAGTCAAATCCTACCTCCCGTATGAAGCAGTCTCAGACCACTATCACCCTGGATGATCTTCCATTGCCTCTTCTCAACCCACTGCAGACACAATTTCTGGTGCTGGGAGGCAACTCAGTATAACCGCAAGAGCCAAGGCTTTGGAGTCAGACAGATTTGGATTCTCTCTCTTATGAATCGAGTTCCTAGGGAAGTTGCTTAACCTCATTAACTTTAGTCTCCTTGTTTATAAGAGACAGGCACTAATTTCTACCTACCTTAGCGTTGTTTAGAGGATTGAGTTTATGTAATGCACTTATATTTCAGGATCCCCAAGACCTCTCACAGATTCATGGATTCAACAGAAGGTCTCACAGTTCTCAGCATATAGTTACATTCATGTACATCATAACAAAAGGTGGCACGATAAGATCGGCAAGGGAAAAAGACAAAGGAGTCTAGAGAAATTTGTGCACAGAATTCCTTATGCTCTCTTTCTATCATGAGGGGACACACTTGAGTATGCTCCTTTCTCTCAGAAACAAAAAAAATGTAGCAACACATATGCAAATTTCTGGCCAGGAAAGCCCATTAGAGACTCAGTGGTTTTTATTGGGGACTAGTCACGTAGTAACCTTCTACCTAGCATATACCCAAATTCCAGACTCTAAGAAGGTAAACAGGTGTTCAGCATAAATCACATTATTTGCACCAACAAGCTAGGCAAAGTGAACTACACTTATCAGTTAGGGAAGAGAGTGAAACCAAGTTCATACACATCAGCCAAGAGCAAGCTTTGCAAGCAGATCTTTCTAAAAATAGCAGTTTTGTGCCTGGTATGTTAACTCTTTTCTGCATAGCTTATCACGGTACTCATAAGGTACACTACACACCTACACTGTGGATACCATTATACTGCAATACCACGAGTTCGTGTTTCTCACAAAATAGGTGTAATTATGGGCAGTGAGGAGCGGATGTGAATCTCTGTATGTATGTTAAGGCAGTGCTTCTTAAAATGTGTTCTGTGAAAAGTGGGTTGTCTGTTAAAACTGTTTTGGGAAATGCTGTATATTATTTCCTTTCTTAGAAATCCTCAATTTGTATTAGCACATTAAAGGATTTAAGAGGTTCTACAGTGAAAAAATTTGGTTTTTATGATTGAATCCTGCATTTCTCATTTGACCATGCAACACCTATTAACTCTTTGCTGACAGTTTATGAAATGCTGCACTACAGCCAACTAATATATCCACCAATTTAGGCCAAATGGGAAAATATGAAATGTCAGCAAGTTTGGAAAAAGAGATATTAGAATTAGAAATATGAAATCACCTGCTCCTGTGCTAAGCAGTAAAGTGACAAAACCAGTAGAAGGTATGTATAGAGAACCCTATCTTGGCAAACTTGGCCTTGATAAATTCTTAAAAGAAAGAAAAAAATGAAGATAATTTAGTTCCCACTTAATAAGATAATATTTTTATATTAAGTCTGGTTAGGAACCCATATAAACATATTAACAAGTTAATTTAACAAAAGTACAGTAGACAGATACTAAATGCTAGAAAATTTCGGGCTTTCACCATGACAGAGTGAGGAGATTATTGAATCCTCTCCCCCAAAAGCATTATTAAAACTGGACAAATCTCTCGAAAATAACCTTACAGTAATATGGAATTTGTACAAAGGCATACAACAAAATCAGAAGCATTTATTCATGATTACTCCTTAACTTCAGGGAAGAACTAACTGTGCAATCTGTGGTGTTTTTGTCCAGGATTGCTCTTGTCACCCCCTGCCGCAGCTCTTTCTGCCCAGAAATTCAACCAAGATAGGGAAGGCTAAGAAAACAGTAAGTTTCACTGACAGCGCCACCGCCATAGGAAAGTCACTTGATTTGGAGCTTTAGAAGTAGTGACTCTGTTAACCTGAAGTTAAGAGGGAGACCTGGGAGGTGAGACAGCCATCGGGGACTTGATCAATTCTCCACATATCTCAAGTTGACTGGAAAATCATCACATACACAGTATAGACTTGAGGGCCCAAAACATACACACATCACTGGCTTACAGAGTCTGAACATGCAAAGAGGAGGCAGAAGAGATCTCAGGGGAAAATAAAAGCTGGGTCAGACTAGAATACGGCGTCAAGTTTGAATGAGCTTTCTGGCCTATACACAGATTCATCAGCAGAAAGTGGAGGCCCTTCTGGCTTCAGGTGTTTAAGTGCAACCTCTGACTGAACACTAAACAATGCAGATATATGGGCCACTCCCAGGAAACTAGGTTTAAAAGTAAAAACTAGGATACAAAATTAAGCAGAGATGTTAGTGGCTACACACTACAGGGAACACAGGCTTCATATATTTAGTCCATCAATAAAAGCTAAATAGAATGCATGGAGAAGCTATTTGAGCATTCTGAATAGTAAACAGTAGCAGGCAACTAGGGAATAAGACAAAAATTCAAAGAACCTACCCCCAAAAAGAGTGAGTTTACCAATTTTACCTATCTGGTATCCCATGGCTAAACTAGATGTGGGTACCAGGGTGTTCAAAGAGAGATCTCCAGAGGAAATCCTCTACTTCTGGCATGAGAAATGGAAAAGGGAACTTCTAAAGCTCTTGTAAGTACAGAACTCTGTTTTTTTTTCTTATTTTCCCCATACTCTTTCCCCTGACTCCCAAGGAATCTTGTGGTGGCAGAGTCCAGAGCCACAGTGGAAGCTCCTAGAAACCAAATTCTAAAGAAGAGGATCCCTCCTCCCTGATTAGTGGAGCTATGGTCCTATGAGGGTGAGGACAATCACTGTTTACTGTTCTCTCTAATCTCCCAAAGGTTGGTCCTGGACATGTGCATAGTGGTAGATTAAAGAGATTAACGAAAATCCCAGATTTCTGGCTGAGGAACAGAAAAAGGAGTCACTGGGACTCAGAAAGTACTAGAGATATTGCAGGGAAGGAGGAAATGAGAAGTTATTTTTGAACTCCTGGGTTTACCACTAAGCGGCACATACGTGAATCTGATCCTATTTGGCATATCTAAGATCTGAGAACTGCATTAACAGACAACTGCCCAAGAATGAGACTGACCACTGGGAGACCCACGTGTGGGGCAGCTCTGAAGAGCACTACAGAGGAAATGCAACTGAACTGACATTGGAACAACAAACCAGAGGAGACAGGTTGGCACTCATAAGGTAAAAATAACTGAGTTAATTACTTCCTGTAATGAAAACATCAACATCTACAGAGGATTTTAAAAACACACCAGAGTCTCATAACAGAATATCAAAATGTGCAGAATAAAATCTAGCATGACTTGGCATACACAGAACCAGGACAATTTCAACTTATATGGGGAAACACAATCAACAAACACTAATTCAAGGATGATGAAGATGTTGGAATCATCTGACAAACACTTTAAAACAGGTATTATAAATTGCTAGTAGTCACAAAAAATAAGTAGTCATAAAACTACTGAAACTAATGATAAAAATAAGAAGTCTCAGCAAAGACATAAATATAGAGAAGAAGATGAATGAAATTTGAGAACCAAAAAATACAACAAAAACCCTCCTTGGATGAACTCAATAACAGAATGGAGATGACAGAAGAAAATTCAATTTTAACAGAAATAAATAAGATTACAAAATAAATATGAATGGAAACTAAGGAAAACGTATGGGACAATAGCAAAAGGTTTAAAATTTGTATCATCAGAGTCTCAGAAGGTGAATGAAAAAAACAGTGTGATAAGAAAAAAATATTTGAAGAAAACTTCCTGAATTTGTCAAAGGACATAAACCTACATATTCAAGAAGCTCAGTGAATCAATAGGAATACACACAAAGAAAGTGGTGCCTATGTAGTAATAATTGCTTAAAATTAAAGAGAAGAAAAAATTTTGAAAGCAACCAGAGAAAAACAATGCATTTCATATAGGAAAACAATGATTTAAATATCTGTGGATTTTTCGTCACAAACCATTGAAGACAGAAAGAAGTGGCATAGTATTTTTGAAATACTAAAAGATATCTGTGCACTCAGAAATCTATATTGAGCAAAAATATTCTTTAGTAGTGAAGGTGAAAAAAGACATTCTTAGATGAAAAAGGTATGAAAATTTGTCAACAGTAGTCCTGCTCTGAAAGAATAACTGAATGAAGACCTTCAAACAGAGGGAAATTATGCCAGTGGGAAACATGAAAGAGCAGGAATGAAGAACACAAACAGAAATAATAATAGATATCTATGTAAATGTATTCTGCTTTTGAGTTCTGAAACTGAAGCAAAAATAAAAATTATAACACTGTGTGATGGAGTTTTCCACATATGTATATGTAATACATAAGGCAAGTATAAAGAAGAAACCTAAATGGACATAAAGTATCCACATTCCTACTGAAATGGTAAAAGACTGGCTTTTCAGTAGACTGAAAAGATAAGTATGAATATTATAATCCTAAGAACAACCATTAAAAATATACAAGGAAATGTAGAAAAAACATAATAGATGAATCAAAATGGAATACTAATATATATTTAAAAATCAAACGGAGGTAGGAAAGGATAAAAAATGGAATAAAAAAACAACAATTATGCTAAGCAAAATAAGTCACACAGAAAAAGTCGAGAACCATATGATTTCACTGATATGTGGAATATAAAACTGAAAAGAACAAAAGAAGAAGACAAACACACAAAAACTCATAGACACAGACAATAGTTTAGTGGTTAACAGAGGGTAAGGGGGAAGGAGGGTGGTAGATGAAACTAAACGGGATCAAATATATGGCGATACTGACGCTGGGTGGTGAATACAAAATGCAATATACAGATGACGTATTACAGAATTGTACACCTGAAACCTATGTAACTTTACCACTCACTGTCACCCCAATAAACATTAATTAAACACAAAACAGAACAAACAGAAGACAGATTTAAAATACGGTAGACCAAAATACAAACATATCAATCATTACATTAAATGTAAATGCTTTAAAAAGAATTGAAAGAGAGAGATTGCCAGAATGGGTATATTTTTAAACATGATCATAAGCTGTCTCACTTCAAGTATAATTATATAGGCAGGTTAAAAATAAAAAGATGAAAAAGATACACCATGCAAACACTAACCAAAGGAAAGGTGACATGAGTATTTAATACCAGATACAGTAGACATCAAAGCAAACAAAAATAAGAATAAAGATGGACACTAAATGATAAAAGGGTCAATTCACCAAGAATACACAACAATGTTAAATTTATGTACAACTAACAAAATAGCACAAAATACATCAGGCAAAAATTGACAGAACTGAAAGAAGAAATGAACATATCTACAATATTCTCTCAGTAAACACAAGTAGTAGACAGCAATCGAACAAGGATGCAGAATAACTGAACAATACCATTCACACATCTATATCTAACTTAGATTTATAGACCAAGCAACAACAGGGCATACGTAATTTTGAAATGCACATGAAACATTCATGAAAATAGACCACATCCTGGCTCATAAAACCAACCTTAACAAATTGAGAGGAATCAAAACCATGAAAAATATATTCTCTGGAGCGGCCGAATGGCTCAGTTGGTTAGGGCGTGAGCTCTGAACAACAGGTTTGCTGGTTCGATTCCCACATGTGCCACTGAGCTGTGCCCTCCACAACCAGATTGACGACAATGAACTGCCACTGAGCTTCTGGAGGGGCGGCCAGATGGCTCAGCTGGTTAGAGTGCAAGCTCTGAACAACAAGGTTGCCAGTTAAATTCCCATATGGGATGGTGAGCTGCGCCCCCTGCAACTAAAGATTGAAAATGGTGACTGGACTTGGAGCTGAGCTGCGCCATCCACAACTAGATTGAAAGACAACATGTTGGAGTTGAAGGGCCCTGGAGAAACACACTGTCCCTCAATATTCGCCCCCAAAATTAAATATATACATATACATATACATATTTATATATATATATATTCTCTGATCATAATGAAATTGAAGTACAAATTAGTAACAAAGAGACAACAAGAAAAACCTCAATGGGAATGCAGACTGGTGCAGCCATTATGGAAGGCAGTGTGGAGGTTCCTCAAAAAATTACGAATAGAATTACCATATGACCCAGCAATCCCTCTCCTGGGTATCTACCCAAAAAATCTGAAAACATTTATAGATAAAGACACATGTGCTCCAAGGTTCATTGCAGCTTTGTTTACGGTGGCCAAGACATGGAAACAACCAAAATGTCCTCCGATAGATGAATGATTAAGAAGTTGTGGTATATATACACAATGGAATACTATTCGGCAGTAAGAAAAGATGATATAGGAACATTTGTGACAACATGGATGGATCTTGAGAGTGTAATGCTGAGCGAAATAAGTCAGACAGAAAAAGCAGAGAACCATGTGATTTCACTGATATGTGGTATATAAACCAAAACAACAAAAGAACAAGACAAACAAATGAGAAACAGAAACTCATAGACACAGACAATGGTTTGGTGGTTGCCAGAGGGTAAGGGGGGTGGGGGGTGGGGGGTGGGGGGTGGGAGATGTGGGTAAGGGGGATCGAATATATGGTGATGGAAGGAGAACTGACTCTGGGTGATGAACACACAACGGGATTTATAGATGATGTAATACAGAATTGTACACCTGAAATCTATGTAATTTTACTAACAACTGTCACCTCAATAAATTTAATAAAAAAAAAAAAAAAAAAAGAAGTTGTGGTATATATACACAATGGAATACTATTCGGCGGTAAGAAAAGATGATATAGGAACATTTGTGACAACATGGATGGATCTTGAGAGTGTAATGCTGAGCGAAATAAGTCAGACAGAAAAAGCAGAGAACCATGTGATTTCACTGATATGTGGTATATAAACCAAAAACAACAAAAGAACAAGACAAACAAATGAGAAACAGAAACTCATAGACACAGACAATAGTTTAGTGGTTACCAGAGGGTAAGGGGGGTGGGGGGTGGGAGATGAGGGTAAGTGGGATCAAATATATGGTGATGGAAGGAGAACTGACTCTGGGTGATGAACACACAATGGGATTTATAGATGATGTAATACAGAATTGTACACCTGAAATCTATGTAATTTTACTAACAATTGTCAGCCCAATAAATTAAAAAAAAAAAACCTCAAAAAACTTGGATACTAAACAATACACAACCAAGTGAACCATGGAACAAAGAAAAAGTCTCATAGGAAATAAGAAAAAATTTCTTCCCAGACAAGAAAAAGCTAAAAGAATTCATCACCACAAAACCAGTATTATAAGAAATGTTAAAGAGACATCTTTAAGAAGACTAAAAATATGAATAAAATAGAAATAACTATACACCCATCAATAATTAAATGTGAATAGATTAAACCCTCCAATAAAAGACATAGGGTGGCAGAATGGATAAAAAAACAAGACGCATACATATGCTGCCTACAAGAGACCCACTTCAGATTGAAAAACACAACAGATTGAAAGTAAAGGAACAAGAAACATCTTGCAAAAGTAAATGAAAAAAACAGCTGGGGTAGCAACACTTACATCAGACAAAACAGACTTTAAAACAAAGGCTATAACAAGAGACAAAGAAGGACACTACATAATGATAAAGGGATCAATCCAAGATGATATAGCCCTTGTAAACATTTATGTACCCACCACAGGAGTACCTAAATTTATAAAGCAAATATTGACAAGCATAAAGGGTGAGACTGACAGAAATAAAGAAATTATAGGAGATTTTAACACCCCACTGACATCAATGGATAGATCCTCCAGACAGAAAATCAATAATCAATAAAGAAACAGCAGCCTTAAAAACACACACTAGGGCCGGCTGGTGGCTTAGGAGGTTGGAGCACCGTGCTCCCAGCCCATTTCGCAAGGACCTGGTCCTTGCGAAGGAGAATTCGCAAGGAGAATTCGCTGGTTCTATTCCCACATGGGCCAGCAAGCTGCGCCCTCTACAGCTAAGATTGTGAACAATGGCTCTCCCTGGAGGTGGGTGCCATGACCAGCTGGAAGTCGGCGTGAGCTGCGGGGAGCTGCCGTGTGCTACCATGGGTTGTTGTGTGCTGCCATGGGCTACCGTGTGCTACCAAGCGCAGCTGGCGGCCTGCGTGATCGGCCGGCAGCCATCGTGAGCAGCCGGCAGCCAGGAGAGCTGCCATGAGCTGCTGTGAGCTGCGCACCCTGCAACTAAAGATTGAAAATGGTGACTGGACCGACGACCGGGGACCAACTACCTCAGCCGTGGGGAGCGTAAGGCTCATAATGCCAACATGGGCCAGGGAGCTGTGTCCTACACAGCTAAACTGAGAAACAACAGCTTGAACCGGAGTGTGGAGGCTGGGGAGGCAGAAGAAGGGGGGGAAAAATCACACACTAGTCCAGATGGTAATTTGGATATTTTTAGAGCATTTCACCCCAAAGGAGCAGAATATACATTCTTTTCAAGCGCAAATGGAACATTTTCAAAGATAGACTACATGTTTAGCCACAAAACAAGTTTACATAAATTTAAAAAGACTGAAATCATAACAAGCATCTTCTCTGACCACAATGGTATGAAACTAGATATCAATTACAAGAAGAAAACTGAAAAACATACACACACGGAGGCTAAATAACATGCTACTAAACAATGAGTGGGTCTACAGTGATATCAAGGAAGAAATCAAACGATCCTTTGGGACAATTAAAATGAAGACATAAGGTCCCAACATCTTGGGATACAACGAAAACAGTCCTAAGAAGAAAATTCACAATACAGGCCTACCTCAAGAAACAAGAAAAACCTCAAATAAACAATGTAATGTTGCACTTAAAGGACCTAGAAAAAGAACAGCAAACAAAGCCCAAAGTGCATAGAAGGAAGGAAATAACAAAGAGCAGAAATAAACAACATAGAGTCTAAAAGAACAGTATAAACGATCAATGACCAAGAGCTGGTTCTTTGAAAAGATAAACAAAACTCATAAACCTTTAACCAGACTCAATAAAAAAACAGAGGATCCAAATAAATAAAATCAGAAATGCAAGAGAAGTGAAAACTGACACAACAGAAATACAAAGGATTGTAAGAAAACACAAAGAACTCATACAACTCAACACCAAAAAGCAAACAATCCAATTAAAAAATAGGTGGAGGACATGAACAGACACTTCTTCCAAGAAGACAAACAGCTAACAGATATATGAAAAAATGCTCAACATCACTAATCATCAGAGAAATGCAAATCAAAACCACAATGAGATATCACCTCACCCCAGTCAGAATGGCTGTCATCAACAAGACAAGTAATAGCAAGTGTTAGAGAGGCTGTGGAGAAAAAGGAACCCTCATACACTGTTGGTGGGAATGTAAACTGGTACAGCCAACTAAGAAAACAGTATGGAGGAGCCTCAAAAAATTAAGAGTAGAATTACCATACAAACCAGCAATCCCTCTCCTGGGTATCTACCCAAAAAATCTGAAAACATTTATCTGTAAAGATGTATGTACCCCCATGTTCACTGCAGCATTATTTACGGTGGCCAAGACATGGAAATAACCAAGGTGTCCTTCGATAGATGAATGGATAAAGAAGATGTGGTATATATACACAGTGGAATACTATTTTGCCATAAGAAAAGATGAAATACTGCCATTTGCGACAACATGGATGGATCTTGAGATTATAATGCTAAGTGAAATAACTCAGACAGAAAACATCAAGAATCATATCACTTCACTCATATGTGGGATATAAAACTGAAAGCAACAAATGAACAAGACAAACAAGCAAAAACTCATAGACACAGACAACACTTTAGTGGTTACCAGAGGCTAAAGGGGGACGGGGGGTGGTAGAAGAAAGTAAAGGGGGTTAAATATATGGTGATGAAGGGGGAACTGACTCTGGGTGGTGAACACACAATGCAATATATAGATGATGTATTATAGAACTGTACACTTGAAACCTATATAATTTTACTAACCAATGGTACCACAACAAATTTAATAAAATTTTAAAAATAAATAAGGAAAATATATTACAAATAATTATTTGCCAAGAAATTGGAGAATCTGGAAGAAATGGATAAATGCCTAGAAACAGACAATCTTCCTAAGGCTGAATCTGGAAGAAACAGAAAAATCTGAATAGACCATTCACTACTAACAAAATCAAATCAGTAATCAAAAAACTCCCAGCAAACAAAAGTCCTTCACCAGATGGCTTCAAGGGTGAATTTTATCAAACATTCAAAAAATAATTAACACCTATCCTTCTCAAACTATTCAAAAAAATTAAAGAGGGGACAGAAAGCACCCAAGCTCATTTTACAAGGCCGGTCAGTAATATTACTTCTGGGTTATTTATCCAAGTGAACTAAATATGTATTTTTACCCCAAAAGCTGTACATGAATATTGACAGCATCTTTTTTGTAAAATTCTGGACACAATCCAAATGTCCTTCAACAGGTGAATGGATACTGTGGCACATCCATGCCATGGCATATTACTCAGCAATAAAAAGAAACAAGCTATTATAACACAAAACAAATTTAAGAATCTGGATACGATGTTGTGAGTAAAAAAAGCCAGTCTCAAAAGGCATGATTTTCCCATGAGATCCCATGCCTCTGCCTATGGTGGTTTAGAAAGAAGTGGTGTAGTATAAATCCTTGACATTAAGCTTTTGATTGCGGTGTCATCCATTTCGAAGACATCCATCTCATATAAACACATTGCCAGCTACATAACTAGATGAAGAGCCAGGCTACCCCACCCATGAAGTTCCTTTTTTAGAAGGCCCTGGCTGCCCTAGGTAACTGATCATTTGAGTGACCCTGCAAAACCCTAGGCACCTCCCCCTTGACCCCAATAAAAGCAGAACCCAAGGTCTGTTCTCTCATCTTTACCCACAACCTCTCACTGTGGGGCCCCAGGCATGCTGTGTATCCTCCAGAACCTGTGAATAATAAAACTTGTTTTTCAAATTTCCCTGATTGTTGTTGCTGACGTGTGTCTTACAATCATAATAAGAACCAACCGCAAGAGGTGGTCCACATGTTCTGGTCACGGAAAATGCCTGTGGGATCTCCTCACAAGTAGTATGAGCCCAGGTGAGTGCCCCTAGGTATTCGCAGTTCCTAGCATCAGTATTGATAGGCTGAGACACAAAACAGGTAGACACCTGACTGTAGAAGAGCCTCATAATAGTCCACGCAATGGCCCCTGACCCATTTCTTGGCATGAGAAAGACGAGCAGGGTCAAATTTTCCATCTCTGGAATCTGACAAAGGCAAGGTAAGCAGTGATTCGAAAGTGAAAGAATGCTTTGTGATCATAGCAAGCCAAAGCCACCTGAAAGTCAAAGGTCTGGAGAACAGAAACTACCGTGTTTCCCCGAAAAAAAGACTTAGCAGGACAATAAGCTCTAATGCATCTTTTGAAGCAAAAATTAATATAAGACCCAGTCTTATAGTAAAATAAGACTGGGTCTTTATAATATAATATAATATAATATAATATAATATAATATAATATAATATAATATAATATAATATAATATAATATAATATAATAAATATAATATAATATAAATAATACAATATCGGGTCTTATATTAATTTTCGCTCCCAAAGACGGATTAGAGTTGATTGTCTAGCTAGGTCTTATTTTCAGGGAAACAGGGTAACTGTAGAGCATTAGACTGAAGAGCCACATGCTTCTACAACTAAACTTCCAAAGCTGCCTTCAACCTAAGTCTATCCTTCAGTGCTGTTTATTAGGATCATCAAAGTAGACTTCCTGTTCGTGAGTTCTGCCTTCATTTTCTATTGTTGCTATAACTGATACCACAGATTAGTGGCCTAAAACAACACATATTTATTATCTTGTAGTTCTGTAGGCAAGAAGTCCCACATGGGTCTCACCAGGCTATAATCAAGGTGTTGGCTGGACTGCATTGTCGTTCTCAGGGACGACAAGAGGAGACCTGTTCCCCAGCCTTTTCCAGATCCTAAAGGCTGCCTGCATTCCTTGGTTGGTGGCCCTCTTCCTCCATCTTCAAAGCTTAATTCCAACTACAATCCCAATTCCCCTTTGCTATATAACTAAACACAGTCACAAGTTCCAGGGATTTACACATGGACATCTTTGGAGTGGGCATTATTCTGCCTAGCATAAATTCTACTGACATCTCACATATATCCTTACAGTTCACTCTCAACCCCCACCTTGACTATGCACATGTAACCAAGGAAGTCTTACCTGATTAACAAATTCTTTAGTATTAGTTAAGTAGATACTAATCCTCTTTTTTTCAAAATCAGAAAGTTCCTTTTTTTAATTTCTCATAAATAATAAACAGAGATCTCTTATGTCAAATAGAACATGACTATATTTTAAAGATTATCTTTGTTAGCAACAAACTCTAAATGTTAGACCAGCAGTTCCCATTGCCTGCTAACATTTCAAAAATGATTTTGGGGATTGAAATTGGACCTTCAGGTGTTTGTTTTCCAAATGAAAACAAAAAACACACTCATCTGCTCTCCAAACTCTCATCTGTCCTCAACAATAGTTCACAAAAGAACATTTAACGGAAAAAAGGGTAGAAAAGAACCTCAAAATAATGTGCACATCTTTAAATCATCTTACCTTAATAAAAAATGTATTATCATTGTTTTTCTAATTTTGCTGATCTTTGATTAGTCTTTTTTTTAAATCACTTTTAAGATTGATTTACCTGTAGCAGCTGTGCCACTGTCCACATGTGTCAAGGACTGAGGGCGGCTGCGAAGTTTGCTTTTGAAAGATCTTGGTCTACGTGGTGATGCAGGTGGCAGGGGAGTCTCTGATGATTTGGTTTTGCTATCTTTAATTGCCCGAAGGCGTTCATAGAGCTCCTGCAGCTCCTTATTCTGCTGGGTTTGAAGATTTACCACCTCCTGAATGTGTCTGAATGAAAATCATGCAGAAAGCATTTTAATTGTAATGGCACCGAAGAGATGAGCCAAGAAACTCTACACCAATACAAGTAAAGTTTATTTAACAAGGAATTTAGATTAAGAATGTGGAAACACAGAATATTTTCACAATTTAATAAGGAGAAATGCCTTCTTAAGCATAACATTAAACTAACCAGACATAAAGAAAAAGGTCAACAAATTGACAAGAACAAATTTCTAAAACTTCAATATAGTGAAAGACAACACAACAAAATTTAAAGTTACATAATACTGATAATATTAACCTTTTCTTTATTATATACTGCACGTATAAATGGGAAGAAAGTATTTGCATTATATAGTAAAAGGTTAATATTTAGACTATATAAATAGCTCCTTAAAAATCAATAAGATAAAAAAGAAATTTATAGAAAAGGGAAAGCATATGAAAAGGAAACTCCAAAGAAGAAGAAATACAAATAGCCAATAAATATGAGCTGATGTACAACCTCACTATTAATTGGGAGAATACAATTTAAAAAATTTTTTAATTCATCTGATTGGAATAAACTAAAAGGATCAATAATATCCAGTTGAATATTGTTCAGAAGTGGGAAAAGAAGCATTTCCATAGATTTTTGTTTGGTGTGTAAAATGGTAGAGATACATTAGATGACAATTTAGCAATGTCTATCAATTTAAAATGTATATACCTTTTAACCCAGCAATTCCACTTTTAGGTATTGATCCTACAAAAATACTTGCATAAATATGTAAAATTATTAAGCTGTTCACTTCAACATTCTTTACATAAGCAAAACATGGCATAAAACTGAAATGTCCATTAAGGAAGGATTAAATAAACTTTAAATGGCTACATGCTATTCCAGTGTATGGAATAGATTATTGGTGCAAATACAAATACATATAGGCAAGAAGGTTAAGTCAAAAAATTGTAGAATAACATGTATATCATGATCTTAATTTTATTAAAAGCAAAAACTATGTAAATGCATAGAAAAATGACAATCTATCTATCTATCTATCTATCTATCTATCTATCTATCCCAAACAGTTCACAGTGGTTGCCTCTGAGAAATTAGATTAGGGCATGAGAAATAGAAGATTGTTTTTTGTGTGTGTTTTACTGTTGTGATGTGATTTATAATAAAATATATATATTTAGTCTTTGTCCCTGTTCTTGGAACACAGCTCCTAAAACCCTTGCAATTTCGTAAGTGATAAGAGCAATGGGAAAATCTTATTAACATTTGGTCTCTTGTCCTCAAATAGCTCCAGTTCCTGAAATAGCTCCAGAGTGATACAGGTGAAAGGAGTATCTTGTTATTCATGGCAAGCCCCTTTGAATCACATCTCATTTTAGGTTAATGAAGTGACTTCTGGAAAGTCCCTAAGGATGGGGGGCTGGTTGCCAGGGAAGCCAACCAAATGATTACAGGGTAAGAATTTTCAGCCCCTCTGCCCCCCCACTCTGGGGAGGGGAGAAGCTAGAGATTGAATTAATCACCAATGGCCAGTGATTTACCTACCTAATATGAGGAAAATTCCATAAAAATTCCTGAATTACAGGATTTGGAGAGCTTCCAGCTTGGTGAATACGTGAAGGTGCTGGGAGAGCGACACTCTCAAGAGGGCATGGAAGCTCCATGCTCTTTCCCCTATAACTTGCCACCTGGCTATTCTTGAGTTGCATCCCTTTATAATAAACCAATAATCTTGTAAGTAAACTGTTTTCCGGAGTTCTATAAACCACTCTAGCAAATTAAGCGAAGCTGATGAAGTGTTCATGGAAACCTCCAATTTATAACAGGCTCGTCAGAAGCATAGGTAATACTACCTGCTCTGGTGATTGGCATGGGGGGGCGGTGCTGTGGGGCTGAGCTCTTAACCTGTGAGATCTCATGCTATCTTTGTAGTTTTCAATCATTAAAATGTCACCAGTACTAAAGTAGCTAACAATCAGACACTTAGTTCTATAAAACCCCAGGCTACTAGATAGGCAACAAGAGAAACAACTCTTACTTTTCTCGTAATTTTTGAAGCTCCACCTTTAAGTCCTCATCCTCTATTTCTGACTCATCATCACTGCTCATTGGGGAAGATGGAGAATAGAAGAGTGAGCTCTGTGTTTCAGCATAGGCTTTTTCTTCACAGAGTGGCAAGCACTGATCACTCTCTGGACAAGTCTTTGCCACTGACTTCCCTCTGCCAGCAAGAGTGGTTGAAAATTCACCATCAGAGCTAGGCTGTTTCCCTACGGTAAGTTTCTCTCTCTCTTTACGCAACAGTTTAGATCCAGACTGCATGCTACTTCCCGTGGCTGAAATTTCTTCCAGTTGCTTTTTTGGGGTCATAGAAGACATATCAGTCTTACAAGCTGTGCTGAAAGATGAGAAGTTGCCATCTTGCTTGGGAATTCTTTTATCTTCCTTAATGGATTCATGAGAAGATTCACGAGCAGCTCGTAACTTCTCAGGAGAAAATAAAGTTTGTGGATTGTGCGTGGCAGGTTCCATTTCTACCAACTGAGCCTTTGTTGTTTCAGTAAAGGCTAGAGCTTCTTCACTAGAATGGCTTGTCATTTCATTGAACGCTGGTATGTGCTCCTTTCCAAAAGATGTCACTTTCACTGACTGCTCCTGAGGAACTGTAATCACCTGAGATACAAAAAGGCAAAAGTGGCTGGCTCTGCCTAACCAAAGAGTAAACCCACAAAGAAATTCAATATCAATATAGGGCACAGACAAGTGGATGGTCTGCTTCTCATGCACACATATCAATAACACCAAAACTTAAAAATTCCATCTATATACCTCACATTCAAAGTCTTTCACGTGGTCCCCTTGGGTAAAGAAAGTTGGATTTGTATTGCTCAAACAAAATACCACAACTTAAAAAAAATCCCATAATTAACATTGCCGAGATTATAAAGGATTTATAAAAAAGATGACCCAACCGCCTACCATAAAATGATGACTCATTTCTGTGCTTTCTTCCAGCTACTAAAATTCCCATTTCTGCAGATACATCTTTACTAGATAGCTTCAAAAGGTGAGGGAATGCATATAAGGGGAACAAGTTAAATATGACAATGATCTAATTTAAAGTAAGTGTCATCTACAGACCAAGGTCCTCAATGCTGTTACCTGTTATAATACCCTTGTAGGTAAGGATTCAACCAAAGACACAAACCTGAAACCGACCCCGCTGAAATGATCCAGGCATCGCTTTACATCTACTCAAAGCCCTAGTATCAGCTGTGGACTCTCCTGTCATAGGAATGGGATCTGGAGTAACTGCTGATCTATTATCTTCTGTTTCCACTGCAAGTTTTGCCAAATTGTAAGCAGAAAAGAGAAAATTATTTAAGACTAAATTTGTTTACATTACCAAAAATGAAGAAAAGTAGAAAAAGCTTAACTCCTGCTAGACAATTAAAAAGTGTTAATGTAATAAGCAACGTTGTAAAGTCCCTAACTCTAAATCAGACATTGCAAGACTTATCCCAAGACTTAGTATCTATATGAAATGAATAACTGCACAATCAAATTAGTTACAAAAGGAAAAATAAAATGGCAATGATATTAATGGGATATGTCACATACATGGGCTAGGTGGAAAAAGTGGCAAGATTTGCATATGAACAACAACAAAAATTCAAAAGCAAAACAAGTAAATGAAAAGTGATGTTACCTAGGCTATGTCCCTGACTGTAAGCACACTACCTTGACAGACTTTTGATCTCTTGAAAAAGCTGGTTGACTGCCGTAGCCTGTATGCCCAGCTTTTAAATTTGCGAGTCCAGGATTTCTTGCTAATAGGATTTTTGAGACTAGGACAAGTAAAGCTTAGGCCAAAATATCCACCTCCTGTCTGCAGACGAATGGCTCCACCACTTGACACAGCAGCAGGATAAGCCTCTGGATCCCCTGGAAGTGAAGCATCTGGAGACATCTCCTAATGGAGATAAGAAGAGAAAAATCAAAATGGTAATAATTTAGGTGGATCAGTTGTTCATACCTTTGCAGTTTCTAATATGGACTAATCAGAAATCAAAAATAGAATGCTATGTATACTTGCATTAATAGTGTCGTATCAAACTGAACTTGGAATATTCAAATTACAGGAATTAAGCCTTCCCCTTTCTTTAAAAACATTATTTAGACTTCAGACAAATGAGAAGAATATTAATCTTCTACCCTAGAATATTTTTCCTCAAAGCAACTTTGGAAACGGAAAATTAAAATTATTTCCTTCATATGTACCCATTTACTAAAAAGGTAATTGAAACCCTATACTCTTAAAATGGAAATTTTTATTTATGCTTGTGTTATTTAAGAGTTAGTGAAAGATGCCTGACATAAATGGTAACATAGAAAAACAAGATAACTAGGCACTGAGATTTACAGAGAAATATTACCAAATCCAGTTTCTTTCTTTATGTAAGTACACAGAAATTTATAATGGACCTTAAAATTATTTCAAATCATGCTCTAAAAACTGTTAACATCAGGCCATGGCTGGCTATAAAATCACTCTCCCCTCTTCTTGTCCTCCAATCCCTTCCCTAAAAAACCCAGAACTAACTATTATATTCTAAATGAGAACTCTAAAAACAAACTCCCTATAATAATACACAAAATTAATATATGCAATCACAAATACATTGGGAAACATGAGAATGGTCACCAGAAATCTAGAAAATTAAGAGTATTTAAAAGATGAAAGAATGGGATTTAGCATATGTCTAAAAGAAGAGCACCTAAGCAGCACTAAGCATACCACAGTCTTGGGTAAGAATTATTAATGCTTAGGGCAGGTCAGCAGTTACTGAAAATAAAATTCTGAACAATCAGTTTTTATTTTCCAAAGTCCCATTTTTATAATAGCAATACTACTACTTTCATGAAGAGAAAAAAGACTCTCAATAATATTATGATTCAGAAAATGTTACATTGGTCCCACTGAAATTACAGAAAAGATTTTTAATAAGTAATAACTGGATCAACATAGTAAATTAAATACAAGTTCTAGCCTCCTTTACCAATCCAAATCCATAGACATGACAGGAAAAACAGATGTAGACATATGCATATATAATTAAAGGAGGACAAAGTGGCCCATGACATATGCAGAAACTGTTTCAAAATGCTGCAAATTCAAGCGGCAGATAGAGGCAGGAGGAGAGAACCCTGGGCAACCAAAAGGATGAGTGGTTGGCTAGAACTCTTACAAAGCTCTACACGATCTGTCTTCTATATGTCTCTTCATAACTCCATTAACACCCTTCTATTACTGGCCTTCTTTTAGTTCATTGAACAGCTCTCCACCTGTGAATATCACCATCAAATACAAGTTTCTCTTTGACCACCCTATATTAAGTAATCCCGTAGGTTTTCTATCATAGCTCTTTACTTATTTGTTTAGAGTCTATCTTCCCCCACTAGAATGTGAGGTCCACAAAAACAGAGATCTTGACTTACTCATTGCTCAGGAGATAGTCACTGAGTGAAAGAGTGAACTGGTTGGGGTACCAAAGAAGGAACATCCAGGTAGTTCTGGCCCTTCCCTCCCCACCTCCATAGTAAGCAAAAGACAGCAGAGGTATCTGCTCCCAAATCAAAGTGGGAAGAGGAAAATGTTAGTAGCCAAGAGAAAGGTCAGCAATGTAGGGAGGAGACAATATCCAGGAGAAGGGAAGCTCTTCTACCTTTGAAAACTAGCTACTGGGCCATGCATGCTCCATGCAGCATTAGTCAAGGTGCAATATTCAGTGCCAGGAAGCATGTCCTACACCTTTCTCACAATTACCAGAGGAAGGCTACAGTAATTGTGTACAGCATTTATGGAGAGACAAATAAGAAATATGATAGGAAGAGGGGAAGAAGAGATGAGTACACAACTAAGAATCACCAAACACTGAATGGGAAATCAACACAATAAGAAAACACTGAACTCAACAAACAGAAGAACAGCCAAGGAAATAGCATTATTAATAACACAGATTAAAACTTTAATGTCTCCGAAGATGTGTGAATATACTACGTCCATAAGAAAAAGAATACGGTTACAAGAAATTAAAAATATAATCCTTGACATAAAAAATAGCTGACTAGGACATTGGTAACAGCTTAAAAACTGAGAAATTCTCCCAGTACAAAAATCAAAGGGACAAACAGATAGAAAGCATGAAAAGTTAACAGATAAGAAAAACAGGCAATGAAGAAATAAAAGTATCTCCATTCACAGATCCTGAATAATACACCAAAAGCTGTTAGAGCTAATTAATAAACTCAGCAAAGTTGTAGGATATAACATCAACGCTCAAAAATCAGTTACAGTGGCAATGAAAATCTGAAAAGAAAATTAAGAAAACAATTTAATTTATAACAACAACAAAGATAATAACAAATGGCTCTGGAACAACTGGATAACCACATACAAAATAAAGAAGCTGGACCCTTATCTCATACCATATATGAAAATTAACTCAAAATGATCCTACCATATGTACTTAGTCAATCAAGTATGAAGCAAAATAAAGACATTTTTGGACATTAAAAAAAAAAATTAGTTACCCATGTAACATATTTTAAAATATCACTCATAGAAGCATTTCGAGTGTGTGTGGGGGGGGGAAGGAATTCTAGGACACCAGAAACAATGGCAGGTAAGTTTGACCCAGATGTAGCAATGGTCACTTGAATAGAATAAAAGCATCCACTTGACCTTGACAGTTGGAAGAGTCTCCTTTGAGCAAAAAAGTTTAAATGACAGAGAAATGCATTTCATTTTTTTATGTTTCTAATCACATTACGTGATCATTAGATAACACAAATAATCATAATATAAATACTGTTTATTGATTTTCAATTCTTTGAATCAACCTATAGGCAAAGCATAACCAATTGTTAGAGAAAAAAAATGTAGATGTTAAAATTTTACCAATGTTAAAAAGTAATATAAGTGATGAAAACTGAAAGATGTATGGGGAAGAAAAGTGGAGGAAAGGGAAAATACAGTAACTTCCTCATCCTTCATAGCAGTGAGTCAACAGGTATTGCATAAATTATAAAATAAAAAAATAGATGAATAAATATATATTTATAAGTTATTAATGGCAATGACCACAAGAATTAAGACCAGGAACTTAACAGTGTTTGGGGAGAGCAATGGGGTGTGAGAGGGTGTTAAACACGATTACTTTTTTCTATCCTTCTGAATTGCTTTCATGTTTTTGTATTAATTAAATAATTTAAAATGACTTGTTTATGAAAAAACATTTAAATTATATCGATTCAATGGAATATGAATGTCACTGTTTAAAAAAGCTAAGTGAGGTAGAACTCTGTGTACTGACATGATAGATGTCCATAATAAGTGAAAAAAAATGCAGACCAGTTCACATATGTAAAGCAGTATATGTTAATAAATATATATTTATACCTTTGCAAATATATAATACAGATAAATAAAAATATGTATATAAATACGTGGATGTTACTTAAAACCATGTCTGGAAAGATTTGGAAGTGGGGTGAATTTTGCTTTACATATACGTAAATATTACTTATGTAATAATAACAAAGAGATACAGTGGTAAAGATTTAGAATGATATCTATAATATAATGTAAAATGAAAAAATCAAGTTGTAGACTGATATATATATATATAGCACAATCTTATTTTTGTAAATAAAAAGTTGCAAGTATGTAAATAGACCTGTGTAAACTTAAGTCAAGAAGGGTAAGTGCCAAATACTAGATAAACACCAGATAATGGTTACCTCTGTGATTTGAAGAGAGAGAAAAGGGAAGTTAAATTCCTACATTACATACTTAAAAATAAAAAAAGTCATGAGATTATGGATGATTTTTACTTTCTTTTTTTAAAAAAATTTTCAAATAAATTAAAACCCACAAAACAGATTAAATTAAAACCGTAAACTTTTTTTTTTTTTTTTTTTTTTTTTTTTTTTTTTTTTTTTTTTACCGTAAACATTTTTAAAGGAAACTGATAGCAAGCATAGTTAAGTGGAAATATAAAAGTAAGTTCTTCCCATCCCTGCACATTTCCACCTGGTGGGACGCCCACTCTGCGCTCAGGTATGTCACACATCATTGAATGTGACATGTGATCCTCTGACATTTACACTAAGTGAAAGTGCTAGTGCTAGACCATACGTCAAACATTAGTAAAGCTTAATTTATTTATTTAACAATGCAAATAGAATTTCACTGCACACTAGTGGACCATTTATTCCAACATAAATCCCAGAGTGGTGTACTCCAGTTTAGAAGCCACTGCATTACAAGCTTCCAGAAAAATGAGTTTACTTCTTTTTGGGCAGAGAGCATGGTGAAGGAAATCTCAGAGGAGCAAACTTTTAGGGTGCAAGCATACTAGCTCCAGGATGCTGGGGGAGGAATCTCCCAAATTGCCATTCTCCTTAGTGCTTTATCATCTTCCTTTCCTCATCCAAGCAGGCAGACAAAGTAAAGAATAGCAGCAAAGCAAACAGTACAAACAGTCAACTAGTCTGGTGGCAAGGAATATGGATTTTGGGAGGTGCCCTGGAGTAAGAGGTGTTTAAATGGAGACCGAGAGTACAAGCAGGAGATAGCCAGGAAAAGGAGAGGGGAACAGTGTTCCAAACATAGGGAAGGTCATATTTGAAGCCTGTATTCATTGTAGCTTGAGGAAAGAGTGAGACCGGCTGCATATTGACTGCATACAGGGAGAGAAAGATACCTGGCTTTAAGTGATACGGTAGAGGGCAGCCATGCCTCTGCCCAACTGGTAAATATCTCTGAAACAGAACACTGGGTCTGCTGGTTAAGAGTGTAAGTTCTGAAGTTGCCTTGATCTGAGTTGGTATCCCAGCTGCATCACTCTGGGAACTTGGGCAAGTTATTTAATCTTATTTCCGTATAGAGACCACAAGAATACATACGTCATAGTGGTGTGATGAGGATTAAATTAATTAATGCATGTAAAGAGTTCAGTCCAGTATCTGGCATATGGTATTCAAGAAATATTGGCTATGTTTTCCCCTGAACAACAAAAAAAAGTAAGTTCTTCCTACAAACTAAAACACTCTATAAATCAGTTCTGTTCTTGTCATTAATACAAGAATAGACATAACAAGTTCCTAGCTAATTCACCAGAGGGCTCTCTCACCAGACAGTTCTGCAATGTATTGAGAAGTTCTGGGTACCTGCAGCCTAAGTCATGGCCTTCTCAAATATGTGTGACCTCAGAATCTTGTGACCTAGACAATTTCATTCCAAAGAACAGAACTTTACAAAAGAAGGCATTCCTTTAAAGGCATAAAGGATAAGGAATTGGTTAGAAAAAAATTATACTTACATGTAAACATAATTCGCTGGGCACAGAAGTTATCACATTCAGGTCCCTTTTGAACACTGATATGTTAGCAGGCTGACTTGCAGCCACATTGGGCAAAATCTTAGAGCCTGTTTGCTGAAAATTAGGGGACTGTGCAGGACTATCTTGAATTCCACCGTGACTGATGGCTATGACTTCTGGCAGTGGACATGAGAGTGTATCTTCAGCAGAAGAAGAAAATGGAGAGTCCATGCTTTGGGTATCCTTCTGGCTCTCAGGATAGACACTAGATACGCTATGCTCCTGATAGAGCAAGTTTCGTAATTTTTCATCCAGACTTTTAATTCGGTTATCTGCAAACTCCATTTTTGGAGGTCTTTCCCCGTCTGATTCCAGGACAGTAGTGGGTAGAAGGGTAGTCGGTTCAAGGCCAGAGGTTTGAGTGGGAATGACTGTCTTAGGAGAACTTGCTTCAGTGTTCAGTGTGGTTTCTCCTTCTTGGGAAACAAACTCTGCATCCTTAGTTGGCTGCTGTACTGATAAGGACTGAGGCTTTTGATCAGACATAAATGCCGGAGTTGTAAGAGAGGTACCAGTAATCTGAGTTGACTCGCCAGGAGGAGCCATAATTACATCAGCCTGACTGGCAGCTTGGTGACATGGATGCACAGATGGGAATATGCCTGCTTGGTTGGAGAGTCCCTCACATTCAACTGGAACTGCACGAACTGAAGTGGCAGTGCAACTGGAACTACTAGCAACTGGTGCGATTATACGCCTGTCATCTTCCACTGGATAAAGCATAGCTGGCTTAGTTTCTACACTGGTACATTCAGAAATCTTACCATCAACTACATCGTTGTGTTCTGACTTGGAGGTGAAAAGTGCACGCTGGCATGTATTATTTTCTAGAGTGAGCAGTGTGTCCTGTGATATTTCCTTATTATTTGTGTTTCTTGGACCTGGAACAATAACAAAGAATGGCTAAGCATGTATGGATAACTACAAAGCATAGACTAGTACCCAAACTCAAAAGGGACAGGAGGAGCAAGGGACAAACGAGAACCTGTGTGAAAGTACTTTTTGTAAATGAGTCTCAAAATACACAAAATTCAACCTGTCAAGAAAAAACAACGTTTCTTTTTTCATAAATATTAAATAAAAATGGCTTAAGTTATACCCTACTATTAACAACTTCAAAAATGCTTATGAAAATTTTCATAAGCACAAAATACCCCTGAAAACAAGTTAAAGATGTGGTCCATATCTTGCAGCCCCATCATACAAGTCTGGATAAAGTTAGCAGAGAATGAACACTTACTAGAAAGTGGATGTAGCCCAGGAATTGTAGACATGGACTGCTGAAGTGAAGGAGGAGATTGAGCCTCACGGTTTCTTATTGTTTGATTGATACAGAATCGCCACCGACCAACTGGGGATGACTGAGGAGCAGATTCATCTGTAGAAAGAATTAGCACAATTTAATATGCTAAGCAATTGTCAATGTTTACCTTATTAACTAAGAAAACCAGGTTAAAACACCAATTTGTCTCGTATCTCCATTTCCAACAGCACTAGGTATGTGTACTTTATAAGAACAGACCTCCTGACCGTGCAGATACTCTGAAGAACAAAGCATAAGATGTGTTTAGAGAAGAATTTTAGATTCTACTGAAACAAACATTGTATCAATAGCAACAAGAAGCAGGGCACTTTAGGGGGTTGGAAATGGAAACCACTTTTACCACGAAAACCTACATTTCCTGTTTTGTATCCTGACTATGGTGGTGTTTACACAAATCTATACAAGTATTAAAATTTACAGAACTAAATAAGTCAGACGGAGAAAGACAAATACCATATGATCTCACTTATATGTGGAATCTAAAGAACAAAATAAATGAGCAAACAATACAGACAGACTCATAGGTACAGAGAAAAAAAATAATGGTTGCTAGATTGGACAGGGGTGGGGATGAGGGAGAAGGTGAGGGGATTAGAAAGTATAAATTAGTAGCCACAATATTGCCACGGGGATATGAAAGACTGTTTGGGGAATACAATCAATAAAGTTGTAAAGATTTTGTAGGGTGTCAGATGGGCACTTGACTTATTAGGGAGACCATTCATGGATGGTGTACATGCCTGACCACTGTGCTGTACACCTGAAGCTGAATAATACTGAATGCCAACTATAATTAAATATATATATATATATATATATATACACACACACACACATACATATATATAGCCATAGGATGTGGAATACAGCATAGGGAATAGTCAATGGAACTGTAACAGCTATATGCGATGTCATAGGGGTAGTAGATTGGGGGAGGGGGGTTATCACTTTGAGAGAGGTGTAAATGTCTAACTATTATGCTGCTTTGTACACCTGAAACTAACAAAAAAAATTTCTTCATTAAAAAATAAAATTTACAGAACTGTACACCAAAAGAAAAAAGTCAATTTTACTGTATGACAACTTAAAAAATAAAGTAAAATAAGCCCCTACATCTTTACTCCTACTTCGTAAACATATTCAAATAAGTAAATTTCTTTTAAACTTTACCCTAGTTTGTCAGACAGAAATCTGCTCAGACTCCTGGCTAATGAGAAAAAGAAGATAAGGAAGACCTTGGCATTCTAACACAAACTAAATTTCAGGGTAATGATATCTGGTTCCAGGTATCCCACACCACCTGTTGTTTCTTCATGTCATTATAATTGCTTTCGAGGTCCTCATTTGTCTATGGCTCTTCTCCCACTCCTAGATACTCTAAATATACCCATGACCAGAACTGAGAAGAATGGAGAGATAAAGTCGTCAGAAAAGAAAAAGGACCCCATTTTTAGTCCCGGGAAGCTTCTCTGGTATCTGATTTACAAAAACTTAGTGATAGGAGCAAGCAGGAGCATATCACTGGTGAATGAAATCAAGATATGAATGACTATTAAAACGTGAGGCAAACTTAGAACATAACGATTTTGGTTAAGAAAGTTTCTGTCCATCTCATGATGGGGTAGGGCAGGGGGAAGAACTTACCAGTTAAGTTCAAACAGTAAAGCCGTTAAAGGTCATCAGTACTGTGACTGCATTTCTGGTAACATACCATGCGACAACTCAGAAATAAATTAATCAGATAAAGAACCAACACTTAGAAGAAACTTGGAGAATGATTTTACTTCTTATCCTCCTTTCTTCGGGGCTATGAAGTCCTTTCAAAGTGTGGGAAAGCCTACATTAACAATGCCTTTATTGGCTAACATCTTTCCCAATGAAGATGTGTAAATTAAAGTTTCCAAATGTCTTGCTTCAAAAGCCAAATGGTAAATTTTATTAAATATACTTACTGCTGGTTTGAGTGGATGCAGAATTTATCTGTACTTGTTCAGATGATCCTGTCTAAATTAAAAATGAATAGATAAATAAAGAAGTTCCTGATACATATCAGAGAAGACCTATTTACTAAACAATTGCTCTTACTTGGTTACTGTTGGATTCCACGGTAACAGAGTCAACTCCAGCGGCTCTTTCTGCAGCAGAGTGGACATGAAGGATCTCCTGAGCTTGACCTACGATAGCCCTCAATTCTTCTACAAATTTTTCTTTCTCACTTTCCAACACAAAGTTATCTTCGACCTGTCCAAAAGTAAAAGTAAGTCTGTTTATGAGAATGAATTTAGTTTGTTCAAAATTATAATATTGTATCAATGGCGATTACCCTAAAGAAAAATAAATGAAAATTAAGTATTTAGAGCCAAATGCCACAACAAAGTTAACAAAGACCCGGGGAGAAAATGCCATATAATACATTAAATTATTATTTCTATTTTGAGACCACTGACATTTGTCAGATTGGCACTATCTACCAAAAAAGAAGCTAGCATTTTAAAAACTATCTGACATTCTCTAAATTGTCGTTTGAGTAACATAACAGAGGCAATGTTTATATTTCAAATTGCATGTCCAAACACAGAAGTTTTTAAATCACAAAATGAAGCATCTCTAAAGATAAAGATAAACACAAAGATAAAGATAAAGAATCGCCAGGAGACAGTTCAGAAAATACTAGTATGTTAAACAAGAGGCAGAACTGACAAAGTTTTTAACTTTTAAAATGTTTAATTCTGCTTGGCCAGGAATGTATAACCAAAGAAAATTGGCAGAAATAAAAGCATTATGAACTCTTCCTGCCACCCGAGCCTATCCCCATTTTTAAAAAAGGAAAAAATGATAACTTACGCCTAACAATTCAAAGAAAATATGAAAACTAAATGAAATGATGAACATTACTTGAACGCCTATATATAAGATGTTGTATCAGTAGGTAACAAATTAGAATTAGCTAGGGAATTTTACAAGCTATTGATGCTTAGGCCTCACCTCCAAAGATTCTGATTTAATGAGGGACCCAGGGAATTGTTTTTCAAAAGCTCTTCAGGTGATTTTAACATGCCGTCAGGCATAAGAACCACTGGACTAGATCATCTACTAATGAAACCCCCTCATAGTTTGCAGATAAATACATTGAAACCACAGGAGGTGCAGTTAACTTCTTGATCATAACCAATTTAGCTCTGCACAAATTTTAAAAACTTACAGTACCCTAAAAATCCATGGCTCTGAATAAATGAGGAGGAGAGTTAGACAGGAAACACTAAAGGGAAAATCATTTGGTTTTATGGTAGTTACCATATAGTCTGCAATGTCCTCTGGTGAATCACCATCAACATCAAACTTGAAGGTGACCATTTTGTTATTGTGTGTCTCCAATTGACATTCAACCATGTTGTCTCCAGAGGTTGACACCTGGGAACAAACATTTCACCACCAGTTTAAGAGTCAATCATTATCTTCTCTTTGCAAGTGGTGCAGAGAACATTTAGATGAGCTCACATATAATACATGGGAAATACGGTTTAAATTGTTCAGAATCTTAAAAGATTGTTTTTCCCTTGGTGAAATATTGCCTAAACAACCATTCTATGACAAATCTAAGGCTCAAATAACTTGACAAAAAATAAGTTACAAATGTGATCCTGTGGGGAAGAAAAGGAAACATAACTTTTATAAAAAGTTGTAATAGTCACTATAGCTACCTGCTAAGCAAAGATCTAAATTTGGTCATTCATTTCCAAAATTCTCTTCATCCCACAAATAGACTCTTCAATCAGAAGAAAATGTACTGCTAATGGAAATGTAAACTGGTCCAACCTTTCTGGACAGTGATCTAGCAACATGTAATTTTCATACTCTTTGACCCACTAATTCCACTTCTAGGACTCTAACATAAGGAAATAATCAGGGATAGGTACAAAGATTTGTGCTCAAGGGTGTTTGCTGCAAAGATGGAGATGGACAGACAGACATAAAGAGAAAGACAGAGTTAGAAAAAAGACAGACTGGCAGAAAGAGACAGAAAGAAAGAAAACCTAAATGAAGAAAAACAGGACTGATTAAATTATTATCTCTCTATAAAAAGACCTATCTAAGACAGCCATTTTAAATATGTTATTGAAAAATTAATTAACGACACAGTAAAGTGTACGTAAGTTTTTGAAAAGGCAGGATACAAAATTATACATAAGGTTTAGCATCCATCTGAAACCTATACTATACTGGCTAGAGATATGGGCTTTACAGTCTGATCTGGATTCAGATCTAACTCTGGTTTGCTAGTTGATGTCCTTAGGCAAATTACTTTACCTCTCTAATCCTCATTTGTAAAGATGAGTATACTATCACCTATCAAACTAGGTTATTAAAGGATTAAATGATACAACTAATGTATAATTTTTGGGGTGTCTACCACGAAATCATTCAATAAACTTTCACTACTACTACTAGTATTACTACAATCTTAATGTAAAATACTACACATGCATACAGAAAAAGTGATGAAACAAACTAAAACTTTAACAGGAACTATCTCTGAGAGTACAAGTGATTTTTATTTTCTTCTTTACATTCTCCCTACATCGCCTAAGTTTAACAAGTAATACATAATACTCTTATCAGAAATTTTTTTTAATGGAGGAAAAGTTAATTTAGAGAGTTTCACAATACATCACCCCACCCCCGACTCCCAAACCTCTATACTCACTTAAACGAACCATATTTGCACACTGACCTGAAGGACAGTAAGCTGGAATTTAGTCCCCTTCTCCGGTCGAGGACAGGAAGTTCTTCTCTGTTTGATCCGATCTTGTTTGCCATTTCCACTTGGGTTATCAGGGGTATTGGTGTTTTCCCTCACAGCTGCCACATCATGATGTAAACTAGTAATTAAAAACACAGAAGCAACTTCTATTCAATTTCTCAGAGCAGAAATTATTCCGTGATTCTCAAAGCCCAGTATTTAACCCAAATCAGAGTTAATGTTTGAAATCCCTTCACGGCTAGAATCATTCCATCCTGATGATAAAATGTGAAGAAAAACTCCCAATTCTAAAATCACAAATAATGAATTTAAGGGAAATAAATAAGTAGAACAATATATTTTTAAAAGTTATGATTGCACAGCTCTATGAATGTATATTTCATACAGGATGGAATGATACTAAAAACCATTGAATTGTATACTTCAAATGGGTGGATTTAATGGCATGTGAATTATGTCTCAATAAAGCTGTTCAAGTTATGAAAAACTGAGGTCACGTTGTATTTATTTGGTAAACATCTTCTCACAGTAAAGAAAGTGAAAGAAAAACACTGTCAGTGATGGGCCTCTGGGGAACCTTTTATCAGATCAATTTTATCTTGTTTTTTGGGGGTTTCTTATTCATATGTTCAAATAAACATTCTAGAAATCAAGTCTTACTCAAAATATACTTTTTTATGTAATGAACTCAATAGGGGATAGACAGATCAGGTGTGGGAGACAGGAATAGTGCAGGAGGCAAAACAAGAAATGAAAATAAGATAAAGAAAATGTGATATATATTATGCAATGGAATATTATCTGGCCAAGAAAAGTAATGAAATTTCAGCATTTGTGACAAAATGCGTGGACTTTGAGGGCATTATGCTAAGTGAAATAAGTCAGAAAAAGAAAAACAAATACCACATAATCTAACTTACATGTGGAATCTAGAAAAAAAAAAAAAAGAAAGAAAAATGCTCATAGACACAGAACAGATCGGTGGTTGCCAGAAGTGGGGAGCGGAGGGGTGGGGGTAGGAGTTTGGCAAAATGGGTAAAGAGAGTCAAAGGCACAAACTTCCAGTTATAAAATAAATAAGTCACGGGAATATAATGTATAGCACGCTGACTATAGTTAATAGAACTGTACTGTACATTTCAAAGTTGCTAAGAGAGTAGGTGTGAAAAGTTCTCATCCCAAGAAAAAAAAAATCTGTAACTCTGAGGTGATGGATGTTAATCAGACTTACTGTGGTATTAATTTCACAATATATACAAATGTGAAATCATTATGTGGTGTACTGAAAATAATATAAAGTTGTATGCCAGTTATACTTTCTTTTTTTTTTTAATTTTATTTTATTAACTTTATTGGGGTGACAATTGTTAGTAAAATTACATAGATTTCAGGTGTACATTTCTGTATTACATCATCTATAAATCCCATTGTGTGTTCATCACCCAGAGTCAGTTCTCCTTCCATCACCATATATTTGATCCCCCTTACCCTCATCTCCCATCCCCCACCCCCCACCCCCCCTTACCCTCTGGCAACCACCAAACTACTGTCTGTGTCTATGAGTTTCTGTTTCTCATTTGTTTGTCTTGTTCTTTTGTTGCTTTTGGTTTATATACCACATATCAGTGAAATCACATGGTTCTCTGCTTTTTCTGTCTGACTTATTTCGCTCATATCAATCAATCAATCAATCAATCAAATTCACCACAATTTTGGTTAAAAAATGAATCATGTGAAAAAGGTTCAACATGACTAATTCTAACTAGTTGTATTTTGCAAGTTCAAATCAATATGATTATGAAAGAGCAGACTAACTTTCAGTTTATCTGTGTCAAGGGAATTTTTCAATCTTTTCTTTAATAAGTTTGAAGATCTTTCAATAAATACAAAAATTCCAATAAACACATTTGAAACTTAAACAAGAGCTGTGAGCACCAAAATACATATTTTTAAAGTCCTCCTAAAAACTACTCATGAAGTATCTGTATTAAGAAATATAAGGATAAATAAAATTACCTCCTAAAATTTTTCCTATGTCCATGTGAAAAAAAGATTTTGCATAAATACAAGTGGTAGAAGATGCATTAATACTGCTTAGTTTTTTAATACACAGAGAAATACCAATAACAAATAACCCCTTCAGAGGATAAATAGGATGCAATTTAGTCAATGGGGCTATATCACTCAACTGCAGAGTTACCTTAAAACACTAGATTAGGGTTTGGGACAAGATGGCAGAAACTCAACTCTCCCTGTTCCTCCCCTCTAAGTACAACTAGAAAATCTGGAAATAATACAGTAGACAATCACAGGAGGGTAAAAAGATGAAGGCGGACTGTCTGGGGACTCCCCTGGACTTAAGGAAAAACAGCAGCTTGGCGTCAACTTCTTACCCACCCAATGACAGAAGACAGTCCAGGCTTACTGTCTCCCGACTCCCGGCCCAAAGGCAAAGGCAGCCCAAGTGTAGTGGCCTCTTAAACCCCAACCCAGTGGCAGAAGGTGGTTCAGGTGAGCCCTTTCCTCCCTTAGTGATGCTGGCGGGAACTCCACCAGTAGCAAGTGGCCTGGAAAGCCGGCCTAGGGCAGCAGGCCTAGAGGAGTGCTCTCCCACCCCTCCATCCAGCAGTGGGGCCCAGTGGTATTAGGTAAGCCAAGCAGACCAGAATCATACTATAAGGACTCTGAAAACTCAATTGTCATTAGAACAGGGTGACTGCCTGAAAACATACAGTATTTGAATAGGATCCAGAGTCTTTTAACATAATATTCAAAATGTCCAGGAAACAAATGAAAATTCGTTGTCATACTAAAACCCAGGAAAATCACAATTTGAATTCGAAAAGAAAATCAACAGATGCCAATGCCAGGATGAATTAGATATTGGAATTAACTGACAAGGATTTTAAAACAGCCATCATCAAAATGCATCAATAAGCAATTATAAATACTCTTGAAGCAAATGAAAAAACAAAAGAGATCTCATAAAATAGAAGATATTAGAAAAGAACAAAATGGAAATTATAGAATTCAAAGTACAATCATAGAAATAAACAACTTATTGAATGAGCTCAGTAGCAGATTGAATAAGACACATGAATAAATCAGTGAACTTGAACACAGAACAATAGGAATTATACAATCTGAACAGCATAGAGGAAAATATTAGTTTATAACTACCAAATAATATATATCTACTTATAATTTATTTCTTTAGATTAGCTGGAATTCTACTCTAAATTACATTATTTCTTACTTCTTTTTTTAACACTTACAAGCCTGTCTTAGGAACAGAATGCTATAATAATGAGAACAAGAAAATGGTCAATAATTTCACAATACATACGCTCTTTACTAATATAAAAAGGTAAAAATAATAGATACTATTTTTATTGAACATACACATAAATACAAGAACACAGAAATCTCTCTAGTCAAGACACACTAAACCCCTAATGAATGCAAATAATTCAACATACCCTTCTTATCGGTTTCATGGTATTAATTTGAAGATACTCACCTTCGAACTAAATCCGGTTTTAGAAGAGTTGCTTGTTGTTCAACTCCAACTGGTTGGGAGACAGGCTGTAAATAGTACAGAAAGAAAACTTGTTATGATAACAGCAAACTTTAAGCTAAAGATGCAAATTGCTATTATTTCAGAAAACATACGTGTTACATTTCATATTTTGGACCTCACAAACCAGGTAGAATATCTACATTATTAAATGTCTATATCACTCCTATTGTTGATTTTACTACCAAAAATACAGAAAAATAAAATGTAACAGTACTCATATTCACCAAGATTTTTCATTAAGAAAAGATAGCATTGTCTTATATGCTTTTGTGTTATTTTTCAATGGAGAACATTGACATACAACTTCCAGATCTGATTGTAAAACTACTACTAAAAGAAAGAGTTGCTACCATTACACAACTGATAAATCAATGACTCAAGCTTTAGCATATTGTGTCGTCTTGCTCTTTCTCACTCTCTTTTCACAAAACTACTGCCAACTATCCCTCTGGCATTAGTATCAATAGCTGCAATACTGACTCCTAGAAGAAAAGTTTGAGCACTCTAAAAAAGGAAAATGCCAACCCCACTGGAAAACAACTTTAAATGTTTATCTAATCCATCCTATATACTGCCATAGGTGACAGCAGAGTGACCTTAAAATTCAAATCTACCAAAATTGATCACTTCCCTAACTAGTTTAAATCTCCAACGATGGCTCCTTATCTTCTACAAGGTTTTTTTCTTTAGCTACAAAAAGCTTTACTGTTTCAGTTTGGTTCACGACATGGGAGAGGGCTCCAGGGTGGTTAGAAGGCTGTCTAGTGGTTGCAGGGAGAGGCACAGGTAGAAGCTCAACACCAGGGGGATGTAGAGGAGCCACTTAAAGGCGCTGGGCTCCAAAGGCTCCTAGTTGTGCTTGAGGGTGAGCCTTTAGAAGAGATACTCGCCCAGCCCAGCCTGGGGACCGGTCATCCTGCAGAGGTTAGTCAGGTGGTCTCCCATCTTGATGAGTTGCACCTCCTCATCTAGGAAGTGGCTCTCCAGGAAATCACAGAGATGGAGGTCTGTGTGGGCAGAACCCAGGGCATGCAGATAAAAAAGGGCCTGGTTCAGGTTATTCTCCATGACCATGGCGGATTCCATGGCTTCCTGAGTTTTATTCTACGCATCTTGGGAAGGCTTCTGCACATCCTGGAAGAGGACATGGCTGCCACACTGGTATTACAATTTCAAAAGACGTTCAGCGACTTCATGCTTCTCTTGAACCAACTTGTGAAAAAAGTGACCCATGCCCTCCAGCGTTACATTGTTGCAGTCAAAATAGAAGCCCAGAGAGAGGTAGGTGTAGGAGGCCCACAGGTTCAGGTTTACCAGGAGGCTGATGGCAACCTCCACCTTGGTGAACTAATTGTGGTGAACTTGGGAGCTCATGGTTGCTCAACAATAAGGAAATAAGCTCAAAAAATGGTGTTGGCTGCTCTTGGAGACTAAAGATGAATAATATGCTTCTTAAGGTTATGACTGGAAAAGAGGTTGGAGGATGTTTGGAGGCTGAAAGTAGGGACATCCCTGGGTCTATTCTGTCCAAACACTGTTGAAGCAAGAGACAGATCTGGAGGCCAGCCAAGGGCAATGCCAAGGTTAAGTTCCAGTGGACAGCAAATAAAATCATCAGTTAACCAGTCCCTGCCTTATTCTCTAGCCTCTTCTCTGCTTGAAGCCAGTGAACTCAAGCTCCTCTGAATGAGTTGGACTTTTCCATATACTGTGACTCTACTTATATTCCTTCATCTCCCTGGACTATCTGAACTCCTACTCAGTCCTGTCCATTTAGCAAATATCTGAAAGAGAATTCCTATATAAAAGAAGCCTCTATTACAGTGGGCTCCAGAAAAACCAGCAAAATCGCCCTGGGGACTCTTTAAAGAACCTATACCGTAGCTCATATCATGGTTTCTAAACTGAAAAGGATGAAGGTTCCTTGGAGAAATGGCTGATTCCAGCACTGGGGCAAGGAAAGTACAAGATGCACCTGGATCATCTTTATGCCAAAAAATAAAAAAGTGTTTAAAGAATGATGAAACCATATCAAAAGCAAAGAGGAGACAGCTTGAAGGGTTCCCACTTCCCAAATATGGGACAATTTGGACATCAAAATAAATAATGATAGTAACAGAATATAACCCATTCAATAAAATAAGTATCCAATTCCGGTCAAGATTGTGGAGTAGATAAATGCTATGCTTGCCTTCTCTCAAGACCACATCAAAATTAATACTAAACTACAGAACAACCATCATTGAGAATCACCTAAAGTCTAGCAGAATTGAAGCTTAAGGACAATTAAGGACATGCAGAAGAAGCCATCTCAACACTGGTAGGAGGAGCAGAGACATGGAATGAGCTGGCCCCTTGTGTAATGGTCCTACACTGTGTAAGAACATTAAAAATCAGGAGGGATATATCAGCTGCAAAGGTCACTCCAAGAGGAGTGAGGGGTCCCAGCCCTGTACCAAGGTTCCGCAGGCCAGGGTTCCAGAGCCGGGGAGAAAAGTCGCCATACTTCTGGCTGGGAAAACAAGTAGAGATGGTGGCTGAGTGAGACGAGAGAGGCTGGAGTCCAAGATGCTACTCTTAAAGGGCCCACACATGGATTCACTTGCTGATGGACTCACTCACTATAAGCTCCACTGCTGGGCAGCAGTTGAAAGGCGCTACGGACATACAAAGAAGAACTGAATTGTCTAGCTTCAGAGCAAGGACTTCAGGGGCAGGTTTCTCCCAGACAGAAGTGCCGGTGGAAGCCAATGGTTCTTTGTTGAGCCCTCCCCTCTCCAGCGAGTGAAGCAGGTGACTGCCATATCTGGCTCTCCAACTACCTGGCTAACACCGTTCATTCACCTTGCCCTGGTGATTCCTGAGAGCCCACCACACCCAACTGTGGACCCACCCAAGCCATTTCCCATGGTTTCCCACACAAACGACCTATCCTGATTTACACTACAGACATTGTTAAAATCTCTTAAAGGTTCACAAAACCCAAACAAGCAGCATCTGGCTTCAGTATGCTCCGTACCTCTAGCTGAGCAGCCCTAAGCCTGGCACTAGTGACAGAAGCCTCGGTTTGTGGCCTGGCCTCTTGACACACCTCCAAGCCAAGCGTCGGTGGAGACCATCTGCAGATTACTTTGTGACTCATTCCAGGTGGCCCAGGGCAGGGTACAGGCTGTGGCTGAACTTGGCCTCAGACGGGGCCTCACCCAGGACGGCCTGGGGATGGCAACGTTGGGTGGCTGCCTTGAGACTGGGCTGGAGCATCACCTGGCCACCTCCAAAGATGACACACCCAAATGGAAGACTAGGCAGGCAACAGAGCCCTGTTAAAGCAAATCCTGTTCTGTAGGGTCAGCCTGTGCACAACAGTTCCTCCACTGTAGTCATGGCCAATCCTCACATCCAATCAACCCAAGGGTCAATCCTTCCTACTGATGTGCAAACAGCAGCCAAAGTTCAACTACAACAGGAGGGCACACACAACCCACACAAGAGACATACCTGGTACACCTGCCACTGCTGACTGGGGAGATTGTGCCACTGAGCACCACAGCACACCTGTTACATAAGGTCACTACTACAGCAAGCCTGGGAGGCATAGAAGCCCTACCTAATACATAGAAACAAACATAAGGAGGCAGCCAAAATGGAGAGACAAAGAAACATGTCCCAAATAAAGGAACAGGACAAAGCTCCAGAAAAAGAACTAAACAATATGGAGACAAGCAATCTAACAGGCACAGAGTTCAAAACAGTGGTTAGAAAGATTCTCAATGATCTCAGGGAGAACTTCAACAAATACATAGGAAACATATAAATGGAGATAACAAAACATACAAAAGAACCAGTCAGAAATGAAGAATACAACAACCGAAATTAAGAACACATTAGAGGGAATCAACCGATTAGATGAAGCAGAGGATTGAATCAGCTATTTAGAAGACAAGGTAGCAGAAAACACCCTATCAGAACAGCAAAAGAAAAAAGAATCCAAAACAATCAGGACAGTCTAAGGGGCCTTTGGGACAACATCAAGAATACCAAATTCACCATAAGGAGAAGAGAGAGAGCAAGGAATTGAAAACCTATATGAAGAAATAATGATGGAAAACTTCCTTAACCTTGCGAAAGAAATAGACATACAAGCCCAAAAAGCAATCAGAGTGCCAAACAAGATAAACCCAAAATGCCCACAGCAAGACACATCATAATTAAAATGCCGAAGGTTAAAGACAAAGAAAGAATCTTAAAAGCAGCAAGAGAAAAGCAGTTAGTTACATACAAGGGAGTTCCCATTAGACTGTCAGCTGATTTCTCAACAGAACCTTTCCAGGCCAGAAGGGATTGGCAGGAAATATTAAACATGATCAAAAGCAAGTACCTACAACTAAGATTACTCTACCTAGCAAAGCTATCATTTAGAATCAAAGGACAGATAAAGAGCTTCCCAGACAAGAAATGGCTAAAGGAGTTCGTCACCACAAAACCCGTATTACAAAGAATCTTAGAGGGGCTTCTTTAAGATGGAAAAAAAAAGATATAAAGCATGAATAATGAAATGGCAATAACTACATATCTATCAGAATTACTTTAAATGTAAATGGCTTTAAGTGCTCCAACCAAAAATTGGGTAGCTGAATGGATAAGAATACCCTTAACACATGCTGCCTATAAGAGACTCACTTCAGTTTGAAAGAAACTCACAGACTCAAAGTAAACAGATGGGGAAAAAGTATTTCATGAAAATGAAAAAAACAAAAACAAAAACAAAAAAATCTGGAGTAGCAATACTTATACCAGACAAAATAGACTTTAAAACAAAGGCTATATAACAAGAGGCAAAGCAAGACCCAGTAATCCCACTTCTGGGTATTTATCCTAAAGAAACCCAAGCTACTTTGAGTGGACATGTTCATTGCAGCATTGTTTGCAATGGCCAAGATGTGGAGGTAGCTTGGGTGTCCATCGAAGGAAGAATGGATAAAGAGGAGGTGATACATGTATACAATGGAATATTGCTTGGCCATGGAAGGGAATGGGTTCTTGCCATCTACGGCGGCATGGATGGACCTGGACGGTACTGTGCTGAGTGGAGGATGTCACACAGAGAAAGACAGATGCAATGTGATTTCGATTATATGTGGAATCTAAAGAATAAAATAAACAAGTAAAACAGAAACAGACTCATAGATACAGAAAACATTTTGATGGTTGCCAGATGGAAGGGGGAGTTGGCGGTAGGTGAAAAGGGGAAGGGATTAAGAAGTACAAATTGGTAGTTACAAAATAGTCATGGGGATTTAAAATAATGCATAAAGAATATAGTCAATGATATGGTAATAACTATAAATAGTGCCAGGTGGGTACTAGACTTGTAGGGCAATCACTTCTTAAATTATGTAAATGTCTAACCACCATGCTGTACACCTGAAATTAATATAAAATAACACTGAATGTCAAATATAATTGAAAATTTTAGAAAAGTAAAGAGGAATAATAGGTTCAAATTCCAGGTATAAAACAAATAAGTCATGGGGAGGTAATGTACAGCATGGGGAATATAGTCAATAATATTGCGATAGTGTGGTACAGTGTCAGATGGTTGCTGGACTTACGGTGATCACTTCTTTAGGTATATAAAATGATAACTATGATGTACACCTGAAACTAATATAATATGGTATGTTACCTATATTTTAATAAAACCCTTAACAAGTAAGAATCCATGAGGTCATAGTGATATGAACAAATAAATAAATAAAGGAAAGCTCCTACAATACATAGTCACGTAATAAACAGAAGGAATGATGAAGTTAGAAAATCGTCAATGGATGATAAAATTAGTTGGTAAATTTGGTTGAGGAACAGAATATTTACATAGTTTCAAAATATCTCCCCACAGATTACTTATTAACTACAAAAGCAAAAATGGTCAGTTTACAGTAAAAGAACTTGGTGGCCTCACCTTAAACAAGTAATCAAATTTATCTTCAGCAATATTGGTACAAATTGACATCACATGCTTCCTAACATGAAACAATGTGCAAAGAAAACAACATCGCTTATATGGTATTCCTGACAAAAATGCATGATTTGAATCTGCACAAGAAGAAACTTCAAACAATCTCAAATTCAACAATATCCTACAAAATAACTGACCTTTATTCTTCAAAAATGTCAATGCTATGAAAGACAAAGAAAGGTGGAGATGAAAGAGACAAACAGCATAACTAAAGGTTGTGTGTGATCTTCTATTAGATCCTGGATCAAGGAGAGAAGTTGCCATTAAGGACACTATTTGGACAATTGGTGAAATATTAACATCGACAATAGATTAAATAATAGTATATTCACGACAAAATCCCTGGATTTGGTCATCGTACTGAGGTTAAGAAAATGTCCTTGTTCTTATACAGGAGTATTTAGGGGTGAAAGGGCATTGTGTTTGCAATTAGCTCTCCCATGCTGCAGAGGGAATATCTTATGTGGACAAATAGCGGGTGGATGGATGGATGGATGGATGGATGGATGGATGGATGGACAGACCGACTGACCAATTGATGGACCATTATCCAGTAATGTCTTTTATCATGTCCCTCTTTATCATATATGTTTAATGTCTGATTCCAAGGACTCTATGACTTTGTATTCTCAGTGCTTCTTAGCACAGTGCCTAACACATCTTAGGCTTCCAATAAATGTTTGAAGGTAGAAAGAAATAAAAAAGCGGTGAGATAAGAAGAAAGGTTATGCCATAAAAATGTTCGTGATCCGGGTCCGGCCTGGTGGCTCAGGCGGTTAGAGCTCCATGCTCCTAACTCCGAAGGCTGCCGGTTTGATTCCCACATGGGCCAGTGGGCTCTCAACCACAAGGCTGCCAGTTCAATTCCTCGAGTCCCGCTAGGGATTGTGGGCTTTGCCCCCTGCAACTAAGATTGAACACAGCACCTTGAGCTGAGCTGCCTCCCGGATGGCTCAGTTGGTTGGTCCTCTCAACCACAAGGTTGCCGGTTCAACTCCCGCAAGGGATGGTGCACCCTGCAACCAGAAAACGGCAACTGGACCTGGAGCTGAGCCGCGCCCTCCACAACTAAGACTGAAAGGACAACAACTTGACTTGGAATAAAAGGCCTGGAAGTACACACTGTTCCCCAATATAGTCCTGTTCCCCTTCCCCAATAAAATCTTTTTTAAAAAAATGTTCATGATCCAATATTACCAATCCTGGACACATCAGTCTGAAAGAAATAATACAAAGCAATAAAAAAGTACATAGTATAAAGTTTGCTTCATAGTTAATGTTCAATAAATGGTAGCTATCTCTGTGTTTTTATTTTGATATTATACATAATAAAAACTGGTAGCGAATTACTTGTCCAGGAATAGGAGTAGAGTTAGGTAAATATGAATACTTATTGCATTATTGTGGGACCTTTGAAAACGAATCATGAGGGCCAGGTAAAGGCAGGGAAAGTTACTTAAAAATTAACAAAAAAAGCAGAAAACAAAACTGTATGTATATAATTTTAACCTCTTATGCATATGATAAAAACCTGGAATACTATAACAAATATGATAATCACTGCCATGGTGAGGAAATGGCATTCTAGGTGGATTTTTCCCCATTTCCCTACTTTTTATAATGTTATTACATGCATTTTATATTATAATGTTACTACATGCATTTTATAACTTAAAAGTTTCAAAGGATAGCAAATACTAATCATACAGGAAAATAGGTACTTTTGTAAACCACTGGTGGGATTATAAACTGGATAGACCTTACGGAAGGGTAATTTGACAAGTCTTAAAAATGTCTAGCAATTCCATTTCTAGAAATTTATCCCAAAGTAATAATTAAGAGTGCATACAAAGATTTAACTATAAGAAGGTTCCTTACAGCATGGGATATAGTTGCAAACAGAAAAAAAAAAATCAGATACTTGTTTCCTTTACTTGCTCCATTAAATAAATAATGGTAATCCATACTATAGGATATTATTCAGCATTTAAAACTGTGCTAAAGCCTATAAGATAGTGTTATAAGCGAAAAAAGATTATAATGAGTTTGTACAGTATGGTTACAATAAAATTACATGTATGTATAAGTATATAAAATGGTCTGGAAGACTATGTACCAAGGTGTTAAACAAGTTTATCTATATTCATCTTGCTTTGCTAATAGGAAAAAAAAACATGTTTAACTTTGTATACGGATTTATCAACCCTCAAATGTGGTAATCTCAGGGCAGGTCCCCATTATTTTAATACACAACATTATAGTAGTTTTAGATAAAAGTAAAAATGAAACATTTCACTAAATTTGAAAGACATCTATAAAAATGGCCCTACGTCTATTTGTAAATGTTAGTTTTGAAACTTCTAGAAATATTGTGACAGAACTTGATTTGAAACTATCATATAAAAAGGCAGATGAATAAAACCATTAGCCACGATTCTGAGAGCCAACACAAAGTAGCATTAATAAACCTGTTAATAATTATAAGTGGTTATAAAATGTAATTCCAGATTGTTGTCATAACAACTATGTTTTGTTTGTCTTAATACATAGGCTTTGCTTTGCCTCCAGATTTGTGCATCTGAACACCCTGTTACTGCTCTATCTTGCTAGGACTCACCACAATTCTTTTAAAATTTGTTTAATACAAACATTTGTTGTGTTGCTTACATTTTGTTAAATCTTGCATGTACAAGAAAAAGAAATCTCTGATACTTGCTCTCAATATTTTAACAATGAGTATAGTGAAGAGCTAACTACCTAATCTATAATTAGAAGCTAATCTAATTTATCCATAAAAATACCTTAGCATGGGTTTGACTAGATTGCAGGAGGAAGTAGAAGGCAGGAAATGGTATGTTGTGCTCATCTCTTTCCCACTCCTATCTTCAAATCCAAATGAAAGATAGCCACCAACCCCTTTTCCTAAATAAGACCTTGATATCTGGATACTTGAGACCTTAATAACTTGCTAGCAAAGTTTAATAAAACTAAAGTACCTCTGGACACTTGCAAACTGAGGATGAGGCCAAAATGAGAAGCAAAACTAGGCCTGCATTCCATGGGACACGCCATTCTCTCCCCTCTATCTTGGCACTTAAAACTGTCTCTTTAATTTGTTTCTAGATCTTTCTCAGCCATGATACTGTGAGCTCCTGAAGGGAAGAGACCGTATCTGTAAGATTTATCCCAATATTGCCAGTGCCTAACCAATACCTAAAATACAACTAGCTGCTCAATAATGTCTTTCACAATTGTAATGTTCTCGTTTTTATTAGTTTTTATTTTTATTATAGCAATAAAACAACCAGTATTTATTGAACGTTTAATTAAGTGCTGCACACCTTATATGCATTATTTAACAAATTCAAGCTTTACAACAACTGTAAGTGGTAGATACTGTTACCTTCATTTTACCAATGAGGAAGCTGAGGCTGTAAGTGATGGAGGCAAAATTTGAGTCAGTAAAAGAAAATGAATGAATAGATAAATGACTCCAAAGAGTACTGAAGAGCAGAGATGCCCTGTGCACACCATAGGGGCTTTTCTGTTAGTCTTTGTTACTTCCCAGCCCTTCTTTCTCCTTTGCTTATATCACCATTACTTGCCCTCCTCCCATCAGTGGTTCACAACCCTGGATGTACTTTATAATCTCAAGGGAAAAAGAGGAGGAATGGAAAAAGGGAAAAGGGAAGAAAAAAAGGGGGGGGGGAGAAAATCCAAGTTCATGTGCAACATTCCAGAGATTCTTATTCAATTATTCTGCAGTGAAGGAGACCTATAAAACTAGGAAGTATTTTTAAACATTTCATAAACTGCCTTATTTTATTATCAACAATACAAAACATGTCTCTCCCATGAAGTGCTTTAAAAAATGTATTGAGCACTTATTACATGCCAGGCATTTCTCACACAGATCTCGTCTAATCCTAGTAAGCTTACAAGACGGACATTTTTTTCTGACAGAAGAGTTGAATAATTGTTCCATGAAAAACCGTATGTCCACCACCCACAGTCGACAGCATTTTAATATGTTTGCATTATTATGTAATATCCATCAATCCACATTACTTTTCATGCATTTCAAAGTAAGTTGCAAATGCAATAGTCATTTTAAAATTTGATTTTATAAATTAAAAGAACCAAAGCTAAAATAAATTAAATACCCTCCCTCAAATCACACAATAAATTCAAAGAGCCAGAGTTCAAACTCATGTCTAACTAAAGATACAAATTGGTTCAAGCCTATATGTATGCTGTATATACCGATTAACAGTAAAAATGTTGCTTATTTAAAGACAATTATCACTGTGCATGATGCTCATTGCCATATTTTTATATTAATAAAGAACGCTTAATCTATAGTCATTGTTTATCTAAGCCCAATTCTTAGCCAAACCTAGATTCTGAATGATGAGATTTACCCTAAGAACTAACTGACCCACGGTGCAGTTCCTTGCACAGACTCACATCACGACACCCAGGCTATTAAACAGGCAGAACAAAAGATGAAAACACACCAGCACCACAAATACTGACAGACAAGAGGGAAAGAAACTAGGAAGAAGTTTCATTAATTATAAGGCAGGTAGAACTGGATTGAGGCATAAAATTTACCTGGGTTTCACTCCAAGACCTCCCTAGGGATCACTTCATGAAAGGGAACCTAACGGGAAGGAAACTTATACTTCATACTTTCCCCCTAATATCTGCCTTCAGTTGAGTTATCAAGGGTCTGTACCAATGAGCCAATTGATCAGGCACTGCTTTTGTGTCAGCCCTCCAAGCTTTCTACAGCTATTTGGAGAGAACAACTAACATGGTGGAGTTTTGTTTGTTTTCATATTTTTGTTTTAATTGGGGAATACTGTGTGTTTCTCCAGCGTCCATCAGCTCCAAGTCATTGTCCTTCAGTCTAGTTGTGGAGGGCGCAGCTCAGCTCCAAGTCCAGTTCTCATTTTCAATCTTTAGTTCTAGAGGGTGCAGCCCACCATCCCATGCAGGAATTGAACCAACAACCTTGTTGTTGAGAGCACGCGCTCCAACCAACTGAACCATTCGGTTGCCCCTCCGAAAGCTCAGCAGCAGCTTGTTCTCTTCAGTCTAGTTGTGGAGGGCGCAGCTCACTGGCCTATGTGGGAATTGAACCGGCAACCCTGTTGGTCAGAGCTCGCGTTCTAACCAACTGAGCCATCCAGCCGCCCCTGTTTTCATTTTTTAATGGCAGGAGTGAAAATGTATATTGGAGGTGAAAAAGAAGGGACTCACTGAGCCATTTGGCATTCTGGGAGGTAGAGTCCCTACAAGTAAAGCCAAATCAGCAAAGGTGCAGGAAGGAAAAAGTTTGGTGGCCATGCATATTGGAGATTATAGTCTTTAATATATTTGATTATTACAAGCATTAGAGAACTCATTATGGGGAGTAAATCATGTCTCAGCACAGAAGAACTACAGTAGATCAATGACCACTTAGACACGGAAAGTGTACATCTCCTTGTCCTCAAGCTGTAGAACTATGAAAGGGTTTAATCACCACCCAAGAGGACAAAAGAAGTGAAAGAAAATCTACATGAAGTCAAAAAGTTGGGTAGGGGAGTCCAGATCCTATAGGGCCTTCAGATCTTTAAGTACAATATTGTGACTTTTACTGTGAGTGAGATGGGCAATGGGAGGTTTTGGGTAGGGTTGAGACATGAATCTGACATTTTAAAGGAATCACTCTGCTTCCTATAAGGAGAATAAGTTTATAACGGAGCAAAGGCAGAAGGAAAAACAACTAGGAGGCTAATGTAACTATTCAAGTAAGAGATTAGACAAGTAATTTAAAAATAAAAATAATTTAAATAAACAAAATTGCAGAGAGAAAAATATTAGACTAGCATGATAATGGTGAAGGTGATGAGAAGTAATCAGGGAGTAGATATATTTTAAAGGAAAAGCCAAAATACTTTCAGATAATTTGAAGTGAGGTATGAGAGAAAGAGAATAAAAGATGACCACAGATATATGGCTTGAGTGACAGGAAAGACAGAGTTGCCATTTGCTGAGATGGGGACAACAGTGGAAAGGATTGGGGTGGCGGTGGGAGAAGAATGCAAAAAAAAACAGTGTTTCATTTTCAAATGTCCATTATACAATACAATCCAGTGGAGACACTGGGTGTATACTGGAGAAACATGGCCAAACAAAAACAAAAATTACTTACTAGAACACAAAGTCAAAAGCAAACTGGGCTGGAGGTATCAGTGTGAAACTCTCTCTCTCTCTCTCTCTTTCTCTCTCTCTCTCTCTCTCTCTCTCTCTCTCTCTCTCTCCCTCCCTCCCTCCCTCCCTCTCCCTCCCTCTTTCTGTCTACTGAGTAAGCAACCCTAGAAGCTATGACTCACAAGGAGCAACAAACACACACAACATCCAGAGTTTGATCTCTAAATTACTTTCCCCACTAAAAGGAATCACGGCTCCATGGACAAATGACTGATTTCAGAGCTGAGGCAGGGGAAGCACAAAATTAGCCTGGAATATTTTTCTGTGCCACAAAATAAGGAAGTGCTCCAAGAATAATGAGCGTATATCAAAAGGACACAAGAGCCACCCTGAATGGGCACCCATTAGACAAATCTGGGGTACTTTCACCATCAAAATAAATAATGATAATATTATATCACAACCTAGTAAACAAAATAAGGCTTCATGAGTCCATACCAGCAGACAGATATAAATAAATAAAGGAGAAGGGCCAACTAATAAGTATAAGGAGGAATGAAGAACTTTGAATACAATCCACAGATATTAAAAACTAATGGTGAAAGTTTTGATGAGGAAAGGGATATTTACATAGTCTCAAAATATATCCCTACAAATAACTTGTAAATCATAAGGGGGAAAATGGAAACTTTATAGTGCAGAGACCTCGCAGGCCCACTTGGACTAAGTAAAAATTAACATCATCAATATTGGGACAAACTGGAATGCCTCCTAATAAGAATACAATGTCGCTTACATGGTATTCCTACCAAAACAGGATGATTTGAATCTAGTCATGAAAAAACCAAACAAACCCAAATTGTGGGGCATTCTACAAAAAACTGGCCTCTGCTTTTCAACATTGTCAAGAAAAGCAAAGAAAGGCTAAAGAATTGTTTGAGATTAAAGCAGACTAAACAAAGAGATGAACAACCCAATAAAAACGATTTCACCAGGCACTTGACAAATGATATTGGAATCTCTAATATTTACATGAAAAGATGCTCAACATTATTACTTATCAGGGAAATGCAAGTTAAAACCACAATATATATCACATCACATCCACCAGAGTGGCTAAAATTTAAAAGACCGACAATACTAAGTGCCTATAAGGATGTCAAGTAACTGGAACTCTCATACATTGTTGGTGGAAATGAATTTTGGCACAACTGCTTTGGAAAACTTTCTGGCATTATTTAGTATAGCTAAACATACCTTTATCCTGGGACCCAGCAATCCCACTCCTAGGTACATACACAAGAGAAACGAGTACATGTGTCCACCAAAAAAAAATTCATGAACGTTCACAGCGGCTTTATACTTAAGAACCAAAAACTGGAACCAATCTTAATGTCCATCAGCAAGAGAATGGATAAGTAAGTTGTGGTTTATTCTACAGTAGAACAGTTCACAACGAAAAAACAAAAAGAAAAAGAAAAAAACAAACGAATTACTGATACATGTAACAATGGGGATGAATCTCAGGGAACCTGCCAGGGAGCTGGAAATGTTCTGTATCCTCATTTGCATTTCATGGAGGAATACATATGTGAAAACTCATCAAGCTGCACATTTAAGATTAGGCACTTTAATGTATATATGCTTTATATGCATCAATAAGAAATAATATTTTTTAAAAAGTTGGTATGATTCAATTCTGATAAAATAAATACTGAAAATGCGTTTGTGTACATGTTTGTATAGGAAAATGCCTGGAAAACTTTAAAGGTTTTATTACTGAGAGGTAGAATAACAGATGATTTTAACTTTCTTTATACTGTTCTGTGATTTCAAAAAGTGTAAGTCATTTTTTAAAAGCTATTTTCACTGGAGGAAATAAAATACCCTTACCAAGACATATAAAAGATGTATACCAAATTTTCCACTTATGAGGATAAAGAATGCCACCTTTTAGCACTTAGGAAGAAAAAGAAACCAAAAATCTGACTGGCTTTAGGCTTCTCTTCTGCAGCATTAACTATAGTTTCAGATGGGTACTGGAGTTATCAGGGGATCACTTCATAAATTATATAAATGTCTAACCACTACACCGTACACCTGAAACTAATATAAAATAATATTGAATGTCAACTATAATTTAAAAAATAGTCACGGGGATATAAAGTACAACATAGGGAATGTAGTCAATAATATTGTAATAACTATATATACAGTGTCAGATGAGCCATAGACTTATTGGGATTATCACTTCACGAGGTATATAAATGTCTAATCACTACGTTGTTTTGTACATCTAAAACTAATGAAAAAAAGAGACGTCAACAGAACAAATCATCTTGTAGAAGAAAAGGTTGTAAACTGGTATTTATGCTACCCAGCCAAATTATATTTCATTCATGAATGTAAATGAAAGGTCAGCTTCAGATACCCAAAGAATCAAAAATAGCACACTTAAGTAACTTTGAAAAATCACACAAAGCTATTTTCCAAACTACAGAGGCACTTAGGAAAATTTAAGAATCAAGAATAGGAAAAGCTGTGGTATAAAAACTGGTGCTATACACTAAAACCAGTAATCAGTATTAAGTTCATATTGTTAAAACTTTGCTTCAAAACTGAGTGTACACATAAAAACTGATAATGTAACATGTATAGTATGATAAAATTTTTAAAAATACCTTTCACAATCATTATCTCCCCAAAACAATTGTTTGCCTTTCCCTAAAATACCTTATAATAGTAATCCACTGATAATCAGTCTCTTCTCTCATTCCACCAACTTCCCAAATTGAAGATTTCAACTGTGCTGCTATTTCAGAGGTTGGTTCCTTCCTGGAGAGTAAGATCAACCAGAAAGGTTCCCATCCTTTTGACATCCTCAATGCTTTAGCTAATTTACATTACAAAATGGATATAAATGTCGCTATAAATCAATCCAAATGACTAATGTACTTATTACCAATATCCACATTATAAAGATATACTAAGCAACATGTGCCTTTTGGGTACATTTTTTTGACAATGTTCAGCAAACACACCCACTATGTATACTGATTTCCCTTCAATTAGAGTGAAGTTGATTTCACATATATACACTACTCTGCTAAATAGCATTTTAAAATAAGTGGTCTAATACCCTAGAAGCCAGATATAACTTTAATTCTCAATTTTTACACAAACATTTAATGGAATTAACTATTTTACAGAGGAAGTTACAGTGAAGATAAATGAGATGACGCAGCTTGGTCCTCAATGTCAGTTCTCTATAAGATTTACTCCTTTAGAATGCCTCAGAAACCGGTCACATAATATGTATTTAAACTGTCTCTACCAGAATAAATTTGTTGATTGTTTTAATCATATTCACACATAGTAGGCCCATGGATGTTTCTCAACAAATTGAACATGGAGAATCTTTTGCCAATTAATATCAGCATTATAAACATCAACAAAGTCCAGTCTTCATATAGTTTCTGTATTGTCTTGAAAATAGTGGAAGGACAGAAATGTAACAGAGATAGTAAATAAATATCTCAAAGGTACTGGTATCTTTAGCAACTATCTCTCTGGGTCTTAAATATACTATGGTTGGAATTAAAATCACCAACACTGGAGCTGAAAATTATTCTATTGAGATCAGCTATGAAACAGTAGTAAAGTAGGAAATGCTATTAAGAACCACAATTTCCAGAGTAATCTTACAAACATACAACTCAGATATGCTAATAAGTACATTTATCTGTGAAAACAATACATGATAACATTTTATTGACTCTTGATGCATTCAAACTCTGAAATCTGGCCAATCCTGTCAATGCTTCTAAAAACAATATCAACAAAAACCTGAATGAAATCTCTGCTCCTAGTCAATGCTAAATGTTTGCAACAACAAAAATCACTAAATCATCTTTCCCTTATAATGTTAATCCACATTATTCATACAGATGAAAAATTCTAAGAGACGGAATCAATATGATAACAAAGAACACACACATCTACTCTAATACTCTAGAAAGCAACAGAAATGATGTTTTTTTAAAAACTAGAATAAAGTCACAATATCCAAGAAAAACTAATATTGCCATCCACAGACCATAAATTGTAGCGAATCTCCAAAAGAAGAGAAACCAATGGATCATATCCATAGAGAAACAAAACCTACGGAAACACCAAAGCTTAAGAAAAAATAAGAACCAAACCCAAAAAAGAAATGAAGTCTTTAGAACAATTAACTTCTTTATAATAAGTACTTAATGCTGCCTAGCAATCCCAACCATTCATTCTAACATTCCCCTAGTAAACTATACCTTCGCCACTTTCCTCAAACTTTTAATACCTACTCCCTCCCCCAAAATCATCCTCCAATGAAATAGATTCTCTTGCATCTATTTCAATAAGAAAATAAAAACAGCAACAAGAGAATTTTCATAAGCTCCCACTACCACATCTACTTACCTAATAGCATTTGTGCCCATACATTCTGCCTTTGACCATATTATTATGGAAAACCTGTCTGGGCTCCAATGCTAAGGCCAACCTGTCTACGTAAAAAATAAACTTATGTCCTCTCACTTTATCAAGGACATCACTCCAGTAATTCTCCTTTCTCTGTCCTATCTCACCAATTTTCCCCTCATTTCTAAATCATTCCTCTTATAAATATGAGATTGTATCGCCATTCAAACAAACACTCTCTACCAGGGCTTGCTGAGATATGACCGATTATGAAGCCAGGACCGGGAGGAATAGGATGGGCTTGGAACATAAGTTCAAAGAATGATGGGGACACGTCAAAAGGACAAAGGAACTAGCTTGAAAAGGATCCCACTGGCCAAATCTGAGACACATGGTACATCGAAATAAATGATACTGATGAATTATAACCCATAGAATAAAATAAAATCTATAATGTTATTAAATGAATTAATAAACAAATGGGGGAAGAATGGAGAGCTCTAATCCAAACAATAAATATAGGATTCGGAAATCACCATTTGGCAATCACCATAGTAATAATTGTTATAGGCAAGAATTTTCAATGGCTGCCAAAACTATGGGTAAAAGTTTTATGATAAACATTAAGTCTCAAAGTAACTCTCTACAAATTACTTAATTACAAAATGAAAAATATTAACTTTTCAGTGGAAAAACCTGGTAGACACCACCTTAACCCAGGGACCAAAATTAATATCACCACTAATAAGACAATGGACACCATATACCTCCTGATATGATGCACTGAAGAGAATTCAACATCACCTTTATAGTATTCCTGCAATAAATGCATAACCCAAATCTAATCATGTGGAAACATAACACCAACCCAATGTAAACGATATTCTACAAAATAACTGGCCTATACATGACAAAAATATCAAGGTTATGAAAGACAAAGAAAAGCTAAAAAAAAAGTTCAAGATTAGAAGAAACTATTAAAGAAGAGTAACAATAAAATACAAAAAATTATCGCAGATTAGATCTTGAAACAGAATTTTTTTCTTTTGGTGTTAAAAAGAGCATTAATATTATATATTTAGAAGAAATCTCTGAAGAGCGTTAAAAATGAAGAATCTGAGAGACTTCTGGAACACCCCTTAAATACCCCACACAATACAGCTAACTACAAAAGGTCTCATTGCTACTACAGGTATTCTTGAGATGTGAGGCAAGGTACTCTTAACCTAAAAGTCACAAAGCTTAAACACTTGAGTTAAAAAAGTCCAAACCAGCTCCCAATGTTGACCAATCAGACCTTCATTTTAAGTATTAAGCAACAACCAAAAAATTTACTAAATATGGGAGGAGATTTACACACCATAAAACTAATATGACACACAATATCCCAAAGAAATGGGCCAGAAAAATGAGAATTAGGAAATTAATGGAAAGAACTGAATTGTGTACATCACTGGGAGAAAAAAAATGACTGAACTAGAGCTACATATATCAACATGGATGAATCTCATAAACAATGTTGACTTTTTAAAATAAATTGCAGAAGAATGCATATGCTAGGATACCATTTACATGAAGCTTTAAACCTTGAAATAAAGCAAAACACAAGTATCCAGGGGACTGCAAATGCACTGATAATTTTTTTTATTTCTTAAGCTGAGTGATGAGTATATGCATGTCCCCTGTATTATTCTTGATATCCTTGCATATATCATAAAGATTTTACTATAAATATTTTAAGTCAAGAATGCAGGTAAACTAATGAAGCATTTCAGCAACATTCAATCATGTTCTAGAGGGTTACACATACCAATTATGTAATCTTTAATATAAAAGAACGCACCTGCATTGAAAAAGAAAAAAAACTATTAATAGTCTCATCAGTTCAAGTCAGGTTTTACCAAATGAATTTTGGTAACAAATATAGGAAAATCCTTTCAGTATACAAAAACTTAAAATTCAGGCATTAAGGACCTATAATAAGAAGAAATGGAGAAATCCAGTATTATAATAGGATGCTTCAACATATTTTCCTCCAAAAGTAAAAGAACAATTGGACAAAAAAAGCAAAAATATTGAGAATTTGAATACTATAATTAAGCATGATGTAATAAAAATATACAGAACTTGGAATGGTCCTCCCAGAATAGAAAATAGAAATCATTAGCAAACAAAGTATAAAAAACATCAAATTCCAAAAAGTAGAAAGCATAGTCTGACTATAATGCCATAAATATAGAAATTAACAATCAAATCTATCCAAATCAAAATTAATAATCATTTAAAATAACTTATATTTAAGACAAAATCAAAGCAAAAATTTTAAACTTCTTATAAATAAAGTAATTAAAACACTGGAGTATTGGTATAAAAATAGATAAAGGTCAAAGGAATAAAAGAGTGAGTTGAGAAATGACACAGGTATGTATAATAACCAGTTATGTGTGAGATAGCATTTCAGAGAGATTTTCTGGTGAAGATGGCGGGGTAGGTAAATGCTGTGCTTGGTTCCTCCCATCACCACATCAAAATTACAACTCAACTATATAATAACCATCATTGATAATCACTTCAAGTCTAGCTGAACCGAAGCCCTACAACTAAGGATGTACAGAAGAAGCCACCTCAAGATGGGTAGGAGGGGCAGAGATGTACAGGAGACTGATCTGATACCCATGAGTCACCGATAAATATCAAGACGGACAGCTCAGCTGCAGAGGACCACCCTGGATAAGTGAGGGATCCCAGCCCCCTACCGGGCTCTCCAGCCCAGGATTCCAGTGCCAGGGAGAGAAGTACCCATACTTCTGGCTGTGAAAACGAGTGGAGTTGGTGGCTAAGTAAGATGAAGGAGGCTGGAGTCCCAGGCACTTCTCTCAAAGGGCCCACACACAAACTTACTTGCTGATGGACTCCCTTGCTCTAAGGTCCACTACTGGGACAGCAGCTTGACAGGGCCATACATAGAGGAATGAACTGTCTGGCTTCAGAACGAGGGCTGCAGGGGCAGCTTTCTCCCAGACAGAAGTGCTGGCAGAAGCCATTGTTTCTTTCTTGAGCCCAACCCACTCCCAGCGAGCAGAAGCAAGTGGCCCCATATCTGAGTCTCCATCCACCTAGCCATCATCTTTCATCCACCCCACCTGGTGATTCCCTGAGACCCTACCCTACCCAACTTGCGGGCACACCCAAGCCACTTCCAGTGAATTTCCCCCACGATCAGCCTATCTTGGCTCATGCTTCCGCCTTTCCTAAAAACTTCTCAAAGGTTCACAAACCCCAACAAGCAGCAACTGACTGTGGTGGGTCCTGTACCACTGGCTGAGCAGCCCTATGCCCGGAACTAGCAACAGTGGCCTCGGTTGGTGGCTTAGACTCTTGAGACATTTCCAAGCCCAGCGTACGTGGTGGCCATCTGCAGATTCCTTTGTGACTCATTCCAGGTAGCCCCGAGCAGGGCACAGGCTGTGGCTGAATTTTGTCTGAGATGGGTACCTTCGCAGGAAACCCTGGGGCTGACATGCCAAGTAGCCAGTTTGAGACCCAGCTCGACTACTACCAGGCTACCTACAGGGACAACACATCCAAAGGGCAGACTGGGCAGGCACCAGAACCTTGCTAACAGGAATCCTGTTCTGTAGGGTCACCCCTAAACACAGCTGTAATCATAGCCAGTCCTCACAACCAATCAACCTAAGGATTATCCCTCCCACTGACAAGCAATCAAGGCTCAACTACAACAGGAGGGCACACACAACACACACAAGGGACATACCTGGAGCACTCAGCTCTACTGATCGGGGAGACTGAGCCACTGAGCTCCACAGAAAACCAACTACATAAGGCTATTACTACATTAAGACTGGGAGGCATAGCCGCCCTACCTAATATAGAGAAACAAACACAGGGAGGCAGCCAAAATGGGGAGCCAAAGAAATATGTCCCAAATAAAGGAACAGAACAGAACAAAACTACAGAAAAAGAACTAAACAATATGAGACAAGGCATCTACCAGACACAGAGTTCCAGACAGTGGTTAAAAGGATGCTCGATGATCTCAGGGAGAACTTCAAAAAATACACACAAAACATAAAAATAGAGATTAACAAAACATACAAAAGAACCAGTCAGAAATGAAGAATACAAAAACTGAAATGAAGAATATATTAGAGGGAATCAACAGTAGATTAGATGATGCAGAGAAACAAATCAGTGATATAGAAGACAAGGTAGCAGAAAACACACAATCAGAACAGCAAAAAGAAGAAAGAGCCCAACAAATGAGGAGAGTTTAAGGGGCCTCTGGGACATCAAGCACACCAATATTTACATCATAGGGACACCAGAAGGGGAAGAGAGAGAGCAAGGAATTGAAAACCTATTTGAACAAATAATGAAAAAAAACTCCCCTAACCTGGCAAACGAAATAGACATAGAATCCCAGAGTGCAGGGAGTACCAAACTGAATGAACCCAAAGAGGCACACACCAACATGTATCATAAGTAAAATGCCAAAGGTTAAAGACAAAGAAAGAATCTTAAAAATGGCAAGAGAAAAGCAGTTAGTTACCTGAAAAGGATCCCCCATAAAGATCTGTTGATCGCTCAAGAGAAATTTTGCATGCCAGAATGAACTGGCAGGAAATATTCAAAGTCATGAGAAGCAAAGACCTACACTTAAGATTATTCTACCCAGCAAAGCTATCTTTTAGAATCGAAGGAAAGATAAAGAGCTTCCCAGACAAGGAAAGGTAAAAGGAGTTCATCACCAAACCAGTATTACAAGGAATCTACAGGGACTTCTTTAAGATAGAAAGAAAAGGATAAAAACAAAAACATTAATAATAAAATTGCAATAACTACATATCATCTATCAATTACTTTAAATGTAAATGGCTTAAATGTGCCAAGCAAAAGATAAGGTGGCTGAATGGATAAGAAAACAAGACCCTAACATATGCTGCCTACAAGAGACTCACTTCAGATAGAAAGACACACACAGACTGAACATAAAGGGATGGGGAAAATGTATTTCATGAAAATGGAAACAAACAAAAAAAGCTGGGGTAGCAATATTTATACCAGACAAAACAGACTTGAAAACAAAGGCTATAACAAGAGCCAAAGAAAGACCCAGTAATCTAAGAAAGATCCACTTCTACTTATCCAAAGAAGAGGCACGTGCATCCATATGCTCATTGCAGCATTATTTACAATGGCCAAAATGTGGAGGCAGCCTGGATGCCCGTTGATGGATGAATAAAGAATAGGGGGTACAGATATACAATGAAATATTGTTCAGCCATGGAAGGGAGTGGGTTATTCCCATTTGCGGTGGCGTGGATGGACTTGGAGGGTATTGTGCTCAGTGGAGTATGTCAGACAGAGAAAGACAGATGCAATGTGATTTTGCTAATATATGGAATCTAAAGATCAAAATAAACAACCAAACAAAACAGAAACAAACTCAAAGATACAGAGAATATTTTGATGGTTGCCAGATGGGAGGGGGGTTGGGAGTGGGTGAAAAGCAGGGAGGGGTTAAGAAATACAAATTGGTTATTACACAGTAGTCATGGGTGTGTAGGGTATAGCACAAGGAATATAGTTAGTAATATTGTAATAACTATGTATAGTGTTAGATGAGTTATAGTTTTATCAGGGAGATACACAGGGGGTTGTGGGCAGGGTGAAAAAGGTGAAAGGATTCAGAACTACAAATTGATAGTTACAAAACAGTCATGGGGATGTAAAGCATGGGGAATGTAGTCAATAATATGGTAATACCTATGTATAGTGCATGGGATACTAAACAAGTTAGGGGGATCACTTCTTAATTTATATAAATGTCTAACCACTGTGCTGTACACCTGAAATTAATATAAAATAATATTGAATGATAACTGTAACTGATAAATTAAAAAGGGAGGGAGGTGAAGGGCAATAATTGGTCCAAATTTCCAGGTATAAAACACATAAGTCATAGGGATGTAATGTACAGTATAGGGAATATAGTCAATAATAATGTGATAGCATAGTACAGTGTCAGATGGTTGATGGATTTACCTGGGTGATCTCTTCTTGAGGTATGTAAATGTTGAATAAGTATGGTGTATACCTGTAACTAACATAATATTGTTATGTTAGCTGTATTTTAATAAAAATCTTTTTCTAAAAAGCACCACAAAATAAGGCAATAGGAACTGGAAGATACTTTAGTAGAAATTAATTTCTGTTAGGACAACTCTTACATTATTTGTTAGGACAACTCATAAATTATTTGTCTACCTTGTTTTACTGTCCCATGTCAAATTTTCACCAAGCAAGGTAAGTCTATGACTTTTTCAAAGATGGCTGCCTTCAAAGAACTGTACCCAAGGTACTAGTTTCCAATGTTAAGGATCAACATCTGACTGAGCTGTATGAAAAATAAAAAAGCGTGATATTCCACATGTTTCTAATAAAACACTGCTTAGTATTCCTGGTTTCCAACACCTTAAAACATGACTGTTTGATTCTGTTTCCAAAAGCCAGCATAAGGCTCAAGCACAGGGGGGAAGAAAACCTCCTCTGCCTCCTAAACCAATATAAGAAAGTAGCCAGGGCTGTCCCCGTGGGGAATTAGAAGTAGTCCTCTCTGTGAGCTTGAACTGATGTTCCCCTATGTAACTTGCAGATTTTCTTTTTAATGATTTTTCTTACAACAAGGTCAACAGATTTTTCCAGTATCCATTATTCTGATATAACACTGTGTGTGTGTGTGTGTGTGTGTACATACATATATATGTATTGCTTCTACAATGACATAAGATCCTCATATACTCAAAGATATTGCAATATGTCATAAAAAGATTACTACACTATGAAAAAGGAAACCTGAGTACTAAATACACTTCACAGCTGATTTTGAATAAGTACTTAACTCTCTGTACAATGCTTTTCAAATCTAGAAAATGGGGTTAATTGTACTATCCTAATTTTCTGCAAAACTTTTATAAACTACAAATGGGAAAATTCATGTTACAGCCCATTGAAAGTCATAAATCACAGTAAACTTGTAGAGCATTAACTAAAATAAAGATCAAAATTGTAATAAAAATTATTAAAACAAAAAAAGAGATAGCATTTCAGATTGGTGTAGAAAGGATGGACTGTTTAATAAATGTGCTAGGACAAATGTCTATTAATTTTGAAAAAATACAACTAGATATCTACCTCACACAGTCTACAAAAAAAAAAAAAATCCAAACAGGATATAGAGCTAAACAAAGACAAAATGATTTAATGTATCAGAAAACACAGAATATTTGATGCTCATGAGACTTCCTAAGACACACACAAAATCCAAAAGCAAAAAAAAAAAAAAAAAAAAAAAAGATAGATTTGATCTTATACAGAATAAATGCTTGTGTGTGACAAATGACACTATAAGCAAATTAGAGACACACTGGGAGAACGTAATTGTGGTATACTTAACAAAAGATTAGTATCAGGGTAAGGGGTTGGGGGGTGGGAGATGAGGGTAAGGGGAGATCAAATATATGGTGATGGAAGGAGAACTGACGCTGGGTGGTGAACACACAATGGGATTTATAGATGATGTAATACAGAATTTTACACCTGAAATCTATGTAATTTTACTAACAATTGTCACCCCAATAAATTTAAAAAAAAGATTAGTATCAGAATATATCAAGAAATCAAAGACGCAAAAGAGGAAGGCCTTAAGAGACAAATGGGCGAAGAATATGAATGGTATTTGCAAAGAAGAAAAATGAATATTAAATAAATACATGAAGAAGTAAATAAACTATGGTACAGCCATACAACAGAATACTATTCAACAATAAAAAGTAACCAACTACTGATAAACCTAACAACTTGAGTAGATCTCATATCAATCTCAAATGGTTACATATTGTATGATTCCATTTATGTAACATTCTCAAAATGACACAGTTCTCCTGATGGAGAACAGATCAGTGGTCACCAGGGTTTATATGTGGGAGAGGGTGTGGCTATTAATGAACACCTCAAAGGAATTTTGGTGGTGATGGAATTGTTCTGTATCCAGATTGTGGTGACAGTTATATAAGTCTATACATGAAATAAATGCACAGAACTACAGACAAACAAAATAAGTAAATGCATGTGAAAACTGGTAATATCCGGGCCGGCCCGGTGACTCAGGCAGTTGGAGCTCGGTGCTCCTAACTCTGAAGGCTGCCGGTTCGATTCCCACATGGGCCAGTGGGCTCTCAACCACAAGGTTGTTCAACTCCTGGAGTCCCGCAAGGGATGGTGGGCTCCGCCCCCTGCAACTAAGATTGAACTCGGCACCTTGAGCTGAGCTGCTGCTGAGTTCCTGGATGGCTCAGTTAGTTGGAGTGCATCCTCTCAACCACAAGGTTGCCGGTTCGATTCCCGCAAGGGATGGTGGGCTGCGCCCCCTGCAACAAGCAACGGCAACTGGACCTGGAGCTGAGCTGCGCCCTCCACAACTAAGACTGAAAGGACAACAACTTGAAGCTGAACGGCACCCTCCACAACTAAGACTGAAAGGACAACTTGACTTGGAAAAAAAGTCCTGGAAGTACACACTGTTCCCCAATAAAGTTCTGTTCCCCTTCTCCAATAAAATCTTTTTTTAAAAAAAGCCTGGTAAAATCCCAACAAGGTTTGTAGTTAATAGTATTGTTCCATTGTCAATTTCCTGGTTTTGGTGACTGTACTATGGTTATATATTATTGGGGAAAGCTGAGTGAAGGGTACACAGGAACTCTCTGTACTATTTTGGCAGCCTCTATATGAGTCTAAAATCATTTAAAAATAAAAAGTTAAGACCCCCTCTTGTCCTCCCTCCCGTTTCTCTCTCACTCTGTCACCTCCTAGCCTGCTCTGCCTATTTCTCATTCTCTCTCTTTACTTCTTCCATCCCTTTTCCCACTTTGTCTATTTCTCACTCTCCTCCCTTGCTCTGCTCTTTCACTCCTGCTTCTTCCATTTGTCTGTTTCTCACTATCTGTCTTTTCTCCTCCTCATCCTGCCTCCTTTCTGTTCCCTCTATCTCTCTGTTTTCCTCTCTGCCTTTCTCATTTCCTGTATCTTTTTAAGCAGTTTTTCACTGCCTTTCTCTTTGTCTCTGGATCTGCCTTTCCCACTGTCACATTCTTTTGCTTTCTCACTGTCTCTATTTCTCCATGATTCTAAACCTTTCATGCTCAGTTTTTTTCCTTGTTTCTCTTTCTCTCCTTTGGGACCCGCCCCCATGCTGCCCTGCCCCTTCTCCCTTTCCCCCCCTCTCTCCTCATTCCCTTGGTCCCTCTCTCTCCCCAGTAATTACCAGCTCTGGCTGGGTCGCCACAGCCTGTTTGAGAATGAAGACACAGCATAGTTGGTCCAGGTCAGTAAGAGCTTCCCACATCCTCAGTTCAACCTGAGCCTCCTGAAGAACCACACCACCTATCCAGAAGATGACTACAGCTACGACCTCATGCTGCTCCACGAGGCAGAGCCCACCCACATAACAGATACTGTGAAGGTCCTGGACCTGCCCACCCAGGACCCCCATCTGGGGAGCACCTGCTATGCCTTTGGCTGGGGCAACATCAAACTAGACCCACTTCTAGTTGAGTACCCAGATGAGCTCCAGGGTGTGGACCTCAAGCTCCTGACCAACGATGTGTGTGCCAATGCTCACCCCCAGAAGGTGACAGACATCATGCTGTGTGCTGGACACTTGCAGGGTAGCAAGGACACCTGTGTGGGTGACTCAGAGGGCCCACTGATCTGCGATGGTGTATTTCAAGGAATCACATCTTGGGGACACACCCCATGTGGCCGAACCCATATGCCCAGCGTCTTTACCAAACTTCTCTCCTTCCTGGACTGGACCAAGGAGACCATGGCAGCCAACCCCTGAATGGCCTCCGCCCTGTCCCTGACCCCCAGTAAAACCAAATATGCATTAAAAATAAATAAATAAAAATAAAAACAAAAAGTTAAAAATAAATAAACATATGAAGAAACACTCAATCTCTAGTACTCAAGAAATGCAAATTAAAACAATATATTATTTTCCACTCATCAGCCTAGCAAAACACATCTGAATTGTCAAATATTGACAAGAAGAGTATACCACTAGCTGATGAGAATTGAAATTGGTCCAGTCCCTCAGGAAAGCAATTTGGTAATATGTATTAAAATAGCTCTCCCAGTGCCCCCCCCCATGAATCCCTAGCTCTCCCAGTGCCCCCCTCCGTGAGTCCCAGCAGCTCCGGCAGGCAGCGAGGAGTGGCAGCTGCCAGGCAGCCCAGTTTCAGAAGTCTCAGCAGCACGCCATAGCCCACAGGCACCCAACACGCGCTGGCCCGCCATGAGGCCCAAAAGGAAGGTCAACTTCTCTGAGGGGGCAGTGAAGGAGGAGCCCAAGAGGAGGTCAGCGAGGTTGTCAGCTAAACCTGCTCCTGCAAAATTGGAAACCAAGCCAAAAAAGGTGGCAGGAAAGGATAAATCTGCAGACCAAAAAGTACACACAAAAGGGAAAAGGGGAGCGAAGGGAAAACAGGCCCAAGTGGCTAACCAAGATACTAAAGAAGATTTACCTGCAGAAAATGGAGAAACTAAAAACGGAGTGAGTCCAGCCTCCGGTGAAGCAAGAGAGAAAGAAGCCAAGACTGATTAATATCACACCATGTCTTATCAGTGGTCCCTGTCTCCCTTATTAAACAATCCAGAAGAGTACTTTTATCAACTATTTTGTAAATGCAAGTTTTTTAGTAGCTCTAGAAACATTTTTAAGAAGTGAATTCCACCTCATCCCATTTTTTGTTTAAACATTTTTTCTTTAAACATTTTTTCTTTTTAAGAAGTAAAATCATTTGCTGGTTGTTTATTTTTTGGTACAACCAGAAAATAGTGAGATATTGAATATGGGAGGCTTTGATTGTCTTGGGTGGCAGCTTAACTTTCCATAGATGAGGATAGTTTTTATAGCCTATAATACACAGCATAACAAGTGGCCATTTGGAGTCAGTCGTCCATTTAATATGTCTTCAACATTTTGAATTCTATTCCCTGTTTTTGGTAGAATTGTTTCCTAAACAAAACCACTCCTTGATCTTGGCTCTCTTTGAACGGATTTTGTGCACTCTGTACCATCTTTGGTCGTGGTAGTCCAGTTTTCCCTAATCATTTTGTTAATGTGCTGTGAAAGATTGAAAATTTGAATATGTAGTGTATATGATATTAAACTGAATTAGTAGGACTTGGATGTAACAGTGTAGCAACATTTAAAGATATTGGTACTTGATAGTCTATTAAGGAAAATTAACCTCCAAATTGTAAGCTGGAAAGGCACTGGAATTACTTTAGAAAAGAATCACAACTACATGACTTTTTAGGTTTTTGGTACATACCGTAAGAATTGTGTACAAATTGAAATGTCTGTGTACTTATCCTCAAAACAATTAATAAAATCACAGTTATGAAAGAAAACAAATACATAAATAAATAAGTAGAACTTATGGTCCTAATTTTGCCCTAGTGTCTCCTCTAGCATGATCTACTTTGTTCACTGCAATCTTAGTTAAAACAGTGAGAAACTGGAAACAGCCAAAAGGTCCGTCAGTAGGAGGAATAGCTAAACCAACTGCAGTGTGGTCTTATTAATGAATACCACGGGGCAATTAAATAAAATCTGCTATTACATAGAGACATATTTCCAGAACACATAATTGAGTTAAAAATTACAAAGTGACACATATGATAGGATCTCTTTTATGTGCTTAAAGGCAAAAAACAAGCCAAAAAACAATACCATAAGGTCTAAGGATACACATCTATGTATGTAACCACTGAAAGAGATCTGGAAGGACACATATCAAGCTCATAACAGAAAGGACAAGGACACAGGGAGGGGTTTTGCATTGTTTTAAATTTTTACCAGGAGTATATATTGGTGTATTACCTATGTAATTGAAGTAATTAGATAAATATTTTTAAAAAGAAAAACTAATGCAAATATTGTGGTAGAGAACCAAAGGGATACTCAAACACTGTACTGAGCAGGTAGGCAACTGCAGAGAAGAATGCTGAGGTTTAATATTTCTAGCCAGAGGTTGAAAATGAAACCAACAAAACAGATGTTTGATTAGAGCACAATGCCAACTGAAAAGGAACCAATCTTAACCACCAGAAGTACCAATGCACTAATACTAACAGATCACACAACAGGAGGTAAAAAATGCTGACCTCAGCAGTAGATAAAAATCAGAATAAGTGGTTTGCCATATTATTAGATAAAACAATCAAAACCACAATTGACACATCTGAATTCATGCTTCACTTCCTGTCTCCTATATGCCTTAGTCTATTACTACACGGAGAAATAAGAACAGACCTTAGGCTACACACCAATATAAGTTCATTACCAATTTGGAAGTCCTGATTAGGCAACAAGAATGATAAACATCAACAAAGAACCCTTTTCCCCCGAAGAGTAGGCTGATCGAAATACCTAGAGCAATTCTTATTAACTTATTCAACAAACATGAAACAAGCAACTACTTATATCAAACACTATGGTAGGTGCTAGGAATACAGAGATAAATTAGATACAGATCTCTACTGCACAGAATTTTCAATTTTATCTGGTACACAGACACAAAATATAAGCACAGCTTTCTATTTGATCAGGCTGAAGATCCCTCTCAACTTTGCCTTGGCATAAAAATACCCCCAAACTAGAAATTCACTTCATTTTTCAACTGGATTGTTTGTGTTTTTTGTTGTTGAGTTATAGGAGTTCTTTATATATTTTGAATATTAGCCCCTTATCAGAGGCATTGTTTGCAAATATCGTCTCCATTCAGTTGGTTGCCTCTTTTTGTTGATGGTTTCTTTCGCTGAGCAGAAGCTTTTTTGATATAGTCCCATTCATTTATTTTTGCTTTTACTTCCCTTTGATGTCAAATTCATAAAATCCTCTTTAAGCCTAAGGCCCATAAGTTTAGTACCTATGTTTTCTTCTATGCATTTTATTGTTTCAGGTCTTATGTTGAGGTCTTTGACCCATTTTGAGTTAATTTTGGCACATGGTGACAGATAGAAATCTAGTTTCATTCTTTTGCACATGGCTATCCAATTCTCCCAGCACCATTTATTGAAGAGGCTTCTTTTCTCCATTTTATGTTTTTGGCTCCTTTGAGATGATGCATTAAAGAAATGTACACTTGAAACCTATATAATTTTACTAACCAATGTCACCCCCAATAAATTTAATGAATGAATGAATGAATGAATGAATGAATGAAATTCACTTCATCCCTCTGTCATCAGCTCTTCAGGGCTTACTGATGAGCATACAGCGGTTACCTCAATTAAGTCAGGGTTGATATTTTACTATGACAAAATTTAGGAAAGAGAGGTTCTACATCTGGTAATGGTTCCATCACACTAATCCCACTGTAGATACCAACAAAAAGTGCTAGACAAATGTTAGAAAACAGCTGCCTGAAGGCATAAGAGAACAATCAAAAGCAGGTAGAAACTGGGAGGAAGGTGTCAGTTGGATGAAAGGAAGGACAGTGGATGAGTTTCCCATATTTATGGCTTTTCACTTGAGGGAAAGCCCTATAGAAGCTAAAACTCAGAAGAAATATCATATTCTTACAAGACCGAAGGAAAACAGGAAGGAGTCTAGTAGCATAGAGCATCAGGAAGCTCTTGGTGTTCCACGATGCAGTAGAGAAAGATTCAGGCCAGGTGTCTCCTGACCCTTTCACCCAAAGGGGAAGGCAACCGAGGGCATTATTTCCCAGCCCTCTACCCAGTGGCAGAGAGCCATGCAGATCCCACAACTACTGACCTTCTATCCAGCAGTAGACAGTGGCCAGGTTAAGTAATTCCATACCCCAGTGTCACCAGCAGAAATGGAGTACGAAGGAAACCAGCATCAGGTGGCTAGAAAACAGGCCAGGGGAAGGGGAAATGTTCTCCCTTCATCCTGTGGGTCCAGCATGCCCTACTCCCCAAATCTAACACTTGACAGCCCAGAGCAGCACCTTCCGCTCCTGCTGTGGTACTAATAGGGACTCAGCAAGAGTTCAGCCAAAGCCAGAAGACAAAGCAGACCAGAATAGCATTACAAGAGCTAAAACTAAATTATTAGAAAACTAAATTATCATTGGAACTAATACTCACAAAAGTAGGCTAGAATCTACAGACTCAACAAGGCAAGTGTCTGCTAAAATAGAAGATTTAAATATGATCAAAAGTTTCCAATCATTATATCTAAAATGTCCAACATACAATAAAAAAGTCACTTATACCAAGAACAAGAAAAATCACAAGTCAAAGGAGGAAAGAAAATCAGCTCACACCAATAACAAGATGAATCAGATGTTGGCATTATCTGACAAGCAACGATCAGAAAAAGAGCCTCAGTGAGTAATTATAATTTCTCTGGAAACAAATGAAAAACTAGAAAACCGCAGAAAAAATAGAACTTATAAAAAACATAGAAATTATTGAACTGAAAAATGCAATAAAGTAAATTTAAAAACTAATTGGTGGGCTAAACAGTAGACTAGAAATAACAGATAATACAATCAGTGAACTTGAGGCCAGATTAATATTTTTTACTCAGTTTGAACAGAAAGAGAAGAGACTGAAAGAAAATGAACAGGGCCTCTGAACCTGGGGAACAATAGGAAAAGACTGAAAATTCATACAACTGGAGCCTTGGAAGAAGACAAGAAGGAATGTGAAGCAGAAAAAAATATTCAAAGAAATAATGGCTGTAAACTCCCCCAACTCAGCTAAAGACATAAAACAGATTCATAAAGCTAAGCGAACTTCAAACAGAATAAACCCAAAGAAATCCACGTCAAGATACATCATAATTAAACTTCTGAAAACAAAATTTTAACAGCAACTAAGAAGCAACTCCACATTACTGACAGGGGAACACCAATTTGAATGACAGCAAATTTCTTATCTGAAAACATGGAGGCCAGAAGGAAGTGGCAAGACATTTTTCAAGTGCTGAAAGAACTGCTAACCATGAGTAGTACATCCAGCAAAATACATATTTGGAAATGAAGGGGGAAAATATATACTCAGACATAAGAAAACTAGAAGAATTTGTTACTATCAGATTTATCCTTAAACAATGACTAAAGGAAGCTTTCTACAGAGAAAAGAAATAATACACGGAGGCGTGTAATTTCAGAAAAAAAAGAAAAACAATGCATTGAGCAAAAATAAGGGTAAAACATAGTAGACTATTCTCCTTATAAGTTTCTTAAATCACATTAAATGGTTAAAGCAAATTTTATAACATCTATAGTGGTGAATACCATATGTAGAGGAAATACTTGAGAAGTATTTAGTAAGTGGAAAGGGTAAAGGGATCTAAATGGAAGTAAAGTTTCAATACTTAACTTGAAATGGTAAAATGTCCATACCAGTAGAATGTGATAAGTTATACCTACAGAAACCACTAACTATACAGCCCAATATACTCAAAATTGTATAAATAAAACAAGAAGGAATCCAAAGAAAAATTACAAGTAGCTCATACGAAGGCAAGAAAAGAGAAATATAGGGAAGAAATAAAAAGCAAATGCTAAATTGGCAGACTTAAGTCCTAAGATATAAATTATTATTTTAAATGTAAATGGTCTAAATACACCAATTAAAAGAGATAAATTTGGCAGAGTGGGTAAAAAAATAACTATATACATTTACATTCTACAAGAAACTCACTTCAAAAACAACAAAGATAAATAGGTTGAAAGTACAAGGATAGAGAAAGACATGCTAACATTAATCAAAAGAAAGCAGGGGTAGATATGTAATATCAGATAATGTAGACTTCAGAGAAAAAATTACTAGGGATGATGAGGGACATGATAAAAAGATCAACCCACCAAGATACAACATCCTAAATGTGCATGTACCAAACAAGAAACCTTTAGAACAAATGGGGGAAAAACATCACTTACCTAAAAGGATAAATATATAAATCCACAATAATAATTAAGAACTTCAACACCCTACTCTCAGCAATTGATAGAACTCTAGACAGAAAATTAGCCAAGATACAGAAGAACTGAACTACAGACTAATATCTCTCATGGACTTGATTCAAAAAATCCTCAACAAAATTTAGTAAATTGAATCCAACAATGTCAATGTGATCCACTATATCAATAGGTGAAATAAAAATAATATAATCATATTAATTAACGCAGAAAAGGCATTTTCTCAGGGAGTCGGGAATAGCTGGGCACTACCTCAACTTGATAAAGAACATGTATAAAAAAATCTATAGCTTATATCATACCTAATGGTGAAAGACTTAATGCTTTTCCCCTAAGTCTGGGAACAAGGTAAGGATATTCATTCTCACCACTCGTATTCTACACAGTACTCAAAATTCTAGCCAGCACAATAAAAGGAAAATAAGAACTAAATGGCTTACAGATTGGAAAGAGATTAAACTGCTTCTATTTTAAAGATTACATGATTGTCTACATAAAAAACATCCCAAGGATTCTATCCACACACACACACACACACCAAAAAAAAAACCACCAAAAACCCTCCTAGTACTAATAATAAGTTCAGCAGTGTCATGGGATACAAGATACATAGATACACACACAAATCAACAGCGTTTCGATGAACATATGGAAACTCAAAAATACTATTTTAAAATCCCTCCAAAGAAAATTAAATACTTAGGGATAAACTTAGCTAATAAAAGCGATCATTGAAGACCTAAATAAATGAAGAGACACATCATGTTCATGTGCTGGAAGACTCAACATAGTACAGATGTCTATTCTCCCCACAGTTATATAGAGAATTAATGCAATACCTATCAAAATCCCAGTAAGATTTGCTGTAGACAAAGCTTATTCTAAAATTTATATGGAAAGGTAGAAGTCCTAAAATAATCTTTTTTTTTTAATTAAAGTTTATTGGGGTGACAATGATCAGTAAAGTTACGTAGTTTCAAGTGTACAATTCTGTATTACATCATCTTTTAAAAAAGAAGACAGTGGGAGGAATCACTTTACCCAATGTTAAGACTCTCTATACAGCTACAGTCATCAAGACTGTATGTAAGTAACAGAGGGATTAGACACATAAATGAATTTTAAAAAATAGTCCAGAAAAAGACCCACACGAATATGCCCAACTGATTTCTGACAAAGATGTAAAAAGGAACTCAACAGAAGGATAGTCTTTTCAACAAATGGCATGGTACTAGAACCACTGAACACCTACGGGCAAAAGAAACAAGAAAACCCCTTACGCCGTATACAGAAATCAACAAAATAGGTCCCACCTTGGCCTCTCCAGGCATAAGGGGATGCCGCTCTTCTGCTGAGAGACAGGCTCCAGGAGCAGGGCCAGGATCTGCCAGGCTGGCCCTCACACCTTTCCAGCCCCGCACTGGGTTCCCTCCTGAAACTGGCAAGGACCACATAAGTGGGACACAGTTCTGGAAATATACTCTCCAAGTGTAGTTGCAACTCCAGTTTGTTCTCCCAGCTCGCAGTGACGCCTACGGCCCAGCTGATTTCTCTTCTCTGCAAAGTTACTGCACCGTTGCAGGCCAACTACTCCCTCAATGGATGCACAGACCTCACTGCCAGAAAATGCGAGAACCTCCAAAGAACAATGAAGAATTCTTAAAGTTTCAAAATTGGGATTATTGGCCAAGGAAAACTCATTTTGGAGATAACAATAAATGGGTAGACACTCTGAAGAAAACAAAAGAATATAGTGCATTTACTTTAATTTATACACATCTATGGGTAAAAATGTCCCTCGAATGTATAATGCAATCATGATCATGGAGTCAAGATTAGGGGAATCTCTTTTGGAAAACCACATCTCTAAAATATTTGAGTGGGACAGCATATCTGGGACAGGTTCTCAAGGAAAAACTGGAAAGGTACAAGGCATTTCTAAGGAAGTACCATAAGAAAAAGATGACAATACTTTCGAATGAAATGGAAACAAAGAAGAATATAGAGGGTTACAACTTCTCAGGATTCAAAACAGATGAGCTTACTGACCTACCCAGGTATTTGGATGCTGAATGAATTTATCTTTTTATTTTAAAAGCCCACAACTTTGATTAAAATGTTATTAAAATCTTGACAACTTATTTTTTCTCACAAGCCTCTATTGCTCTTTTGCATGATTGCTTTTGGTTGTGGTTTCTCCATAAATTTAAGGTGTATCCTGATTGTTTGACACAAGCTATCAGTGCAACATTCCAGGAAGCATTTCCAAAATCCAGTAATCTCTTTAATAATGAATTTAAAGAAGATCTTGGGAATAATATTTTCCTTTGGTTGTCAGGTTTAAAACCCCCAAAAAGCTTCTGGATGAACTGGAAAGTGAAAGAACACTCCACCACAACATACATGGTACCAAGAAAGCACCTTTAAAATCTACAAAGGATAGGATTGCAAGAAGTTAAGAACACTTATCAAACTCTATAGATGTCAATATGATGAAAATTTTAAAGAACCCAAGAGCATACACAATGTCCACATCCAAGGAAGAATCAATATTATAAAGACAAACAACAAAGTCCCATTATAGTAGCAGTGGTCCAGAGTTTAACCATGTGCTCTTTAATACTGGAGGTCAGAGTCCACTGATTTTATATTATTTTAAGATGCATGATATAGTTGGTATTTCCAAAGCCCCTAGAAAAACCAAGATTAAACTCACTGAAAAAATGTGAGAACCACCACCTGCTCAACCTTACCGTGATATTATAAAGGAAGCAAAAACACAATTTGCAGGAACCAAAAGGATTTTAGGATAGCAAAGCACAGAATTAATGAAGAAATAAAACTAAGGCAGAGGCAGGAAAGAATTAACAAAGAACTTGATAGACTCCAAGCAAAGGCTATCAAACAACCTTACAAAGTTGAGGAAGACTGAGAAGTTCCTACATAACCTGCGTTCTGAAGCTCAAGTTGAGAGAATTTCTGGCATCACTATCATAATCAACAACAGAAGACTACAACTTGAGTAAGAAGAACACTAAGAGAAATCAGAAATGAACTGTATAGTTTAGTGGTTATCAGAGGGTTTGGGGGGTGGAGGGGTGGAAGATGAGGGTAAAGGGGATCAAATACACGGTGATGGAAGGAGAACTGACTCTGAGTGGTGAACACACAATATGATTTATAGATGATGTAATACAGAATTGTACACCTGAAATCTATGTAACTTTACTAATAGTAGTCACCCCAATAAACTTTAATTAAAAAAGAGAGAAGGAAAAAAAGAAATGAACTGTATTTAACAATATTGTATACAATTCAATTCTATCACCTTAAATCAATAAATCTCAGCAAATCATTCTTTTAAAAAAATAACATAGGTCTCATAGATCATAAATGAAAAACCCTAAAATTATAAAACTTTAAAAAATTAGAAAAATAATCTCTGGGATCTAAGGCTAGGCAAAGCGTTAGACTTCATATCAGAGGCACAATCAGTACAAAAAAATTGAAAAACTGGATCTTATAAAAATTTAAAAATATTTTCTCTTAAGTTCTTGAAAAATGCATGTTTGTATAAGGCAAAAATTATAACATTGCATTGCATGGCTTATGATATATGAATGTGAAACACACACACACACACACACACGCAAAACAACTATAGCTTAAAACCTGGAGAAAATAAATGGTTGCATGGTTCTTATAATTTATATAATACACTATTAAATACAATATTAAATTGTTCAATATTGTTAAATATTAAATGTTAAATACAATGTTAAATCTACGCAAAAACTGAAGAATTAAGAATGTAAATTAAAATCCTTGGAACAACCATAAAACAATATATACTGAAAAGGGACACAAGAAACTTTACTGGGTTTGTGAAATGTTCAGTAGCTTTATTGTGGCATATACCCTGTTTCGAAAATAAGGCCTAGCCGGACAATCAGCTCAAATGAATCTTTTGGAGCAAAACTTAATAAAAGACTGGGTATTATATTATATTATATTATACACGGTCTTATTTTACTACTTATAGTAAAATAAGACCGGGTCTTATTTTACTACTTATAGTAAAATAAGACCGGGTCTTATACTAATTTTTGCTCCAAAAGACGCATTAGAACTGATTGCCCGGCTAGGTCTTATTTTCGGGGAAACACGGTATCTGTCAACTCATTGACTTGTAGTACGCTATAATATATATGTAGATTATTGTACATAAATTATACCTGAATAAAGTTGGTTAAAAGTAGAATGATCCACAGCTAACATCACAGTTAATAATGAAAGACTGAAAGCTTTCCCACTACAACAGGAAAAACACAAGGATTTCCCCTCTCAGCAATTCTATTCAACATGACACTGCAAGTTCCAACAAGAGCAATTAGGAGGGGAAAAAAAAGAAAACAAGAAACAAAGTCAAAGGACTCCTACTTTTATGGTCAATGGATTTTGAACAGAGGTGCCAAGTTTGTTCAGTAGGGAAAGCACAGTATTTTCAATAAATGGGGCTGGGAAAGCTGGATATTCACAAGAAAAGAATGAAATTGAACCAAAGGCCTAAATTTAAGAACTAAAACTTGAAACTCTTAGAAGAAAACATAGGGGAAACTTTACTTTACCTTGGATTAGGCAATGGTTTCTTAGATATAACATGAAAAGCACAAAGTAACCAAACAAAACATAAATTGCACTTTATCAAATTAAAAAATTTTATTCTGCAAAGGATACTATCAACAAAGTGAAAAGATAACTCACAAAATGGAAGAAAATATTTGCAAATCACATATCTGATAAGGGTCTAGTATCCAAAATGTATAAAGAACTCTTACAACTACAACTCACCAATAAAAAGATAAAAAAGAAACAATGAAATAATGGGAAAATGATCTGAATAGATATTTCTCTTAAGAAGATATACATTTGCCAATGATATATCCGATAAGGGGTTAATATCCTAAATTTATTAAAAAACTCACTCAACTCCAAAAAAACAACAACCCAATTTAAAAAATGGGCAGAGGACATGAAGAGACATTTTTCTAAAATGGACATATAGATGGCAAACAGACATATGAAGAAATGTTCAACTTCACTAACCATTAGAGAAATGCAAATAAAAACCACAATGAGATACCACCTCACCCAGTCAAAATGGCTATCATCAATAAATCAACAAACAACAAGTGCTGGCGAGGATGTGGAGAAAACAGAACCCTTGTGCACTGCACTGTTGGTGGGACTGCAGATTGGTGCAGCCACTATGGAAAACAGTATGGAGGTATCTCAAAAATCTGAAAATGGAACTACCTTATGACCCAGCAATTCCACTCCTAGGTATCTATCCGGAGAAATCCAAAACTCTAATTAAAAAAAAAATTATGCACCCCTGTTTACTGCTGCACTATACACAACAGCCAAGACGTAGAAACAATGGAAATGACCATCGGTAGACGACTGGATTAAGAAACTGGCACATTTATACAATGGAGTATTACGCAGCCATAAAGAAGCATGAAATCTTACCATTTGCGACGATATGGGTGGACCTAGAGAACATTATGTTAACACGTTGCGTACGGATCACGAGAATCTTCACGAGGGATTTAAACCCCGCCGTACGCAACGTGTTGAGTTAAATAAGTCAGAGAAAGAGAAATACCATATGACCTCACTTATACGTGGAATCTGAAGAAAAAAAATAAATGAATGAACTAATCAGAAACAGTCTCAGAGACATAGAGGAAAAACTGAGGGTTGCTAGATGGGAGGAGGGTAGGGATAAGGGGGAAGGTGAGGGGATTAGAAAGCACAGTCAGTAACCACAAGAATGCCACAGGAATACAAAAGTCAATTTGAGGAATGTAATCAATAATGTTGTAAAGATTTTGTAAGGTATCCGATGGACGCTTGTCTCATTAGGGAGACCACCTCAGGAACAATGTAGATGCCTGATCATTGCACTGTATACCTGAAGCTGATGAATTTCAGTGAATGTCAATTACAATTTTCTATACATGTATATACTTACAAGAAGCGGAGTACAGCATTAGGAATAGAGAGTGGAAATGTAATGGCTGTGTGCGATGTCAGAGGGATAGTGGATGGGGGGAGAGGAGTTGTCACTGTGTGAGGGATGTAAATGATAAATGTCTAACTATTACATTGTTTTGTGCACCTGAAACTAATAAAAAATGTTTTTCTAAAAAAGAAGATACACAAAGGGCCTACAAGCATATGAAAGATTCTTAACATCATTAGCCTTCAGGGAAATGCAAATCAAAACCACAATGAGATACCACTTCACACCCACTAGGATGCTACAATCAGAAAAACAAATATCATGTGTTAATAAGGATATGGAGAAATTGAAATCCTTATACCTTGCTGGTGGGAATATAAAATGGTGCAGCTGCTTTGGAAAATAGGGCAGTTCCTCAAAACCTTAAACGTAGAGTTACTATACGGCCCAGGATTTCATTCCTGGGTATATAACCACAGAAATGAATGTTCACATAAAAACTTGTACACAAATGATCACAGCAGCATTATTCATAATAACAAAAAAGTGGAAACAATCCAAATGTCTATCAACCGATGAATGTATATACATAATGTAATATAACCTATATAATAGAACGTTGTTTGGCAATAAGAAGGAATAAGTACTGAACATGCTACCACATGGATGAACTTTGAAAATATTATCATAAGTCAAAGAAACCAGACACTAAAGGACATATATTATATGACTCCATTTATGTGAAATGCCTAGAAGAGGTGAATAAATAGAAAGTAGATAAGTGAAAGCCAGCGGCTAGAGTCAAGAAGATAGAATGACTGCTAATAGATATGGTTCTTTTTAGGGCGATATAAATGTTCTGGAATTAGCTAGTGGTGATAGTTGCACAACTTGTGAATATACAAAAAAACCACTGAATTGTATACTTTAAAAAGGTGAATTTTATGTTGTATGAATTATATCTAGACAAAAAAAATTGTCTAGATAAATTTGGATAGAAATTGTTAAAACAAAAAGATTGTATTGCTAAAAAAGACAATAGAAAAATGGAAATTGGATTCTAAATAAAAGTTTGTTCTTACCCAAAAGAAGGCTGGCCATGAGGAATGAAAAAGAGGGGCAAAGAAAAAAACAGTAAAATGGTATATGTAAATCTAGCCATATTATTCATATGTCAGCATATCACCATTTCAAGAGATTCGGAAAAAGCATTAGAAAAAAATTCAGTATCCACTCAAAATAAAATATTCTTAGCAAATTAGGAATAATGGGAAATTCCTCACCTGTTAAAGGGCATCTAGAAAATTTTACAGCTAACAGCATACTTAATGGTGAAATATTGAGCACTTCCTCTAATATCAGAAACAAGATAAAACATCCAGTATCTTCTTTACCATTTAACATTGTATTGGAGGTTGTTGCCAGTGTAATAAGGCAAGAATAAACATAAAAAGCATAAACATTGGAAAGGAATAAGTAAAACTGAATCTATTTGCAGATTACATAATTATTTACATTGAAAATACCAAGGAATCAAAAAACTAATGAAAATAAATTGAACTTAATAAAGTAAAAGAATATAAGAGTAATACACAAAACAATTTTATTTTATATACAAACAGCAAACAATTGGCAAATGTAATTTAAAATTTCTATTTATAGTGTTGTCAAAACAAAATATCCAGGAATAAGTTTACCCAAAAATGTGTCCCCATACACACTCAAAAAAGATGTGCTGAAAACTCCATACTACAAAATTTTGCTGAGAAATTAAAGAAAATATAAATTAATAGATAGATATGCCATGTTCCTCGGTTAGAAGATTCAATATTATTATATCATTTCTCCCCCAGTTAACCTACAGATCTGATCCAATCCCTATTAAAATTCCATCATTGATTTATAGAAATTGTCCATCTGATTCTAAGATTTATATGGAAATGCAAATCCAAAGAATATCCAAAGAAATCTTGAAAAAGCAAAAAGAAGTAGAAAGATTTGAACTCCTAACCTCAAGACATACTATAAAGCTACGGTAAGGCTTATGGATTGACAAGGAGATCAATGCCAAAGAATATACAGATGAGAAACAGATTCACATTTACATGGTTATTTTACTTTTGTCAAAGGTGCCAAAACAATCTGATGGGAAAAGGAAATCTTTTCAACAAATAGACCTCAAACAATGGGATAGTCACATGGGTAAAAAAAAAAAAAAAAAAGTATTTTGATCCCTTACGTTACACTATTTATAAAAATTAATTCAGGATAGAATATAGACCTGAACATAAACCTAAAACCATAAAACAGGAGAGTATCTTTGTAATGTGAGTAGAGGCAAAGGTTTCTAAAGCCAAACAAAATGGAAAACTTTGATGAATTAGATTTCATCAAGATTAAATACTTTGTCTCATCAAATGAAACCATTACAAAAATGAATGGGCAACCCACAGATTTGCGAATATATTTGTAAAGCATGTATTTGACAAAGGACTAGTATCATCCAGAATATATAAAACCTCCTATAAGTCAATAATAACTGGGAAAACAACAAGCGAAATAAAATGGGCAAATGCCTTGAACAGACACTGCATAAAGAAAGATACACAAAGGCTAATAAATATACAAAAAGGTACTCAACATCAAGTCATCAGGGAAATGCAAATTAAAACCACAATGAGATACCACTACACATCTACCAGAATAACTGAAATTAATGTTGGTGAGGGTGTGGAACTCTTATACCATGTTTCCCCGAAAATAAGACCTAGCCGGACAATCTAATGCGTCTTTTGAAGCAAAAACTAATATAAGACCCGTTCTTATTTTACTATAAGACCGGGTCTTATCTAACATAATATAAGACCAGGTCTTATATCAGTTTTTGCTCCAAAAGACGCATTAGAGCAGACTGTCCACCTAGGTCTTATTTTCGGGGAAACATAGTATATTGCCGGTGTTAGTGTACAAGATGGTTCAGCCAATTTGGAAAACTGGCAATCTCTTAAAACGTTAAACAAATACATATCTAATGACCCAGCAAGTCTACACCTAGGTATTATCCAGGAGAAATGAAAACATGTTCACAAAAAGACTTATATAAGAATGTTCATAGCAGCTTTGTTCACAATAGTAAAAAACTAGAAACCACTCAGGTGTTCATTAATACCAAAATGGATAAACAAATTTAGTATATTCCTACAATGGAATACTACTCTGCAATTAAAAAAGTAAAAAGAACGAACTACTGATACACACAACATGGATCATTCTCAAAAACATGTTGACTGAGAGAAGCCATGGACAAAAGCACATATTGTATGATTCCATTTATATGAAGGTCTAGAACAGGCTAAACTAATCTATGATGAAAAGAATCCACACTGGTTGACTCTGGGGGGACGTGGTAGGTACTGACAGGGAAGGGGCATGAAGGAAGTTTCTGCAGTAGTGGTAGTATTCTATACCGGGTGGGCGAGCGACAGCCTGTGGGCCAAATCTGGAGCACACCTGTTTTTGTGAATAAAGTTGTATTGGAACACAGCCATGCCTTTTCTTTCACATATTGTCTATGGCTGTTTTCGTGCACGCAATAGCAGAGTTGAGTCATTGCAACAGAGACCCAATAACCCAACAAAGCCTAAGATAGTTTATCTATATGGGAACAACCTTTACAGAAAAGGTTTGCCAACATCTGTCCTATATTTTGATAATCATTGTTAGTCCTAAAGTGTTAGGAGCCTATCTTATTGTCCTACATTTATAATAAAGCATTTGCCTTTATGAGAGGATAGTAATGATCACTATTGATTCCTAGGTGTCAAATGTTGTTCTCTACAGCTTGACGTGTACTGTCTATCCTTACAACAACCCTATGAATAGTAGCTATCATTACCTGCATTTTGTACGTGAGGGAACTGAGGTTCAGAGCGGGTAACGTTCCTGGTGTCGTACAGGAGGGTCAGGATTTGAACCCAGGTGTAAGCATTTGTCAAAACTCAGTGAATTATGATCTGTGCATTTTACTATGCATAAATGTAAACTAAAAAGATAAACAAATAGTACTGAGTTCTAGTCAATGATATGCATGTTCAAGAATTTATGGATGAAGTATACTGATGTCAGCAACTTTCATTTTGAAATGTACCTGAAAAATAAGATGGATTGATAAATGCATACAGGGATGGATAGAGCAAATACAGCAAAAGTTAACTGTAGAATCTAGTTGGTAGGTATACGGGTATACACACTACAATTTTTTCAACTTTTTTGTACCTTTGAAATTTTTCTTAATAAGATGTTGGGGATATTTTTTTTTTTTGATTAGGTAAGGAAAGTATACAACACATGCCCACAGAAATGAACATTCCAAACCAAAACACTTTGTGCATAACTTTATTCTAAAGAAATAAATCCTGGAATAGGATGCTTTGTCTGAAGAAAGTTCAGCTACAACGATCTTTTTTAACCCCTGATCATTCCTGTTAGGAGTCAGCATGCACACATTGGAATTCATTATAATTTATGCGCTTGATAAAGAGGGATTGAAAAAAAAAAGAAAAGAAAGGAAAGAAAAAAAGACCAAAAAAAGGGATTTTGTTTGTTTGTTTGTTTGTTTTTTTAAGGAGGGCACAGCTCACAGTGGCCCATGGGGGATCGAACCAGCAACCTTGGTGCTACCAGCACCATGCTCTAACCAACTGAGCTAACCGGCCACCCCAAGAGGGGATTTTATAAAACACACAATACTTGAGATGATAGCTGTTTGGAACAGTAATACATCATCATTAGAAAACTACAGTACAGCACACCTTTTATCTAAGAACCTCAAAGCATTTTATTAGGGAAACTCAATAACTTTAGAGGAGCTAAAGAAAATAGAAGAGCAAAAAAAGAATGAACTAGATTCTTAGCTCCTTTCTTTAATTATTCCAATCAACCCCGAGTTAAATAAATCTCACTGAAGTCATCGTGCCCTTTTTCTCCAATTCTGGCAAGGAGAATAACTATCTTATAAAGAGGCTGGATGGTGTAATGATTAAGAACACAGCCTCTGCAGCCAGGTAGTCTGGTTTCAAATCCTGACCCTCCTGCACGACACCAGTAAGGTTACCCGCTCTGAACCTCAGTTCCCACTCCTACAAAATGCAGGTAATGATAGTTACTATTCATAGGGTTGTTGTAAGGATAGATAGTACACGTCAAGCTGGTAGAGAACAACATTTGACACCTAGGAATCACTCAGTAGTGATCCTTTCATGAAGGCAAATGCTTTATTATAAATGCAGAACAATAAGATAGGCTCCTAACACTTTAGGACTAACAACTACACTGGCCTCCTTGTTATTCTTCAAACATGCCACACACACTCCTCCCTAAGTGCCTCTGCACTGGATATTCCCTCTGCCTGGAATGCACACTGTGTACCTTCAAGTGTTTGCTCAAATGCCACCTTCTCAATGAGGCCTACCCTGATCGCCACCTTATTGAAAATTGCAATCCACTTTTCGTCCTTACCCTGCTCTACATTTCCCCAGTCTCCTTGTACCATATTACATAATTTACTTTCTATTATGGTTATCAACAGTCTTCCCTCAATTAGGCAACAAAACTCAGTGGCAGAAGGTATTTTTGTTTTTTATTCACTGACATATCCCAAGTAGGTGCTCAAATACTTTTATCATCTTGTCTAATCCCTTCACTTTACAGGTAAGTAAACACCAAAGAAAGTTGAATCAAGGCCATCCAGTAAGGAAAAGAGCCAGAAATGGACTGTAACTCCCAGCTGAGTGCCATTTCTACTATCTCCCTGACACTTGAACATTACAGAAAAATCACTATCATCCACTATTTCCCCCCAGGAGGATTTAGCTTTGGAATTTCTTGGCTTTGCAAATGCTGCTGTGTCTGTAACACAGAAATGTTCTCAAACGCAGTGGAAGCCTGTACTGCAATACTAAGTGTTGATAGATGAACAGAAGAAGATGGCTGATTTGGAAGGGCCATCCCACAGCTTTGATAGATGGCCTGCCGTTGTAATTGTGTTTCTAATGATCCAGAAACAAGTGTTAAACTAGAACATGGCTGCCACTGTGGCTGGACAGCACAATGCTGCTGAATACATGCTGGCTGGTGCTGTGTTTGGTTTTTCTGCAGGGAAAAAGTTTGACTGCTGTCTAATGGCTGAAGCTCTTCAGGCTGCTCTAAAGGTTGTATTACATATTGGTGTTTCATTGCTACTGGTTGTTACTATTCTTGGAAAGGAGGAGTAATGTGGACCATATTTGTAATGGCCTTTGGAAGACCTGGTAATGGCTGAACTTATTTAGGTGCCTGTGAATGAGGTACCAGCTGCTGGAAAGCAGCATGTTGGCTATAAAGACTGCTACTGATTTACGTGACCTTCTTGAGTGGATAACTGATGGCTTTTCTGTTTGTCAATGAGATGAATGAGTTATCTGCTGATGCTGAATGAAAGCTGAATGAGAAAACTGGCTCACTGTTAGATGTGATTGGGAAAGCTGTGCAGAGAAGTCTGGGGGCTGGGTTTGGGCCTGTGAGGAAGCATGCTGAATAAAGGACATCTGTGCAGGGTGTTGACGCTATCCTTCCACAACCCTCCGCGATGTAATGCTAGTGGACTGGGTTAACAGCTGCTAATGTCCAAAACTAACATCTAATTGGGCTGGTGTTTCTGAATGCTGGACTTTAAGGCTAGTAGAATGTGTCTGTGTATCTAAGGTTGATGTTAGATGTCTTGTGTTCCAGCGTTGAAGAATTACTACCTTGGGGTTATGTTAAATAGGCTTGTAGTTCAGAAGTCTCTGCTATATAAGGTAGTACTGAGTATAACTTCTGATCCGCAGAGTTTGTAATACGTACTTCCTTGCTATTAGGAGTGTTTACTGTGTATACTTGATGGATTATGAAGATTGCCTGTTCAGTTGTCTGGATGGTGTAAGCAGTTTGTCTTGAATAAGGGGCAGGGTTGCACAGAATAAGCTGTTTGGGTCATATGTGCTGGCTGGTCTGGAAAAGGTGAATCAATGAGAGGTTGTACTGAATAAGCAGGCTGCCTTTGGAGTGAGGCTGCATAAGGCAACCATGGGTGAAACTGGATAAGAAGTCCGCACAGAATAAGCTGGCTGTAATCCCAGTGGTTGTACAGTGTAAAGAAGGTGCTCCTGGGCTGGCAGGGAGTAAGCATGCTGTGCTGGGATCTGGGTTGGGCAAGTTGGCTATGATGGTTAAGAAGCTTGTTCCCACGAATGTATCACAAAGGGCAGCTGCTCAGCAGCCTTCAGTGGGAAGTTGGCAGTGCTGCAGGTGGTCTTGGATAAGTGTGCTGAACAGAGCAAGATGGCTGTTCCAGGGGCTAAATTACACACTTTCAGTATCACCTTTTAGCTACTGCCAACTTGCATGAGCTTCAGATTCTCACAGAATACAGTCCCGTTGAACATTTTTTCCATGGTGATGCTGTCATGCGGGGTCTCTGGTCCCGGTCCCCACTGAAGAACGCAGGACATGGTGAGGCCAAAATGGAACACCAAGAGAGCCATGGATGGGGGGTTTACACCACTATAGTCTCGCTGGCAGCTGGGTTGGAGACACAGGAAGCAGGCTCCACACGATGCGCAATCCGCCGTCCACTTCTCTGCCAACCAACCCCACTTGCTAGCTGCAATCCACGCCTGCTAGCCCAGCGACGGCAGTTATATCAGTAGCTAATGGCTAAGTGGTTACAGGTGACGGCCATCTAGTCACAGCTGATGGCCATCTGCTACCCGAGCCAGCACCTTCCCATGTGAGGTCGAGAGCCTGGAAACTGCTCTCTGGGACTCTGTCCCCAAAGATGCCATAATCTTAGGTTGTAAAATTAATGGCTGCTGCTGAATACAGGCTTAGAAACAAGGCTTTTTCTAATGTACAGTCTGGCTTTGAGGCACTGAAGAACCTACAGTTATAGACTGCTGATGTACCACTGGGTATGGCTGGGATACAGCATGTATCTTTTGTGAAAGCTGTTGGGCCCCCGAGTGGCCCGTAATGGAACTAGAAGGGGGCTGTGCTGTATCAGTAACATTCTGTGCACTACTCACATACTAAGCAGAAGAATGATTCGACAAAGCTTGAGGATGATTAGTTGGTAAAAAACTAGAAGTCTGGTTGGCATCTGGTGATTTTGTTAATGCTTGATTCCTATTTCTAGGGTCAGGCTCTAGTTGAAGACCGACTCTTGGATGCTGCAAAGTCATTTGTGAAGCAGACAATGTCTGAGGAGAAACTGCAGACAAGACTGGTTGTGGGAATCCAGTAACTGAGAAGTCTAAAGTCATAGGCTTGTCCATCTACTCCAAAGGTCAGCTGCAGTTCCTGCTGCTGGCGCACGGAAAATTCAAACTACAGAGGGTGCCAAAAATGTATATACATTTTAAGAAAGGGAAAAAAAACTCTATTAAAATTGTAATACTCTATATATACTGATAACAGAAGATGAACACAAGTCACGTTTGACTTCTGCAATTACAAAAGGTGCTCAGCATAATTCTAATACAATTTTTTCCTTTCTTAAAATGTGTACACATTTTTTTTGGCACCCTCTGTATAAATGCATATACCATGCCCATTTTAATGGGACAGTCGCAGACAGAATGATACATAAAATAATGCTATGTTCTAAAAATGTTAGCAAGTTACCAAAAAGGTGCTGGGCATAGAATACCATTAATCCTATAAAAATCCTAATACCATGAGTAAATGCTAGTCGAATACTCAAATACTCTAAGGGGCTGAAACCAGTTTCAGCAATATACTGCTCATGGCTTCTCTATTCTTCTATTGCGATTGCCACATCCCTCATTCAAACCCTGGCAGAGATTCAGAGTAACTGAATCTGACACCTTTACACATCACACAGGAAAAGTTCCAAGAAAAGGCTAAAAAGGATTTCAATATCACAGCTAAATGAACACAGAAACTCTCTCAAGAGGAAAAAGTTGGCTGAATAAATATAGGTTGGCTGCAATAATTTCTAGAACTTGAACCACTACACTCATAAAAAGACCCCAATGGTCAAAGTGCTTCCTTATGTGGCTTCTAAGTACTAGGGGTGCCAAAAACAAAATGTATACACGAGTTCTGTTCATCTTTGGTTATCGCTATATATTATTACAATTCTAATACAGGTTTTTCCTTTCTTAAAATGTATATGCATTTTTTTGGCACATCTGTATTAGGTGAAAAGGGCAGGCTACAAAATAGAATGTATCTAATGTTTGTGATTAAAAAAAATTACATATGTATACATAGAAAAAGACAAATCTACAGGCTTTACCCTCAAAATGTAAATAATATATTGTCTATAGCTGGAGTGAGGTCGTGCGGGAGACACTGCTCGCTCTGCCATTTGTCGTGCAGGGCGGCCTGTGGGGTCTCTGCTCCCGCTCCCTGCATAAGAACATAAGAACGCAGGATATGGTGAGGCCTAAAAGGAACACCCACAGAGCCATAGGTAGGGAGTTCATACCACTACAGTCTCACTGGAGGCACTATAGTCTCACTAGAGGCTGGAGTCACACAACCTGCAACCTGTTGTCAGCTTCTCTGCCTGCCAACCGACCAACTCACTCTCGACTCAACTCGACTCACCAACCAGCGCAGCCGCGGCAGTTATATCAGTGGCTAATTGGCTAACTGGTAACAGTTGAAGGTCAATTAGCCACAGCTGACGGCTAATTCTACCACCCGAGCCAGCACCTTTCCACATGAGGCCGAGAGCCTCTCTGGGACTCTGTCTCCACAAGTGATAACAGTTGATTTTCAGATAACAGTTGATTTTCACTGTCTTCTTTATAACTTTATGGGCTTTATTTTTAAATAGGTAAAGAACACTTTTATGATAATTTTGAAAACCTTTTTTTTCAGTTTTGTGAACACATTGAAAAATACACATACTTGTATACTTATAAGTGGTTGAACCTAAGTTAATTTAAGCAGCCACTCAACACACTTTGCATTATAGTCTTCGAGACAAATCAAACCACAATATGAGCTCAGTTACAAGTATATACCATATCACCTACAAACACTAGCCAAACTCTATCAGATTAAATCTACCCCCAGCACATTTTAAATGCATCAGGCATTTGTCAAGTATGTGTATGCTTTCCCCTACTAGACTGTGCGTTCCTTGTGGGCAACGACCACAAGGACCATTATTTTACTTTATATCCCCAGAGCTGGTAGTCATTAAAGTTTGTTGATGAACTGTGACAGACTATATACCAATCTCTTACAAGAAACAGATGCACCAGCTGCTAACTAAATCATATACAGAGAATGCCTAGGAGTTCAGACCATCTCATTCACAAAGGAAGAAGGCACACACAGGATGGTGGGGCTGAGGAAAGAAAAATGGATGGCAAAAAAAAAAAAGCCCAATCATGTGTCTAGATTCCATACCTAGAGAACCAGGATATAGTCTTGATATATAAACTCCAACAAAGACTGTTTACTCCTTGTCAGAAATGAATAACAATGACTTTGAGAGTTCTAAAAGACAAAAACACTTATTTCTCTTACAGGAATAACCATGAATCAAAAAAAGTTACGAATTTAGATGAAAGTGCTAAAAATTATAAGAGGCTATGAAACACTATTTCTAATTAACTATGAAAGACATCCTTCCACATTCAAACCAGGCTGGAAAAGTGCAATTCAAAGAACAAATCATCATCACCAAAATCAAGAGATCCAAGTCCTAAATAAACGTTTTTATCCTTATACAGAGTTCTTAGTTTCTTTTCCAATTATACAAGCAGTGTCTCAAGATTCTAGTTACACAATGTTAGCTTAGGCATATCCTCAAGAAGAATGTCTTAGGTGAAGGAAAACAAAAACAACTTTAAGCTTTCAGTAACTTTTACATACATTATGATAAATTTATGAAAGAGAGCCCTTGCTTGTAAGAAAGTCTAGGAAGTGTTAAATATGTCTAACTGAATACAGAGCCTCTAAACTTTATCTTACCTTTATCTGTGAGACCTTCTGGACAGTTAATGGGGAAACTTGGGGGTGTGAGACAACTGGAGGCCCAAGGACCTGTACAGGCAAAACAGTGGACTGACCTTGAACCAAAGGCAAAATTTGGGGTTGAGTCACTTTTGGCTGCTTCTGCAACTGTTAAATAAGAAAAAAAAAGATTAAAGATAAATTTTCCCATTTACAGTAAATATACTGATTACGTATTTAAAAATATAATAGTTCACCTCACCCCTGAAATCTGCTGGTAATGTCCTACTAGCTGCTGGGATGGATAAATTTTCCCTGGAACATTTATTTTGGCCTGTGAGATGTTAGAAACCATTTGAGAGCCCATCATCTGGTCTGAGGAATAGGCTATACTGGGCTGACTTGTATCTGACTGTTTAACTGATCCAGCTCCTGCCTCGGACAAATTGTCACCTACAACAACAAAAATAAGCAACAGGTAGAAGTGAAAACTCGAAGCATAAGGTCCAAATGGTGTTTAATTTTTTTTTATACTGACAACCTAAAACATCTTCAAATAAAATATGTGAATTGCAGAATTAATCAAAAACGATCATGTAAACTTTCTATGCTGACACTATAGTATAATTAAAATTTTCTTAGCAAAGCACACCTGAAAACAAAGAATTGCATAAAAATCAACTCCATTTGCTGGCCATTTCATGTATATCCCTAACTAATCTACACTTGTTGTTAGGTAAAATTTAAGTGTCATATTCTCATTCTCATTCTCCTATAACCTGGCTAGAAAATAATACTGTCTTTATATAATGACTAGTTATAACTATGAAAATACTGTGTCCTTCTAGAGAACAGAATGTATTACAGTAGAAAAATTAGAGGCACTACATAAATGTTATACTTGAGTCTAAAATACAAAGAGTCTTGGGGGAAGGGCAAAAAAAATTTAAAATAAAAAATACAAAGAGTCTTAAAATCTAGAAAATTCCTTCTTGAATAAATTATATCCTTAATTCCAAATTTTCTTTATTAAAGGATTTAGATTAGATCATTAAAAATGGTAACAACAACAACAAAAGGACTATAACCCTTATGCAACTAGTACCTTGGACGAGTCACTTAACGGAACAGCAAAACTAACTGGTTTGTCTAGTTCAGGGATTTTGTAAAAGGACTGATGAAATGATAGATAACAGAATGCTTTGAAAAATACAAAAGTACTACTTAAAGATAAAGGAATACAATTACGTATTTGTTTGCTTTTATGCATTATAACTGTGTTACCTGTAACAGAGGAGCAGTGCTGCTGTGATGTACTATGTAGAAGCTGTTGTTGAACATGTTGCTCAACTTCAGTTTCTTCACAATCAGCCCCAGTGTGATGAGCAGGAGCAAGGGGCAAACATTTATTCTGGGGCTGAGGAAGAACATTCCCCACAGACTTGCACTGTGAATCCCTATGATCTTCTGAACAGCCTGTTGGCTTCTTCTCTCTAGTCTTTTTTATCAGGGTCACCCGGTCTCTAATGGACTTAGCAACAGCTTTGGAATCACTTTCATGGAAGAATCCTGACTTGACCTACAAATGAAAACATAATAACCACACTACATCTTTAAAATGTAAGAGTTTAACCTTTTTTAAATTAGTAGAGTTATTTTGTGCCCCAAAATTCCAAATGCTATTAAATAACAGCTAGTTTCTCTGTTCTTTCTTAATCAGACATACATAACTGTCAGAGTGTTTAATCAGCATAAGAAGAACAATACTATTACCAGGCATTGTTGAAATACTTCTGGCTTTAAACAAACAACTTGATGTTTCAGTACATGCAATCTTATTACAGGTCATTTATGACTGCCATTAAGTTATGTCAAAGATTAAAAAAGTTTCCTCATTCAGCAACTTTAAGTGCCTACAACGTCCCCAGTAATGGACTCCAGACAGACAGATGATTAAATAGGTCCTTTGTCCTATATGAGCACACAATCTGGTGGTGAGGGGTGGATACAAATTAAACTTAAAATGAAATTAAGAGGTAGAAATGTGCTGCTGCAAAAGCCTTAAAGGAGCACACGCCTCTCTGGAGGAAGTAGAGAAAGTATCACAGAGAAAGGTAAACTCTAACCTGGATTAGAACAAAAAAAAAAAGGAACTTGCAGGCTATAGAGGAAGGTGTAGATGAAGTTTAGAGATGAACACTCTAGGCAGAGGAAAGTATGCTCATAGCAGAGTACTGCAGCTTACTTGGCGTTAGAAGAGTGACAGAAGAGAAGTTAAAGGTTTGTCTGACAGGAACAGGGCTGAGTAGCAGAGAAGACTTGAGGAGGTGCCATGGTATATCATTGTCAGTTCTACAATCTGCTTTTTAAAGCATGTTTTGGGAATCTGCAGACTTGGAGAAATTTCATGGTAGTTGAAAGATGATTAAAATGTTAGATGGAGTCCACATTTTTAATCTCACTCCCTTCCAAAGCTCTAAAAAAAAAACCCACAGTAAATGAATTTTTAAGTTATAAACCAACAAGGACAGGGACAATAAGAAAAAGACAATAGCAACAATATTTTGGACTCTTTCTAATATGACAATAACTGACCTAGCAGACCTGAAAAAGGTGTACTAGAGAAAGCTGAGACTCATTCCCATTTACACAGAAGAATACTTACTCATAACACACAGGAACTGGCAGTACCAGGTACGTCTAGAACTGGGTAAAGTCAAGAGATGACTAAAACAAGGAAGATTAAATGAAGGGTTTTGAGAAGCAGTTAGATATTTAGGTCCCTGTGCCCTACCCTTCATTCTCCACCTTTGGGGGATTCCTTCTTCTCTACCCAAGAAGTCTGGAGTTCTCTGGAGAGGGTAAAAGAGAGGATCTCTGGACTATGGAACACTGGGCACAGTTAAGGGTATGGCCACCATGTGGAGAACAAGATTAAATGACCATATGCATGCTGAAAGCCATATGCACAAAACTCCAGCCTTCTTCCCCACTTGGCTACCAGAATACCAGTAACCAGACCTTTACCCTCCAGGGAGGACATTTAAAGATGCTTCTCTAAGGAATCCAATCCAAGAAGAAACACCTACAAATACTGATGTAAGAAATTCCCCAATTAATGGCCCACCAAGATACCCTACAGTAGAGGTCAAAGTTAACAAGTCAAACACAAGCAATCATACTGTCCAATCACCTCATTAGTCCCTGTGGTAGGCAAAATTATTATGGCCCCCTGAAAGATGTCCCATCCTAATGCTTAAACCTGTGAATATGATGAGATAACACTGTGCTATGCACAGTTGACATTAAGGTAGAAAGATTATGTGGGTGAGCCTTTTACCTGATGGCGACACCAGAAGGATTCAACATGCCATTGCTGACTTTAACGATGGAGTGGGGGCATGTAAAAGGACTGAAGAGCAGCCTCTAAGAACTGAAAGTGACCCCCAGTAAACAGCCAGCAAGGAAATGGGGACCTTAGTCTTACAACTGCATGGGATTATATTTTGCCAACAACCTGGATGAGCCCAAAAGCAGATTCTCCCCTGAGCCTCCAGACATGAGCACAGGCTGCCAACACCTTGATTTTAGCCTGTGAGACCTTAAGCAGAGAATCCAGCGAAGGCCACCAGAACTTCTGACCTACAGAACTGAGATAATAAATGCGTTTGTTTTAAGACACTAAGCTTGTAGTAATTTGTCAGGCAGCAATAGAAAACTAATACAGTCTCCCACTAATAATTGCAAACAGCCAGCCAAGAATTACCAGAAATATGAGAAAAGCCTCCAACAAGAAGATGGAGCACAAAATCAACAAAGAGTAAACAGTAACTTGGAGAAAAGAGACTATGCAGCAATAAAAAAATTGTCACAAACACTCTCTTTGCTAATGTTACATAGAGATGCAATAATACTGCATCCCCAAAACAAAGAATAAGAGATGTTTACTCTAAAAAAGGAACAGACCAAAAAATGAAAAGGAACTCTTGAAATTAAAAACATGATAGCAGAAATGAAAAAACTCAATGGAAGGGTTAGAAGATAAAGCTGATAATACTGCCAAAAAGGAGAATAAAAACACAATAAGATGGAAAATAAAAAAGATAAAAACATTGGAGGAACAGTCCAACAGGTCCAACATCTAAATAATAACAGTTCCAGAAAGAGAAAACAAAGGGGAACAAATCATCAATAAAATACTTCAAGAAATCTCCCAGAAACTAAAGCATATGAATTGACAGAGTGGAAGGGTCCACTGAGTATCCAATACAGTAAATGAAAACAGACCCAAATCATGACACATCACTGTGAAACTTTATAATGAGAAGAAAGGGAAGATGTTACAACCTTTCAAAGAGGACAAAAATGAATCACATGCAAAAGATGCAGAAAACAGAACCTTGCACTTCTCAATATCAATACTAAAAGCTAGAAAAGCACGGATCAATGACTCTACTTTTTTAAAATTGCCAACCTAAAATGCTTTAGGCAGCCAAATACTCAATTAAATATGAAGACAGAAGAAAGACATTTTCATACATGCAAGTCTCAAAGAATTTACCTCCCATGTACCCTTTCTTAAGAAGCTAGCAGAGGAAGTATGCCACTAAAACAAAAGGGTAACCCGAGAAAGAGAAAGACATGGGATTTAGGAAACATGAAGTCCAATAGAGGAAAGAGGCAGAGAAGTCTATGAAGACAGTAAAGGGAAATACCAGGATGACAGTTATGCACCAGATGGCCAAGGTAATCATTGCAGATAGGGTTTGCAGGCAGGAATTCTCGCCTGTTCTCAGGAATTTTTTTTGCTTTCCCATTCCCGAATCCCGAGATGTTAACTATTTTCTGTTCTCCACAATGAATCATTTCCACAAAGTGACAGCCGATACTACCAACTACCTGGGCTCAAGGAGCCGATTTTCCCAATTTCCTGACCAACTTTTCTCAGGATTCGGGAACAGAAAAGCAGACAAAATTCCTGAGAACAGGAGGGAATTCCCACCCAGAAACCCTAGCGATAAACAGGAAAAATGTCTAAGACATACATTGTGAGTAGTACGTTTATTTCCCATTGTGGGTATTACTGGTTCAAGGAGCTGATTTTCCCGATTTCCCAACTTACTTTTCTCGGGATTCGGGAACAGGAAAGTGAAAAAAATTCCTGAGAACCAGTGGGAATTCCCGCCTGGAAACCCTAATTGCAGATTAGAACAGTGTGACTAGAAAGACAGATATGTTAAAGGCTTTCATCTCCAAGATCCCCACTGTCACTGTCCCATCCTTTTTAACCTGAGGACAGAATGCCCAGGTGAGCCTGCCTCAGAGGATCTGTACTTGGCTAACCTCGACCGTGTGCCGCCGAAGCTCCTGCAGCCCTCCGTCCAAGCACTGCAGCAGCCGTGCCTGGATCAGTGTGGACATGCGTCCCTCCCCACAGAAGTCATCTGCTGTCATCTATTATTGGGGGGTGTCATGGGGAGATTAGAAGTAGAGAAGTCAGAGAGACCCACTGTGGGGGCAGAGCCCCAGAAAGTAGTTTCCAGGCTCTCGGCCTCATATAGACAGGTGCTGGCTCAGGTAGTAAATGGTCAACTGTGATTGCATGGCCATCAGCTGTGGCTAGTTGGCCGTCAGCTGTAACCAGTGAGCCACTGGCCACAATATAACTGCTGTGGCTACGCTAGCAGAGAGAAAGAGAAGGAGAGGAGAGAGAAAGAATGGGGGCTAGCAAGAAGATGGCGGCTGGGCTGGCAAGTGTGGATGGCGGTTTGAGGACAGTGTGGATCCAGCCTCCAGTGAGAGTATAGTGCCGCCAGAGAGAATATAGTGGTATGACTCCCCTACCTATGGCTCCGTGGGTGTTCCTTTTTGGCCTCACCATATCCTGCATTCTTGTATGGGGAGCGGGAGCAGAGACCCCGCAGGCCTTCCTGCATGACACCCACTCCCCGTCAAACCATCTTGTTACCAGACAACTCATTTCAACAACAGCCCCACAGGTGCCCTGACTATGGTGAGCTGTGTGTGTATTTCCCTCAGGTGTGACCTCACCTACTCACTTCCCCAGGTCAACTCTCAGGGAAGCTGAAGCCAGACTACAACTGAGAGACTCTGCTCAGCTCATCCCCTCCTGGGCATCTTCACCTAAGAGTAACTTCACTACGCAGCAGGGTGTGTGCTTGCCACTCAGGTTTTCAAAACAATATATTACTTAGGTAAACTATAATGAAAAGCAAAGGAATGAGTAACACAAACGTCAGAATAGATGTTGCCTGTGGTGATAAGGGACGGGAATGCAACTGGAAGGAGCACACAGGTGGCTTCTAAGCTAGCAGTAGCGTTCTATTTCTTAACAAAGGCAGTGTTTTATCAGTCTTTATACTGTACATACAGATTTAATATACTATGCTATAGAGATACACTTAATAGGAAAATATCAATTTAAATAAATAAAGGGAGAAAATGAGAAGAAAGCAAACAATGAGAAAGAGAAAGCAATAAACCCTGATACTATAAGGGGCAGGGGAAACAGCAGGATTCACTTACCATTTCATAAGCTACTTCCTCAGGTGTATCTTTCTCTAAATTGAAACTGAATTCAATAGCTTCATTGTCTTTGTGCTTGCCTTTCAATTTTTTAGGGTCTTCAACCCAGAGTCTTAAAGCCAGGGACGAATCTGAGCAATCACCTTCCTCTGCTAACTCCACCCTCAGTCCTGTATCCTCAGCAAAAAATGCGTGGTTTAGTAGGTTCCTGATAGACAACCTAATAAACAAAATACGTATCTCATTATCAGTTCTTCCAATCATAGGTAAGACACAGAACGCTTAATTAGTAAAAATTAATTGTATCAAAATGACAATCTTCTTTAAATTTTTCTATTAATTAAACCACTAGTCTGCCTTGTTGTAATGCAGGGTCTCAGCTCCCAGCAGGTGAATGCAGGATATAGTGAGGCCAAAAAGGAACAACAAAGGAGCCATGGATAGGAGGTTCATACCACTATAATCTCGATGGCAGCTGGTCGAGACACAAGAAACAAATATCTGTCAATATCCCAACAAGGGGTCTTCCTGTACCACAGTCTCACTGGCAGCCGGGTGAGGCACAGGAAGTAGGATCCACACGATCCGCGCCATCTGCAATCCGCACTATCTGCAATCTGCAACATCCACAATCCGCGCTTGCTAATGTAGCCACCGCAGTTATATACAAAACAACAGTGACTAATGGCCAACTGGTTACCGTTGATGGACAACTAATAACCGAGCCAGCATCTTTCCACGTGAGGCCAAGAGCCTGGAAACTGCTCTCCTGGACCTTTCCTACACTTGTCAGAAAAAGCAAATCTTATGTCCAACTTATTATTACCAAGTGTAAGGACAGAGTCCCAGAGAGCAGTTTCCAGGCTCTCGGCCTCACGTGGAAAGGTGCTGGTTCAGGTAGTAGATGGCCGTCAGCTGTGACTAGTTGGCCATCAGCTATAACCAGTTAGTCATTGGCCACTGATATAACTGCCATGGCTACGCTAGGATTGCGGCTAGCAAGTGTGGTTAGCAAGTGGATTACACTGCGGATCATGTTGATCCTACTTCCTGTGACTTGCCCAGCCCCCAGCGAGATGGGGGTGCAGGAAGACCCCTTGTTGGGGTACTGGCGGATGTCTGCTTTTGGGTCTCGACCAACCACCAGCGAGAATATAGTGCTATGACTCCCCATCCATGGCTCCGTTGTTGTTCCTTTTTGTCCTCACCATATCCTACGTTCTTGGGCGGGGAGCGGGAGCTGAGTCCCTGCATTACACCAAGGATGCAAAAAAATTCCAACTAACATGCACTTGTAGTGACCTTCATTAAACATTATTAGTAACATATCTAGATACTGAATTTAAACATACCTAAAGGTATGCCTACAGAGAGTTGGAGAAGTGCTACAGTACACATTATATGGATTATGTAGTTTCCCTAAACTACTGGCCTAAGTTACTAAGACTCAAACATCAGATTCAGCAAAGGAAATGAAAAACTATTCCAGATATATAAACTCTAAAGTAAATTAGAAATTTAAATATAATTCATAGACTTCATTAGCAATAATCTAGACAGTGTACTTCACTCTTTAGAGAATGCCACGGGTGAAGCTAATTTATAATATAGTTTGGCAAAGTCCGATGGTTTTCTTAAAGTATTTATGTCTAGTGTTTTAAGCCAAAGTATACATACAATGGATACAAGACTAGCATAATATTAGGGATTAATCATCTCTGAAGAGAAAAAAAGTATAGGGTTCAAAAGATTCTTTTACAAGCTGGGGCAGTTAATTTCCTTTCCTTTGACCAAGTTATAAAACAGATCTGTAATACCTAAACTTTCTGTATTACAGGCCAGGGAGAGCTAAAACTGATATATCCCATAATGTCTATGTAGAAAGCTCCCCCCTCCCTTGGCTATTTGAAACAGATAAAGCATATTGACAACATGGTATCCTATAAGTTGAGGATTTTCAACACTTTTTTTAGTGATCAAGAGACAAATACTTCACTAAGACAGTGTTATAACAAATAATCTTGCTCACACTAATTAGTTTTAAGGTTAAGGTGAGATGTGTTTAAGAAGGCACAACCAAGTTAAACCCTTTGCCTCTCAATGAAAATTCTACCTAAATATTTTACTAAGGAATAATTATAGCAATAGCAGCAGAAGATACCATTCATTAAATACTTACCACTGTTAGGTATTTTATATGCATTCATTATCTTTTTTAATAATCAAAATAATACCTGTTTTGAGGAACAGTTAAGTAACTTGCTCAAGATCACACTGGCTAAATGAGTCCAGATCTTAGTCTCACACTAAAGCCTGTGCTCTTTCCAGTAAACTAATATGCCATGAATCTTTTTGCATATTCCAGGGTTCTTTGGTAATCAATCATAATTAGTGATGCACAAACAACAATCAGAATCCAAACTAAAATGGCTACTTCAACATAGTATTTTTAGCAGTGCTTAACAAAAGCATGCCTAAACTCCTACAACTCAAAAAACAACAATCAACCAAATATTTAAAAAAGAGCAAAGGACTTGAACAGACATTTCTCCAAAGATATGCAAATGGACAATCAGCACATGAAAACCAAAACCACAGTGAGATACCACTTCACACCCTGGCTATTATCAAACAACACAAAAATAACAAGTTGGTGAAACTTTTGAAAAATTGCAACCTTCCTACGTTGCTGGAGGGAATGCAAAATGGTGTAGCCACTGTGGAAAAAATTTGGTAGTTCTTCAAAAAATTGAACGTATGGGGTGACTGGTTAGCTCAGTTGGTTAGAGCGTGGTGCTAATAACACCGAGCCTGCCGGTTCGATCCCCGCATAGGCCACTGTAAGCTGCACCCTCCTTAAAAAAAATAAATAAAAATAAAACATAGTATTATCATATAATCCAGTCATTCCACTACTAAGTGTATATGGTATATATATATATATGAAAGCAGGGATTCAAGCAGTTATTTCTATACCAATATTCATGCAGCATTATTCACAATAGACAAATGGCAGAAATAACCCAACTGTTCATCGACAGATGAATGGATAAACAAAATATATGTGCCTGCGCACATGTGTGTAATTATTAGTCAGCCTTAAAAAGGAAGGAAATTTTCATACATGCTACAATACAACATGGATCAACCTTGAAAACGTTACGCTAAGTGAAATAAGCCAGACACAAAAGGAGAAATACTGTATGATTCCACTTATTTGAGGTACCTAGAATAATGAAATTCATAGAGACAGAAAGTAGACTAGAGGGTTGAGGAAGGGAATGGGGAGTTATTGTTTAATGGGTACAGAGTTTATGTTTGGGATGATGAAAAATTTCTGGAAATAGACAGCTGTGACAATTGTACAACAATGTGAATATACTTAATGCCACTGAATTGTACACATAAAAATGACTAAGATAGTAAATCTCATGTTATATACATTTTACCAAATTAAAACAAATATATACATAGACATGGCCTGTTGATACAAACACTAAGAATGTTCTGTAATAAAGCTATAATTAAACAGGTTTTTACCTTAGTGGCTTTATGGATTCTCAGATATGCAACACTAAGATAGAAAAATAATAAAAATAGGGGACAGTCAACGAAATGACGGTAGAAATAATTTCTTAAAGGACCTATCACCTTTATTAATCATAATCAATAAGGAGGTAAAAATCAAATGACTAAACTTTCAATTTAAGTCAGCAATTGTCCAAAGTTCAAATTAAAGGGAAATATAAGCTAACTAAAGGGAGTTATCCGTGAGAAAAACACCAATTGTGATACAAATAAATCTAGAATACTATTTCTTGAACAAAAATAGCTGTATCAGCTTTACCATTATCATAACAATAGGATATATGATCAAATAAAAAACATCTGGTGAGCTGATGGTTAAATTTTTTTAAACTATCATTAAAAATATATATACATTTTAGTACTTACCTGAAGGTGACATTGCAGAAGCTCTATACTATCAATTGCTAGAAGCAAGTTAGCCTAAGGGGAGGAGGCCCACTGACTGTTAAAATGATGCTTCAAGGTGATGAAAGCTTGTCACAACACACACAGACAAACACAACCCAAATGCTGGTGCAAGGAAAATTCAGCACGTGACATTAAAGTCTAAAATGGCAAACAAGATGGAATGATACACCTCACTCTAGACAGTATGGTTTGGCTTCTACTCAAAAGTCATACCCAGCATGATTCAAAGGTAAAAAAATGACCCAGTGCAAGGTAACAGAAAAATGCATCCATCAGTTATGTCATTTCACTATATTTGCACCCACCTTTCAGATTTGTTTTGACGAATACATCCTTCAATGATTTCTTTTACTTCGGGATCAGTGACTTTATTGAAACTGGCTGGTTTTATGCCCTGGGTGAAGAAAAATAGTTTCTAGTCACAAATTAAGCAATTGAAAAGCCCACTTGTGAAAATAATGATTTTTACCACTAAACCATATTCAAGTTTTAAATGAAATGAGTATATGTATACATATATATATATATGTGTATATATATATATATATATATATATATATATATATATATATATATATACTGTATAAGTTTAACAACTTTTTTGACAAGAATTTTTTCATAGCTCCACAAATAACAGTGAAAAGTTATAATCTAAATCAAGAGAGCCAAAATTACATAAATTATGTAATATATATGCTAATATTATGTAGAAATTTTAAATGTTCTCAAAATAACTAATAAACTGGAGAATTCTCATACTGTAAGGGAAAAAACAGGATCCCAAAATGTACATACAGTATAACCCCAATTAGCAAAATATAATAAACAAGTATTTTGAGGGATTAGAAAAAAAATCAATGTTATTAAGAAACACTTGAAAATTCCTAAGAAGGGCTTCTCTATCATAAACATTCCAAGTCAATATTATTTCAAAGTCTCCTATAATGGCTATTAGTAAATTACTTTGTTGGAGAAACTAGGTCATTTGTCCTATAGAATGTCCCACATTCTGGACATTGGCCTTATTTCTTATTGTCTCCCTACACAAAACTCTGGAGTCAGACTTGGGGTCAAAATCTACCATTAGTAGTTGCTGTGTGAACTTGGGCTAAGTCACAACCTCTGATTTTCAGTCTCATCATTTGTAAATTGAAGATAGCACCATCTTGTAGGGATATAAAGATGAAAGCATATGACATACAGCATATATTTAAAGGCAGTACTTATTAGCATTAGTTATCTGAAACACTCTAACAATTTCTTTTGCAGCCTATCTTGAGCCACTCAATTGGATATGAAGTAAACCTCTTTTGAACAATCCTAACACTTTGCTTCTATCTCCCTTACAGCCCTCCCTCACTATACTCCCATCTAGGGTTTCCAGGCGGGAATTCCCGCCTGTTCTCAGGAATTTTTTTTGCTTTACCATTCCCGAATCACGAGATATTAACTGTTTTCTGTTCTCCATGATGAATCGTTTCCACAAAGTTACGGCTGATACTACCAACCACCTGGGTTCAAGGAACTGATTTACCTGATTTTCTGACCAACTTTTCTCGGGATTCAGGAACAAGAAAGTGAAAAAAAAGTCCTCAGAATGGGCGGAAATTCCCGCTTGGAAACCCTACTCCCATCCTCTTGTTTTTATAGTTTTTTTGTGAATTTATATTATTATCCTACTAAAAATGTAAGCTCTATGTGGGTAGCAAACATTTCTTATTCATCTCTGTGTTCCTTGGAATTTCTAATACAAAATATTATTCATAGCAGGGAATCAAATACTATTATCTATTTAAGAATATTTTGAATGCCCTTTCATAATCAGGCTTTTAGAATTAAAAGGAACTTAAAAATCATTTAGGCAATCTGTATTATTCAGCTATGGAAAATAAGATGCATCTAATAAATATCTAAAAATTCCTTACAAACAAATGAATGTAGATAATATATCTGCATGTTTTCCGAAAGGTCCTAATACAAAGCATTTTACATGACCCCAATAGAGTACACGTATATAGCATAAATCGAAAGTTGTTTCGTTACAATTATGTTAAATTTAGCACTGTTATGCAAAACTAAACCAAAACTATATTTTACTAAGTTGACTTTACCCAACTTCAATATAAAATATGGAAATTTATGAAGTAAAAAGAATAAAGTTATACGTACACTAGTTACTTTACGGTATATTTGAGCTGCATTCTGGCACTCAGAATAAGGGTACTCCGAAGTAGCCATTTCTAGCATACACATTCCAAAAGCATACACATCTACAGATTCATCGTAGTGCTCTTCATACATCTCTGGGGCCATAAACTCAGGAGTTCCTACAAAACAACAGCACAACCACAGTTTTATTAAAAAGAAAAATGTATCCACCAAGACAAAATTCCCTTTGCTATAAGGATTATCTGAGTTAATTTCTGCTCCCTAAAAGCAAATTTATAAGTATAAAATTTGTTGAGTACTTGCTATATCTATATAAAGCAATTAAAGTATTCCTTAACTTTCCATACTGATCAAGTACAATCCGTAATGCTCAAAATTAAGTAATGATAACTAAAATTTGTTTTTGTTTCTATGCTTCTTCTAACTTATTCAAAATTTCTCTGAATGAAATTACTAAATTCTCTTTCTGAAATTCTCAGAACCTTTCAATAATCTGAAAAATATCCCACAAAACAAATACACTAGGATGTCTCCAAAATAAGTCAATGTATAATAGATATTTCAAAGCAAATTCACATTCTAAACCAGGGGTCAGCAAACTTCTCTGTAAAAGGTTAAATGGTAAATATTTCAGGCTTTGCAGTCTATATGGTCTCTGTCACAATTATACAACTCTGCCACTGTAATAGAAAAGCAGCCAGACAATACGTAAACAAGTGGGTATAGTTATGTTCCAATAAAGCTTTATGTACAAAAATAGGTAGCCGGACCAGATTTGGCCCACGGGCTGTAGTTTGCTACAGCCTGGTCTAGACATATATACAATTAACAAATCTCTTTACCCAGCCAATAAAATATAAAATGTTAATTACCAATGACACTCTTAGCAAATGATGTGCGCATTAAGGTGGCTAGTCCTAGATCACCAATCTTCACAGATCCAGTGGGTCCCGTGATGAAAATATTGTCACATTTCAGATCACGGTGAATAATAGGAGGAGTCCTAGTGTGCAAGAACTGCAGCCCCTTTAAAATTTGCCTGCACCAGCTCCTTAAGACCTTTGGTTTCATAACTTTAAATCGTTTTAAGTACCTACACAAAGAAACAAAAGACCACATGTAAACAAACATACCTAGCTTATTGTATGCATGATATTTCAGGGTAAATCATTTAAGCTAGCGATATTGCATGTGCTCCACTATGACTGGCATCACTGAGTTGGTTTTCATTGTCTGTTATGGCAAGAACATTTTAAATCTAAGGCCTTATTCTTAGAGAAGACATCCTACCAAGTTTAGCGTTTTTAATTCAAAACAAGAATCATTCCAATCAGAATAGGCTTTTGTGGTATGGCAGGCACCACAATTTTAAAAAGAAAGTCCTTCTCTACTTCCTAAAAAGTGCTTATATAGAGTCACCAGAGGGTTTAACTATGTAAAATTCTAGTGCAAACATGCTAGGAAACAAAAAGTATGTATACCCCACATTTAAAAGTCACCAATAAGTGATTATACCATCAAATGAAAAATGGTAGTCAGAAACAAAACAATAGATTGTAATTACATAGTGTTGCTCACTAGGTATGTGAACCTGGCCACACACTCAACTTTTCAGTATCGTTCACAAAATGACATTATATCATCTCTACAATGATTTCTAATTCTAAAATTCTACGATATCCCACAAACATTCATTTCTCAATGTTGCGTTTTCTTTTTTTTCTTCCCCTTCTTCCACCTCTTCCACCCCACTCCAGTGCAAACCATTGTTTCTCAGTCTAGTTGTGTAGGACAGCTCCCTGGCCCATGCTGGTATTATGAGCCTTGCGCCCCCCCCACTCCCACCCACCCCGGCTGAGGCTGTTGGTCGCTGGTCATCAGTCGGCCGATCACAGCAGCTCACGGCAGCTTTTACGGCTGCTGGCCACTCTCGCTAGCCATGGGTCGCTCATGGCAGCACATAATACCCATGGCAGCTAACGCTGACCTCCAGCTGCTCACGGCACCCAGGTCCAGGGAGAGCCATTGTTCACAATCTTAGCTGTAGAGGGCGCAGCTCACTGGCCCATGTGAGACTCCAACCAGCGGCCTTTGGCCTTAGGAGCATGGCGCTCCAACCACCTGAGCCACCAGGCCGGCCCAACATTGTATTTTCTAATAGACTTCATTAACATCCTAACATTTTAACCTGTCCTGAAGTCACACACTCACTAGATTCAGATTCTACAAATTCTTTAATAAAGTAGTGTTATCTTACAAGCAACTTTTATGACTCCTGAAAATTACTTCCAAATAAAACTCCATTAGCACTATCAGGATCAACTTACGTCTTTAATGTTCCTGATGTCATAAGTTCAGTCACCAATACAATACATTTCTTTCCTTTTAATATAGACTCCCAGGAATCATAAAATCGAACTATATTGGGATGTTGGAGACCCTTTAACATCTCTGCTTCTTCCTTGAATCTTTGTTGCTCAGCTTTGGTTAATTTCCGGTCCTGAAATGGAGGAACAAGTTCCAAATTAAAGCCTAGAAATTCTTGTGCACAATTCTAATACTACTCAAAAGAGTGCTTTACTTTATTATATTTATGTGTATGTATGTATGTATTTTTGCCTGTCAATTCTTTTCTCAGGACCTATATAATCACTGATATCCTTTGTTAGATACAGCAATGCACCCATTGCAACATTTCATAACTGTTATAAACCCACCTGCATAATAAATCAATACCTTGAAAAACAACACCTTGCATGTTAACTTTTTGTGGTAGTCATTTTGCAATATATACACATATCAAATCATTATGTAGTACATCTTAAACTTAAATATTGTTATATGTGAATTATATCTCAATAAAACTGGAAAAATAAAATTTCCTTTACTGGAAAAGAAAACCAATATCTCAAAATGAGAAAAAGTAATAATAAAAACAAATAGTAGGCAAGTTTCCCTAGGAAATCAATGAATTTCCACATCTAAAGGATCTACAATGTCAGGACAGGAATAATCAAATGTTAGACACCTAGACATTTATTCTGGTCAAACATGAATTGCCAACACATTTCCAGATAGAAATATGAGGTTAGCAATCAATGAAAGACCTTCAAGCAGGGTTTGGACCTCTAATCTACTATATTACATGCTAGAAGTCAAAAGAGCAATGTTTACAAAATTCTGAGGGAGGACTATGGCCCTAAAATTCTGAACCCAGACAAGCTATCAAATTTATAATGGAAAAATTCATATATTTCCATAAAAAGGACACAAAGTAAACCCTTTCTGAAAATATTACGCAAAGATTTACAATTAAAATGTCACCAAATAAAGTCACTAGAAAAATGGTGTGGCATACAAGAAATAGTAAGACATTTCCAATAATGCTTAGGGTTAAGCCTAAATAATCGTGGCTTATGTGGTTGGTAAATTTGAATGCATTTTCTAAACAGTAACTAAAATAAAAAATATATAATGCAAAAAGAACAGCCTGGAATTGAAATTCCAGTTTACTTCATTAAAATCTAATAGATACAGAAGAACAAAATTTTTTGTCTTCTGCAAGGGGAAGCAGTTGAGAAGGGAGTGATAATAGAACTGTTTTAAATTTTGATGTGATAGAGAAATAATCAAGTATGCTAGTTATAAATTCAGGTATGATTTCCATTTCATGATGCTTGACAACATATTATTTCTCCTCCTTTCCTAAGTGTCACCAAAAAGACCAAAGAAATATATAAATAAATCCACTGATAGTGATGCAAATATGATAAGTGTTCAAACAAAAGACTTTTTAAGATAAAAATATGTACCTTGATAGAATACATTTTTATGAAACTCAAGAGAGGAAAAGAAATAGCAACTTGATAGAAGCAAGACTTCCATTAAAGGGATTTTTTGTTGTTAAAACTTAACTTTTATAAAGCAGCAGACCAGAGCTCAGACAATTTCATATTTGGTTCCTTTTATCATATTATTCCTTGATATATATAAGGAAATATACAAAACGATATTCAATGCAGCATGGTTTATAATTGTTTAAAATTAGAAAATGTCAATAATAGTTTATTATATGCCAGGCAGTGTACACACACACACACACACACACACATTTAGTCCTGGCAACAACCCCTAAAATAGGCATTACTACTGTCATACCCATTTTGGAAATGAAGTAATTGAGGTTAAGATGGTTAAGTAGCCTGCCCAGGATCAAATGGGTCACAATACGCTAAACTTGGTTATAACCAAATAGCAATTAAAAGAATGAGATAGATCTACGTGTACTAATGGGGATGGATCTCTAAGACACACTACTGAATAAAAAAAATCTAAAAAGAAATATGCAATATGATACTTTATACATAAAAAAGAACCATCTTGAATAATGCTACATTTCTAGTATATATTTAAATGCATAGAAAAAGGACTAGATGGGTACACAAATGAATACTTAACTGCAATTATACCTGTAAAACTAGCAAAGATTGGCATGTAGTCTTTTGTTCAGATGATAACCATTTGGTACACCCCAGTCACTCAGCAATCTTTTATTTTATTGAATATCTATTATATGACTACCTAAATTTTAGTCTCCTAAGACTTTATTTTTTATATATAACTTTTCAATCCATCTGGAATTCATTTCCAAACATGCAGTATTCTCATCTAGATGGTTAATCAGTTAAACTATTCTTCTCTCACTAACCTGAAGAAAATATTTGTTCTATATATTAAGCTTCCATCTATACTGGGTTGTGCTTCCTTCCACCAATCTGTCTATTCCTATGGTAGTGGCTTACAGTTATGTTTAATAACTGGCAAGGCCAATCAATTTCCTCTTCTTCATTATTTTTTTAAGAGACTCTCTTTGAATCTCAATTGGAATTATATTATATATATATGTATGTATATATATGTATATATATGTATATATATATATATGTGTATATATATGTATATATATATGTGTATATATATATAGAGAGAGGGGGGTGAGAGGGTGAGAGAGAGAGAGAGAGAGAGAGAGAGAGAGAGAGAGAGAGAGAAATGTATACATTTTAAGAAAGGAAAAAAACTATTAAAATTATAATACTCAATATATACCAACAACAAAAGATGAATACAAGTCATGTTTGACTTCTGACTTCTGCAATTACAGGAAATGCTCAAAGTGGTTACCATCAGCATAATTTTAGTAGTTTTTTCCTTTCTTAAAATGTGTATACATTTTTTTTCTTTTACATTTGATTCAGTTAATCATGTCTTTCTTTTTTGTTTTGTTTTGTTTTTCTGTTTGTGTTTGTTTGTTTGTTTACTAGTTTCGGGTGCACAAGACAAAGTAATACTTAGACATTTATCATTTATATCCCTCACACTGTGTGAACCCCCCTCCCCCATTTATACATTATTTTGGTACCGTGTGTGTGTGAGAGTGTGTGTGTGTGTGTGTGTGTGTGTGTGTGTGCGCGCGTGTGTGTGTGTGAGAATTTGGAGAAAAGTGACATCTAAAAGCTATCTAAGAACCTGGTATATATCTTTAAATTTGTGCAGTTTCAGTAAGAATTTTTTGTGCGGGCAGGGGCAGGGAGAAAGAGCTGGTACTCTCTCATTTTTCTTCCTTAGCCACTTACCTATTTTAAAATTTAGACTTAGTAAAAGTGACTCTTTTGTGTATAGTTCTATGAATTTCAACATATGCATAAAGTCATGTAATCACTGCCATAATTAAAATACAGAACAGTTCCACCACTCCCCCCAAAAAACTCCCTTGCACCATCCCTTTATAGTCAAACCCTTCCCTCCCCATTAAAACTCTGGAAAACACGGATCTACTTGTATTTATTATTCCTATACTTTTGGCTTTTCCGGAAAGTCTTACAATGGGAAGAAAGCATATACATCTCTTGACTGGCATCTTTCACTGAGCATGAACTCTTTTAAATTGATCCATATTGTTAGTATCAATAATTTGTTGCTTGTAATTGTTGTAGTAGTCCATCTATGGATGTACCACAGTCCACTTATCCATTCCCCACATGAAGAACATTTGGGTAGTTTCCACTTTGAGGCAATTACAAATATAGCTACTATAAACAAACAGCTTGTGTTTTGTGTGAACATAGGTTTTCTTAAATATCTCAACTGGGAATGATGGGTCATATGGTATGTTCAATTTTCTAAGAAACTGACAAAGTGCAAAAATAGTTCTACCATTTTGTTCTCTCACCAACAATATATGCGAGTTTCTTCACATGCATCATCTTCACCAACAGTCAAGGGGTTTTTTGGTTGGTTTTTAGCCATTCTAATAGGTGCACTGGGGGTATCAGATTATGGCATTAATTTCTACTTCCCTATAGATTAATGATACTATCTTTTCACATGCTTACTTGCCATATGTCTGTCTTCTTTGGTGAAATGTCTGTTCAAGTCTTTAGTCCATTTTAAAATTTGGTTGTTTTATCTTGTTGAGTTTTGAGAGTTCTTTATGGATTCTGGATACAAGTCCTTTGATACATATGTGATTTGAAAATAAACTCTGCCAGTCTGTGGATTATCTTTTCATTCTCTTAATAGTGTCTTTCATAGAGCAAAATATTTTAATTTTTATGAAGTCCAATTTATTTTTTTCCTTTTATGAATCATGCTTTTCTTGTTATATGCAACGCTTTGCCTAAAAAGCAAAAAAAAAAACTCAAAAAGATTTTCTCATGCTTTCTTCTAGAAGTTTTATGTTTTATTTTTAGGCCTATGGTCTATTTTGAGTTAAATTTTATATAACCTGTGACAGTTAGGTGAAGGTTCTTTTTTCTTTTTCTTAAGTATACATTTTTTATTTTAAGTATACATTTTTTTTTATTGGGGAATATTGGGAAACTGTGTCTCCGGGGCCGATCAGCTCCAAGTCGTTATCCTTCAATCTAGCTGTGGAGGGCGCAGCTCAGCTCCAGCTCCAGTCGCTATTTTCAATCTTTAGTTGCAGGGGGCAGAGCCCACCATCCCATGCTGGCAACCTTGTTGTGGAGAGCGCTCTAACCAACTGAGTTATCTGGCTGCCCCAAGGTTCTTTTTTTTTTCTGGCAGTTAGGTTCATTTTTTGAATATGTATGTCAAATTGTTCCACCCCTTTTTGTTGAAAAGACCACCCTTTGTATGCTAAATTGCCATCACACGTTTTTTTCTTTTTTTAAAATCACTTGACCATACTTGTTTGGGTCTATTTCTGAACTCTATATTGGTCCACTGATCTGTGTGTCTATCTTTTTGTCAATGCCATGCATGTCCTAATTACTATACCTTTACAGTAAGTCTAGAAATAAGTTAACATGAATTCTTCAACCTTGTTATTCTTTAGCAAAATTATTTTAGCTATTCTAGTTCCTTGCTTTTTCATATTAATTTTAGAATCAGCTCATCAGTATCTAAAAAATTTCCTGATGGGACTTTGATGTAATTGCATTGAATTTCTAGGTTGTATGGAAAGAACTGACATCTTAACAATATTGAGTCTTCCATTCAACCAATCCATTTATTTAGGTCTTTTTTTATTTCTTTTGTTAATATATATATATTTTTAGTTTTCAGCATACAAATTCTGCCCACACTTTCTTATATTTATACTTAAGTATTTTCTTTTTTAGTGCCATTGTAAATGGTACTTTTTAAAAATGCAATTTCCAATTATTCATTACCAGTTTATAGAGATACACATATAATTGGTTTTTATGTATTAACCTGGTATTCCACAACTTTGTTAAAAATCACTTACTACTTCTAGGAGCTTTTTTCAGATTCTTTGGGATTTTCTATGTAGATAATCATACCACCTGTGAGTAAAGACAGTTTTATTGCTTGCTCCCTTTCTAATCGGCATTCCTTTTATTTCTTTTCCATGCCTTACTTCACTGGCTAGAACTTCCATTATGATATTAAGAGCATCATACTGGAAGTAGTGAGAGCAGACATCCTGGCCTTGATAGAGAAAAAGCATTCACACGTTCAAGGATGATGTTAACTGTACGGTTTTTTAATTAAATTTATTGGGATGATAATGGTTAGTAAAATTACATAGGTTTCAAGTGTACATTCCCATAGTACATCATCTATATATCATATTGTATGCTCACCACAGAGTCAGTTTTGTTTTTCTTTTTTTAATAGATGCCCTTTATCAGGTTAAGGGGGTTCCCTTCTATTGCAAATTTGCTGAGTTTTTATCATAAATGAACATTTAATTTCTTCAAATGCTTTTTCTGCATCTATTGAAATGATCATGGGGTGTGTGTGTTTTTTCAGTAGTCTGTTAATAAGTTGAATTACCTTGATTTTCAAATGTTGAACAATCCTTCCCTTCCTGGGAAAACAGCACACAGCCATCGCATTATCCTTTTTATACGTATATTGCTGGATTTGATGCACAAATGTCGTGTTGGACATTTTTTCATCTGCGTTCATGAGGGATATTGGTCTGTAGTTTTTCTTATAATGGTTTTATCTGTTTTTGGTATCAAGATGGTGAGCTGTGGCTTGATTCTCACTCTGCTGTCTTGAGGCAATCACTTCTCAGAAAAAAAGTTAATATACAAACGACAGTTTGGGTCTCCACTTTGTCATCCCATACCCTCTAACCTCCTCTCCAGGGGTCTTTTAGACAGCAGATATTAGAAACTGAGATTTTCCAGGAATTTCATTCTATTATCAGTGGCAAATTATAAAGTTATCTTTTCTTTCACAATGTTTGTACTGCCAATTTTCTAATTTATTGATTTTGTTAAACATTCACAATAGTGAAAAAAACAATGGTGATAGTCATCACTGCCTTTCATTCTATTTTAATAAAAATAGCTTTATTGGGCTGGCCCGGTAGCACAGGCAGTTGGAGCTCCATGCTCCTGACTCCGAAGGCTGCCCGTTCGATTCCCACGTGGGCCAGTGGGCTCTCAACCACAAGGTTGCCAGTTGGATTCCTCAAGTCCCGCAAGGGATGGTGGGGAGCGCCCCCTGCAACTAAAATTGAACATGGCACCTTGAACTGAGCTGCCTCCCTGATGGCTCAGTTGGTTGGAGTGCATCCTCTCAACCACAAAGTTGCCAGTTCGATTCCTCGACTCCCGCAAGGGATGGTGGGCAGCGCCCCCTGCAACTAGAAACAGCAACTGGACCTGGAGCTGAGCTGCAACCTCTACAACTAAGACTGAAAGGACAACAACTTGACTTGGAGAGAAGTCCTGGAAGTACACACTGTTCCCCAGTAAAGTCCTGTTCCCCTTCCCCAATAAAATATTTTTTAAAAATAGCTTTATTATCTCATAGTTTAGAATCTTTACTCAGTTTTATTTGTGTTTTCACAATATGTTGAAGCCATTTCCTTATATTCCTACTTTACTTTTATTTTTTAGTTAGGAGTGGCTGCTGAATTTTATCAAATGTTTTCTCAGCAGCTGCTGATAGGATTATATGGTTTGTTGATAGGTAATCGATACAGAACTTGATGGCTTTAACATTTTAGAAATAGTTCTGTATCGGTTACCTATCAACAAACCATATAATCATATCAGCAAGTGCTGAGAAAATATTTGATCCACTGGTGAATTCTTTTTGCTAATATAATATTTTACTAAGGATTTAAACATCTACATACACCAGGAGGGGCCAAAAACATGTATACACATTATAAGAGATGTTATCTTAAAATGTGTATACAGGGGCCGGCCCAGTGGCTCAGGCAGTTATTGCTCCATGCTCCTAATTCCGAAGGCTGCTGGTTCGATTCCCACATGGGCCAGTGGGCTCTCAACCACAAGGTTGCCAGTTCAATTCCTCAAGTCCCGCAAAGGATGGTGGGCTCCACCCCCTGCAACTAAGATTGAACACGGCACCTTGAGCTGAACTGCCGCTGAGCTCCCGGATGGCTCAGTTGGTTGGAGCGTGTCCTTTCAACCACAAGATTGCCGGTTCGATTCCCGCAAGGGATGGTGGGCTGTGCCCCCTGCAACTAGCAACGGCAACTGGACCTGGAGCTCAGCTGCGCCCTCCACAACTGAGACTGAAAGAACAACAATTTGAAGCTGAATGGCACCCTCCACAACTAAAATTGAAAGGACAACAACTTGAAGCTGAACAACAACCTCCACAACTAAGATTGAAAGGACAACTTGACTTGGAAAAAAGTCCTGTTCCCCTTCCCCAATAAAAATCTTTTAAAAAAATGTGTATACATTTTGTTGGCACCCCGTGTTTGTGAGACTATTTTTTATATGATATAAGGATACAGTATTAAGGATTTATAGATGATGTAATACAGAATTGTACACCTGAAATCTATGTAATTTTACTAACAATTGTCACCCCAATAAATTTAATAAAATAAAATTTAAAAAAAAAAGAGTATAATAGCTTCATGAAATTAACCAGGGTTCAGCAGCTTTAACATTGAAATCACTTGTCATTTAAAAATCAAGCTCTGAATTCACTTGTTCCTGGTGTGTTTTTTCTCTTCTTAAATTACAAAAACATTCAGGCATAAAGAATAAAACTCTAAAAACTAGTTTTGTTGAATTTTAACATTTTACCAAATTTTCTTCCATTTTAACAAGCCATTACAGATATAGTTCAAGTCTCTAGATATCCCTCCTTGATTCTATCTCCTTCCTTCTCTTCCCAGAAGTAACAACTGTCTAAATTGTTTTCAATACATGCAAGTTTTAAAACTGTTTTTAATTATATGCTTGTATCCATAAGTAATATCGTTTTTTTAAATTAAAGTTTATTAGTGACAATGGTTAGTAAAGTTACATGTTTCAAGTGTACAATTCTGTAATACCATCATCTATATGTCACATTGTGTGTTCACCACCCAGAGTTAGTTCTCTGTCCATCACCACATATTTGATCCCACTTATCCTCATCTACCACCCCGCCCCCCCTTACCCTCTGATAACCACTAAACTATTGTCTGTGTCTATGAGTTTTTGTTTCTTTGTCTATCTTGTTTCTTTGTTGCTTTCAGTTTCATATCCCACATTTCACATATCAGTGAAATCATATGGTTCTTGACTTTTTCTGTCTGACTTATTTCACTTAGCATAATAATCTCAAGATCCATCCATGTTGTCACAAATGTCACTATTTCATCTTATGACAGGATAGTATTCCATTGTGAAGTATACCACATCTTCATTATCCAATCATCTATTGAAGTACACTTTGGTTGTTTCCATGTCTTGGCCACCGTATATAAAGCTGCAAGCAACTGGGTGAAGGGATAAATTGTGGTAGAACTTTATAACGACATAGTGTACAATATTTAAAATAAATAAACTAGAACTACACATATATATAAACATAGGTAAATATATAGTATTGAGCAAAATAATTTGCAAAAGAACACATAACGTAATAACCACCTATACGAAGTTTTGACACTTATAAATCTATATTGCTTATGGCCAAAACATATCTTCTATAATAAATGGCCTGTCCAACTTTTACTTTTCCTGGGTACATTTTGGATTTATATTTTGTTCAAGAGTAATTCATTACTTAAGATTTAAGATGTGTTATCAGTGTTAAAGGTAGAATCTAGATGGTGGGTACTATGGATGTTCTCAACAAGCCTTTCAACTTGCTCTATATTTGAAATGTTTCACACTTAAAATGTTGGAAAAAAATTTGTTGCCAAAGTTGCAGGTCATATTCTCTTATAATTCTTTTCCAGAGCAAATTTTTGCCCTCTTATTTTTCTTCATCAGGTTCATTAATCATTTTACAGAGAGCCACAATTAGAATTTATTTATTCTATTTTATGTTAACATTTTTTTTATTAATTTCAGCTATCCATTAATTGCCTCTCCTTTATTTTTCTTTCTTTGGCTGTTATTTCTCTAATGTCATAAAATGAGTCCTATATTCCTTCTAGTTGTTATTAATTAATAATGAAGACATTTTGGGCAATAAAATTTCATCTGGGTATAGCTTTTACAATGACCCACAAGTTTTGTTGTAGTGTCTTCTCTTTTTCATTACTTTCTAGATAGTTTATAATTTCAGTTCTGATTTTTCTTCTTTATCCAAAATTTAACTAGGAGTGTGATTTCAGATCTCCAATTAGTTAAGAATCTTTTGGCTATTTGTTCCATTGTTTATTTCCAATTTAATTGAGCAATGTAGAATATAAAATCTCTTTTTTTAACTTAGGTTTTCTTTAGGTCATATATTTAACCAACTTTTTTAGTGGCTTGTGGACTATAAAAGAGTATAATCCCTATTTGAAAGGTATAAAGTTCTATATATCCATCAAATGGAGTGTGTAGATTATATTATCCAATTCCTCTATATTTATTTACTTTATATCTCCTAGATCCATTCTATTCTGAAAGAAATACACCTGGAATTTCCTACTATAGCTACATGTTTATTCATTTTCTTCAAATCTATTAGAAGTTCTGAATTTAATTTATTAGCCAAAATATTTTTGGTGCCTACAGGTCTTTGACACAACTTCTTAAGTGAAGTAAATAACTTCATAATATTCTCTTTAATGTTTCAACTTTACTTTCTTCCTTCTGTGATAGGTATTACTATTGCCATTCCTGCTCTTTGCTTGCTTATACTGTTCTCTTAGCCTTTCTTTATCACTGTTTTAAGTATTTTTTTATAAATAACACATGTAGGTTTTGTCTTTTAACCTCATCTGACAGTCTGAGTTTTGTTGCTTTGTTTTTGTTTTTAATTTCTATGGGGGAATATTGGGGAACAGTGTGTTTTTCCAGGACCCATCAGCTCCAGGTCAATTTTTTTTTTCAATCTAGTTGTGGAGGGTGCAGCTCACTGGCCCATGTGGGAATCGAACTGAGCCAACCAGCCGCCCCCTGAGTTCTTTTAACAAGCAAATAAATGCAACATGTGTGCCTTTCATATAGCAAAAGATATACTTAATTTTATTCCTTCCATCTTATTTTAGGTTCTTTGTTGTGTCCTTTATTCCTGTTAATTTAGAAGTACGTCATTCTTTTTTTTCCTTTGTACTAGTGGTTAGCTTCCTTTCCGTGACAAAATGAAACACTAATAAACTAATTCAGCAAAGTTGCAGGATACGAAATCAACACTCTACACTTAAAAATCAGTTGTGCTTCTATACACTAAAATAAATAATCCAAAAAGGAAATTAAGAAAACAATTCCATTTATAATAGCATCAAAAAGAATAAACTTAGAAAGAAACTTAACTAAGGAAGCAAAAGACTTGTAACACTGAAAATTACAAAACATTGCTGAGATTAAAGAAAATACTAATAAATGGAAACACATGCTGTATTTATGGATTTTAAGACTTACTATTTTTAAGATGCCAATGCCAAAGTGATCCGCAAATCCAATGGAATCTGTATCAAAATCCCAATAACATTTTTGTACAAAATAAAAATCCTACAATTCCTATAGAATCTCAAGGAACCTCAAATAACACAAAACAATCTTGAAAAAGAACGAAGTTGGAATTCCTGATTTCAAAACTTACTACAAAGCTACAGTAATCAAAACAGTGTGATACTGGCATAAAAACAGACATAAAGGTTAATAAAATAGACTACAGAGCCTGAAATAAACCTTCACAAATATGGTCAAAAAAATCATTTTCAGCAAGCATGCCAAGATCATTCAATAGGGAAAGGATAGTCTCTTCAACAAATAGTTGGGTAAACTGAGTATCCACATGCAAAAAAATGAAGTTGGATCCTTACCTTACACCAAATACAAAAATTAACTCAAAATGCACCAAAGATCTAAACATAAGAGGTAAAAACATAAAACTTTTAGAATAAAACACAGGGGAAAAGCTTCATGACATGAGGTTTTGCAATGAATTTTTTTATATGACACCAAAAGCACACATGTAACAAAAACAAATAAATCAACTTAATCAAAATTAGAAACTTTTGTGTATCAAAAGCACTATTTACAAAGTGAAAAGGCAATCCAGAGAATGGGAACATATATTTGCAATTCATATCTGATAAGGGGTTAATATTCAGAATATATATAAAAAAAACTCCTATAGTTCAACAAGAAAAAGACAAACAACCCAATTCAACAATTGGCAAAGGCAAAATATTTACATGATCTGATATATACAATGGAATATTACTCTGCCATAAAAAGAATGAAATGTTACCATTTACAACAACATGGATCGACTTAGAGGGTATTGTGCTAAGTGAAATAAGTCAGACTGAGAAAGACAAATACCATATGATCTCACTTATATGTGGAATCTAAAGAACAGAATAAACAAACAAAACAGAAAGACTCATAGATGCAGAGAACAAACTGATGGTTACTTGATGGGAGGACGGTTGTGGGTTGGGTGTGAAAGGTGAAGGGATTAAGAAGTACAAACTGGTAGTTACAAAATAGTCACAGGGATGTAAAGTGCAGTATGGGGAAATGTAGTCAATAATATTGTAAAAGCTATGTATAGTGTTAGATGGGTACTAGAGTTATAGGGGGTATCACTCTGTAATTTATATAAATGTCTAACCACTACACTGTACACTTGAAACTAATATGAAATAATAGTGAATGTCAACAATATAGTTTTTAAAAAATAGTCACAGGGATATACAGTAGAGCATAGGGAACATAATCAATAATATTGTAATAACTACGTACAGTGTCAGACAGGTAATAGACTTATTTATTGGGGTTATCACTTTGTGAGGTATATAAATGTCTAATCAGTATGCTATTTTGTACACCTAAAACTAAAAAAAAAATTGGCAAAGGACTAGAAACAATATTTGTGCAAATAAATACAAATGGCCAATAAACACATGAAAAGAGGCTCAACATCACCAATAATTAGGTAAGTGCAATCAAAACCAGAATGATATACCATTTCACACCAATTAGGATGGTTGTTAAAAGGAAACAACAAAATAACAAGTGTTGACAGGATGTGGAAAAGTTGGAACCCTTGCACATTACTGATGGGAATGTAAAATGGTGCAGCCACTGTGTAAAATAGTTTGGAGGTTACTAAAAAAGTAAATATAGAACCGTGTTTCCCTGAAAATAAGCCCTAGCCAATCAGCTCTAATGTGTCTTTTGGAACAAAAATTAATATAAGACCCGGTCTTATAGTAAAATGAGACCGGGTCTTATATAATAATATAATACAATATAATATATTATAATATAGTATAATATAATACCAGGTCTTATATTAATTTTTGCTCCAAAAGATGCATTAGAGCTGATTGTCCGGCTAGGTTTTATTTTCGGGGAAGCAGGAAATTACCATATGATCCAACAATTCCACTTCTAGGTATATACTGAAAAGAAATGAAAGCAGCGACTTGAACAGATATTTGTGCACCAATGTTCACAGCAGCATTCAACAGTCAAAAGGAGGGAGCACAAATATCCATCAGTGGATGAATGGATAAAACAAATGTGGTATATACATACAATAGAATACCGCTCAACCTTAAAAAGGAATGAAATTCTGATACATACTACAACATGGATGAATCCTGAAAATATTATGCTAAGTGAAATAATCCAGACACAAAATGGAAAATATTATATGATCCCACTTATATGAGTTACCTAGAATAGGTAAATTCATTGAGACAGAAAGTAGAATAGTGGTTACCAGGGGCTGGGGTGATTGAGAAATGTGGTGATGTTATTTAATGGGAATTTCAGTTTGTAATGATGAAGTTCTGGAGATAGACAATAGTGATGGTTGTACAACAATGTGAATGCACTTAATGCCACTGAATTCTACACTTAAAATGGTTAAAATGGTAAATTTGATGTTATGTACATTGGACACAATAAAAACTTAATTTAAAAATGTGCTAAGGAACTCATACAGTATTTATCTTTCTCTGTCTGACTTATCTCATTTAGCATAATGCCTTCAAGATCTATCCATGTTGTCAGAAATGGAAGGAGTTCCTTCTTTCTCAGAGCTGAATAATATTCGTGTGTGTCATCACATCGTCTTTAACCATTAACTCATTGATGGACACTTAGGTTGTTTTCATAGCTTGGCTATTATGAATAATGCTGCAATGAACATAGATGTGCAGATATCCCTTTGAGATACAAATACGGTATGATATCATTTATATGTGGAATCTAAAAAATAAACTGAAATTGTAAAAACAGAGAAGTAGAATAGTGGTTACCAGGGGCTGGAGGGTAGGGGAATTTGGGAGATGTTGTTTAAGGGTGCAAACTTATAACTGGTAGATAAATAAATTTTGGATATCTAATGTACAACAGAGTGATTATGGTCAACAATGCTGTATGGCAAACTTCTAAGCTGCTAAGAGACTCTATCTTAACTGTTCTCAGCACAAAAAAGAAATGATAATTATGTGACATGATGGAGGTGCTAGCTAACACTGTGGTGGTAATATATTGCAACAGATAAATGTTTTAAATCAACATGATGCACACCTTAAACTTATACAGGGTTATTTGTCAATTGTATAGATCGACTCAATTTTTTAAAAAGGCTTGCAAAGAGTTAAGGTACTCAAAGAACAAAAGCAAGGAATGCTAAACTCAAGAGACCTAAAAACAAGTGTTTATGCTTTTCTGTCAACTTAAGATGACTAATAAGTCCTAAATGTCCCTATAATTAGCTAAAAGTCTTCTACTAGTGATAGGTCAGCAGATCTGCTCTGAAGAATAATGAATAAACTTTGATGCCTTCTGATTAAACTAGTAAATACAAGTCTTTCATTTGCCAAACTAAACTACTCTGCTTTATCCTTTGATCTTATGGTTTAAAAGTAGTCAGCATTAGAAGTAAACAACTTAACAAAGTTGTAAGTGCTGCCCCAGACGTACTGTTAGAGGTAAAGTCCACTAAAAAGGTATGGCCAGAGTCTTCAAAGGTCCACTTCTAATTCAGTGAGTGGAAAGTAAACCTGTCAAAGTAGCACCAAAATCCAGAAGAGAGCTTTCAGCTACTACAGTAATTCTCCTTTAAACACGGACACACACACACTATTGTATTAATGATAACTACTTTGATAAGGTAAGTTTCACACATTGCCAATGAAGAGTTCTTACACAAGAAAGGAATGACGAACCATACATGGCAATGAACAGGGACAACTAAAGGAGTGGACATAGTCAGAAGCCAGGAAAATTACAGTCTACAAAAATGATCCCTAAATCTTACTCTCTCTAGGCAAGGTCACCCTCCAAAAAGCATCAAATATCAATTTTTCAATGTTATAAATGTTAATTTATATGGCTGATAAAGAGGTAAAAAAAATACAAATTTACCAAATAGATTTGGTACTACTATTATAAACTACTCCACACTACTTTAAAAAGAATTAGTCCTTTTATGAATGTTAACTAAACACTTAATCTATTATACTATATGGCATGCTAAAAATGTACACAAAATCTTTCCTGAGACAAGACACAATACCAACATGACTAACCTGCATGTGTATTTCTTCAAGATAAGAAACAATTTATTTCCAAAAGGTAAACTATGGCTTTATCAGCTATGTCTCTTAATGCAAACACCAACAATGAACTACAGAACCAGGTCAGAGGGTATATGGATTTGTTTCTGCAAACATGAAAGAAGGAAGAAATCATCAACAATGTTATAAAAGCTGTATTATTAAATAACTTGTTCAAATAAGGATGAACAGTCTTAAGGCTTCAAAATGGTGCTTAACTTACAAAGCAGTCTATCAATGACTGTTCTGGATAAATACAAAGTTGCTCAGTATTTTATCACTAGCATTTAATGAGCATTCAAACATGTACCACATGTTTTATAAGCATTACCTCTAATCCTCAACATTTTATTTTTCAAGATGACCTGTAGGTACTCAAGATCCATTATGCTGCTCTTTATTTTTTGTATATCAGAAATAATTATTATATTTTTCTTTTTTTAAAAAAGTAAAACACTAAGACTTCAAAATGTTAAGCAGCTTAGTTTGCCCAAGGTATCTGACTAGCACAGGCAACACTGGAACACAGGTCTGCTGAATTCTGAAACCCAAGAACTTTCTAGTTTACCACTCCACCACTCAGAAACAACATTCACAAAAATGTCTATAGATACCTCACTCACAAACCACTTTCCATGGAAAAACAGTGTGCAACCACAGAACTACAGCTGAATGAAACAACACACTAGGGCAATGACAATTTGTAAATAGTAACATCAAAGAATTAATTAAGAAATCATCATATATAAGCCATAGTCTGGCCATATTAGCATGTTAAAGCTTTTAAGGGGTGTCTGGTTAGCTCAGATGGTTAAAGCATGGTGCTGTAAGCAACCAAGGTTGCCGGTTCGATCCCCACATGGGCCACTATGAGCTGCACCCTCCTTAAAAAAAAAAAAAAGAAACAAACAAAAGAAATCAAATTTGTTTAAAATAAAATTCAGCCAGACATCCATCGACTGTTGAATAGAGAAATAAAATATGGTATATGCATATAATGGAAGATTTATTATTTAAAAAAAGCTTTTAGACAGCAATGTATTAATACTAAAGAAAGGTAATCATCAACGGTGGACAAGATAACATATGGAAAGGGGAATGAAACACAGAACCAGGTTCACTTGTCTTCTAGTACCGTTGAACAAAGAGCACCTGAGCATCCAGAACATTTGGTCAGTCTATTGTCTTAGCAGGAGGACACAGAGGAACATCTAGTTCCTTTGTTCTGACTCTGGACTTACCAGGCCAGCTCCTGATTATAATTTAGCTTCCCATGTATGACATGTGATCAAAAAATAAGGTGAATGTTTAAATTTAAAAAAACATATTACAGTAAAAGACACACTGCCCTTAATCCCCCTCAAAATACTCCCCCTCACTTTGAACACACTTATCCCATCGTTCTTGCCACTTTTTGAAGCAGTTCTGGAAGTCCTCTTTCTTGAGTGTCTTTAGTTGCGCAGTCCTGGCTGACTCGATGTCCTGAATCCCTTCAAAACATTTTCCTTTCACGATCATTTTGACTTTGGGAAAGAGCCAGAAGTCGCACAGTGCCAGATCCAGTGAATAAGGTGGATGAGGACACACGTAATGTTTTTATTTGACAGAAATTGCCGTACCAGAAGTGATGTGTGACATAGAGCATTGTCACGACGGAGGATGAAGTAAAGACACTCACGAAAGAGGACTTCCAGGTGTACTTCAGGTACCCAGAATGATGGGATACGTGTGTTCAAACCAAGGGGGAGTATTTTGAGGGGGATTAATGGCAATGTGTCTTTTACTGTAATAATTTTTAAAATTTAAACATTCATTGTATTTTGTGATCACATCTCGTATCTAGCCTACAGATCAACTACAGCATTTGACCTAACAACTATATTCCTCACTCTAAATTAATAAATTTGTGCCTTAGATTTAGGCCTTTAACTTAGATCGAGTCAATCTCCCCAATGTGTCCAACCACCTCTAGACATTGATAAAAGGTTAAGGCCAGACTTTAAACAAAGGCAACCCAACCATGAAACTGTTCCTCAAGCCAAGGAGTGTCCTTAAATGACACCATTAATTAGTACCCCTTGAGTTTCAGCAGTTTAATGCTAAGAACATTATTTTAAATAAGGTCAATTTAAGAAATAATTTGTTCAAAAATGGTTGAAACCATAAAAGAATGATCTGCTCAAATAACCAATGAAGGGGAAATTCTTAAGTCATCTATACAAATGTTTTATATAGATAATTGATGGAATACAAATCCCTGCTCTGCCCACTTGGACAAGTTACTTAATATAGCTAAACATCAGTTTCTAAACCTAAAAATTAATTATCCCTATCTCATGTAACTATTGGGAGGATTAAAAAAATATTCAAATTAAGTACCTGTATAAGTGCTCAATTAATATTAATTTTGATAATGGAAACTGTATACCATTATTAATAACAAGAAATACTAAAGTTCCTCAACAAATTCCCCAATTTTGGGGTTTCTGGAAACTCAACAGTGATACCTAGGAGGAGACCCCATAAAACCAAGAGGTAATTCCAATTAATAAATGTAAAAGGAATTGTGATCATAGAAACATCACCATTGGGCCTGCCAGCCAGGAAGGAGGCATGGGCATGAAGCCTGTAGTGACAGTCTGGCACAGGGCGCCTTCAGGGGCTCCGTCACGGCTCCTGTGACGGGGGGACCCAGGACTGCCCAGCACTGGGTGGAAGCTCCTGGGGCCAACGCTCACTCTCCTCCTCCTGACTGCTGTGCTCAGATGTCTGGAGCCGGCGCAGCCACCGACTGGAGGGCCACCCTGAAGACCATCTGGAATGGCGTTCACAAGACTGACACGTACCCGAACGCCACCTTGAACCTACTGGGAGGCGAGGACAGGATCTGCCAGGATACGAGCAGTGATGGATCTAAGCTTTTCCCATGGTATGGTTATAAAACCTCCCCGCCGAACAGATGTGGCGCTCCACTATTTGGTGTTCATCTTAACATCGGCATCCCTTCCCTGACAAAGGGCTACAACTACCACAACAAGTGCTATGAGACCTGTGGCAAAAGCAAGAACGACTGTGAGGAGAAGTTCCAGTAGTGCTTCTCCAACATCTGCCAAGACGTGCAGAAAACACTGGGACTAGCGCAGCACATTCAGGCATGTGAAACAACAGTGGAGCTCTTGTTTGACAGGGTTACACATTTAGGCTGTAAACCATACCTGGATAGCCAACGAGCCGCCGGTAGGTGTCGCTGCGAAGAAAAAACTGATCTTTAAAAAAGATGCTGATTGTGACAGCCGATGAGGATGGAAGAACATAATCTTTAGCAAAGAACAAATATTCTTACTACATAAAGCTGCCTCATTTCTGTGAAAGGATTATTTTAAGACTTTATTTTGACAAAAAAATCACCATTATAACACCACAGTATACTTATTACAGGCAAGATATACCAGTGGATGCCAAAACAATGGGGGAAAGATTGAGGAGAAACAGATATTTGCAGTCTCAAAGTACTCGCAAGATATTAACCTACAAAGGGAAAATACTAACTTTAGTGTATAGAAAACCTATCAGACACCCCCCAACCAAGTGATCAAGGTTATCATCACCAGAAATCCTTATCAACATCATGTACCCCCTGCTGTGATACACTGAGAACGGTGCATCTTTCATGTGGTATTCTTGCCAAAATCCATAGCCTAAATCTAATGAGAAACCATAAGGCAAACCCAAATTAAGGGATGTTCTACAGAATAACTGAGCAGCACTCTTCAAAAGTTCAAGATCATGAAAAACAAGGAAAGACTAAAGAACTATCACAGATTGAAAGAGACTGAGGGGACATTAACAACTAAATGCAATGTGGGATCCTGGATTGGATCATAGCATTTAAAAAGGACATCAGTAGAAAAACTGGTGAAATCCAAGTAAATTCTGTACTTTAGTTAATAGTATTGTACAAATGATAATTAAGTTTCGATAAATGGTCTCTGGTTAAGATATTAACAGAAGGGAAAACTGAGTGAAGAGCATATAGAAACTTTCTATACTATCTTTGCACTTCTTCTGTTAGTAGCAAATTACCACAGAATAAAAACTTAAAAAGAGAAAACTAAATAGCAAGGAGTGGTATCCCTGACGCCTACTTCTCCCAACCCAACGATTTCCTCCAAACAAACCTATATTTAACAGCCCTTTCATCTGTTTTCACTAATTCCAATCGCCAAACCTCCTTCTTACTCTGAACTCCCTCTAGTTATGCTTTATGGAAATGAAGCTGTATCTGCTTTTTATCCCCGTTAATGTCCCTAGCACTTAGCACAGTTCTGATATATTATAAATACTAAATATTTATTTGTTGGATGAATGGAACAAATGAATGAATGGCAGCTCTGTAATATTATATTCATTTCCTATTGCTATTGTAACAAATTACCACAAATTCGGTGGCTTAAAACAACGCAAATTGGGCGGCCGATTGGTTCAGTGGTTAGAGTGCAGGGTTCAGAACACCAGGGTTGCCGGTTTGATTCCCACATGAGCCAGTGAGCTGCACCCTCCTCAACTAGATTGGAAATAACAGCTTGAGCTTGAAGCTGAGCCGCCAGTTGGTGGCCAGGTGGCTCAGTGGTTAGAGCACGGTGCTCATAACACCAAGGTCACCGGTTCGATTCCTACATGGGCCAGTGAGCTACACCCTCCACAACTAGCTTTAAAACAACGACTTGACATGGAGCTGATGGGTCCTGGAAAAACACAGTTCCCCAATATTCCCCAATTTAAAAAAAACAAACACAGAAATTTATTATTACCTCCCAGTTGTGGAGATCAGAAGTCCAAAATGACTCTCACTAGACTAAAGGTGTTGGCAAGGCTGTGTTCCTACTGGATGCTGTAGGTAAGAATCTTGTTTCCTTACCTTTTCTAGCTTTCAGAGGTTGCCCACATTCCTTGGATCACTCCAACCTGTTTTCAATCATCAGATCTCCTTTGGACTATGGCTATCCTTCCTCTCTCTCATAAGTACCCATGTAATTACACTGGGCCTACCCAGATAATCCAGGATAATCAACCAATCACAAGATCTTCAATCGCACCTGCAAAGTCCTTTTTGCAGGTAACGTATTCATAGGTTCCAGGGATAAGTACAGGGACATCTTTGTGGTGCAATTATTCAGCCTACTATACGTATCAATTTTTTATCTATCAAGCAGATAGTTAGCTCAAAACTAGCTCATGGAAGTAACTGGAAAAATGAGTATTTCTCAGACCAAGTCTGTCTCCCGTCACTCACCCTTTCTCATTTTATGAAAGCATCTGCCTTTGGTTTATACTTAATAAAGTCATTTGACTAGTTTTTAAACAGATACTAGAACATACATATTTAAGCAAACTTTATCCCTCCTCCCTTAAATGTAATCATTCTTCGCCCATGAAAGTATTCCACTTTGAGGGCTGGGTCTGATGAAGATGATGGGAAATCAAACTTTACAACACTATTTGGGGTGTGGCTATATGTAATGAAGCATTTTCTTGTGTGACTCAAACAGAATCTGGAAACATTTCCAAGAGGATCATAACAAAAATACTTTTAGAGCAAAATATCCCAGAGTGAATACTTTGGACAAAAATATTTATTCAGAAACAGAAATTCTAGCATGTATTTTTAATTACTTTTTCCTTCATTGGAAACTCAGCGGTTTTCACATTATCATCTAATTTTAATTTCACAATTAAATGCAAAGCTGATGTCTAAAAATACACTTCTCCCCAAAGTATTTTTAGATGATACATGAAAACAAAATGGAAACAAGTTTCTCCACAATTTTGATAGAAGCTTTAGGTGTAGAAGTATAGATTTTTAAGCTGTTCCTTCTATTGCATTGCTTTGAATACATTCACTACAATGAAAGTGTACTAGAATGCTCACTCACTCAACATGTCAACCTGCTACAATTTTGTCTTTTTTTAATCTTTCTGTTCAGTGCCATTTTAGTTCAGTTCAGAGACTATAGCTAGATCTGTTACATGTCTAGTTAGATGCTACTTAAAGGAGGCCTGTTTAATTACCCTGAGAAGCAAATAATCACATATCTGATCCACTGTGAAGCTTATCACAAGCACACTCAAATACAGTTTAGAAACAATCAAACAACAAAAATTTTCAGACATCAATGATGTTCTTCATTTGGAAAATAGCCCCACTATATGAAAACAGTTCCATCAAGAAAACAAATGAAAAATGTACTAGTGGAAATATGTTTCCAAGTTGTAACAAAGCAAAAACTGGTTATGTTTCCATGTGTAAAAGCTGAATGCTGCTAATTCTGAAGTTGTTAGTGGAGGAGGAAACTATTACAAACTCTTATGATTGACTCCTTCTAAGAGTTGCTAAAACAGACCTTTAAGTAACATCTGACCAGGTATTTCAACATCATGAACTAAAATAAACAGTCTTCTAAACAGAAATTATGACTTATAGCCCTCACTCACTCACAGTAAATTACCAATTTAACAAGGTATTACCAAGGAATATACCAAGTTCTTTACAAAGAACAATAGGACAAAGTCTTTCTACTAATGCATAAAAAAATGAAGTTATAGAAACCATAAATATGACAAACTGTTGAAATGCATTATGGCCAAATCCGAAATCTGACCTACACCATCAAAGGGTTTGTTGGTTTATTGGTTTGTTTGTTTGTTTTTAACATCCTCAAAGTCAAAAATCAGCAGTAAAATCTTTCCCGGTTCACTGCACCGCCATGAGGTCAATGTATTCTAAACAAATGGATAGTGTTTTTCAGAATTGTTACACAAGGCTTAAATATCCTCAATGGGGGGAAATGCCATCAAGAAAAACAAATATAAAAACCTTTTGTTGAGCTGTGAATTTCAAATCCAACACACAAAAAAATAAAATTTTAGAAAGAAAAGAACTTCCTAATTTCAGGGGAGGAGACTAAGCAAGAGGTGGTATGAATATTGTTTACATATTTTAATAATGTTAATAAATAAAAAATACACATCAAATTGATAACAAAAGTATTGCCAGCAATTTTATATATTACACATATATAAACAAAGATTGGAAAAGAATCTAGAATAATTGAAACATTCAAACTGCTCACTGGGATGTTATATAATAAAGAAGTAAGAATTTATGGAAAAAATACGATAAATTGTCCATTACAAACTGCATAACACAGGAAGGTAATTCGAAGATGATGCCCTTATCCTTCTGGGATTCTAAATAAGTTACTTTTCCTTAATTCCAAATATGCAAAAAATGAATTACATCAATTAATTTCATTAATTCTGACATTCCTTTCAGAATAGAAAATTGTCATTGTTGATCTCTGCGTAGATTAAAATGTACTTTATGTAATTTACAACATTTGCTCCACATGAGAGTCCCAAATCCAGCCACGTATCCAATTACCTGGGGAACATTTTAGAAATAAGTTCCTGTGCCCCTGTATCCTGGAGATTTCGATCGATTTGGAAAGTCTAGAGTGAATGCCAGGAATCAGTATATATAATATGAAGCTCATGTTAGTGTATTAAGAAAATTCCTCCTCTAATTTCAGCTAGTTCTTGGAACGGGTCCCTTCTTTCAGTGCTTTTCAAACTCTGCTGCACAGACAAACCACCTGCAGATGTTACTAAGAGGCAGATTCTGATTCAGTAGGTCTCGGATAAAGCCTAGGAACATGCAGTTCCAATAAGCTCCCAGGTGATGTCCATGCGGCTCGTACAGAGACCACACTTTGCATAGTAAGATGTTATGGGATCTTTGAATCTTTCCACAGGTGAGTGATAGAAGGAAGTTGCTATCACTAGAATATTTTCTTCAAGTTTTACCTAAACATCCTTAGCGTGGCTACAGTACACAATTTGCAAAATACTTGACACATCTTTACTATGTAACCTACTACCAAGAGAATGGAAATTATTCCCCCATATACAGAGTATCACTTAAAGATGAGAGTTAACAAAGTCACAATGCAGAGATGAAATTAAAATTTACATAATTTTCAATATACATACAAGGATGTTGACCACAACCATGGTTATAATAGTGAAATATTGGAGAAAAATCTAGATGTCCAATAATAGAGGACTAAGTAACTTAAAAGGGCATCTTTTAAAATAATGATGTAAACGTACAATTATTGGTAATGAAAAGATGTTCGTGGTAAGTTAAAGAAAAGTTTGTAAAACCTTATAGTATGATTCCATTTTGTGTGTGTGTGGGGGGAACATGCAGTCAGATATACATTTATGCAAAAGAAAGAGTCCAGTAAGGTACATAACTAAATTGTTTAAAGCATCCTCAAAGTAGTGGAATTTCAGGTGGTTTTGACGTTTATTTGCTTGCATTATCTAATATTTCTACTGCAACACAGACCTTACAAAATTCTTAAAGGGGAAAAAGAGGGTGAGAAGAAAATCAGACAAACCCCACACCTGCATACACCTTTCAAGTACTTGAAGGGCTTGAATGTGCTACTAAGTAACTTGCATTTCAAAGAGTCATTAAGGGACTTCCTACACTTTGAAAGCATGTTAAAAATCAGTCTGCCTCCCACCCAGATTTACTGAATCTGAATCAATGACAATAAGCTCCAGAAACTGCATAAGAAGCACACACTGACTTTTACAAATAGCAAAGTTTGGAAACCATACTGTTAGCAAAAGGCTTCCTAGAAATGCAGGGACTTAGACTAAATTTCAACCTATCTAAATGGCAATCTATGGCATATTCAGAATGGGTGGAATCAGAATACAAACATACACACCTACAGGCACAGAGACCACTGGAATTTGAACAACAACAACCTATTGGCTTTATTCAATATTAATTTTAAGCATCTCATGTGAACACTGACCATTTCCTTTGAGCTGATTGAGATCACAAAGGATTTCCTTATATTTGACCTATATCTGTCTGAGACTATTCTTATTACAAATCTTTCTGTGATGTTCTATCCCCATTTAGTCCTTCATTAGTTAAAAGTCCACATAAATATCTATTATGGAACCAAATACCTAAGTGATTCAACTATTGTCCTGTTGTTTTCATTTCTCCTTTTAAAACACATTCCAGCTGACTAACCTCAGTATATTCTGATTATTTCTTCCACAGATCCTCTTTGAGGTAAACTCAAAGGCATTGGGGAGTTTATATTAATACAAGTACTCAATCAAGAAAAGTACTTCCTGTTCTAAAAAACAGTACACGAATCCCCAAAAAATGGTTGAAAGAAAAAGAGAAAAGGGAGACATCACACAGAATATATCCCTAACATATCACACTCTCAAGTATTTATTATAACAATCAACTCACAAGGCATAAATTTATTAAAAGTTTTCAAAATGAGACATTAAGAATTTCAGGAATTTCCTAACGTTAATAAATTAAGAGCTTTTCCCCAAGGAAAGCCACAATAGAGTTTTTCCCCCCTCAAACCAAAGGGGGAAAATAACAGAAGAAAAAAAAGATTGGCATAAGCTCCTGAGAATCTAGGAAAGGAGCATAATTATAGGGAGGTGGGGGGGGTCAAGCCCTTCATTTTATTTTAATCCGTTATACATTTTAATCCTAGATGACTCAGATGGCTAGGTCAGCTAAAACTGGAATTTATTAAAACCAAAAAAGATTATATACCCACCTGCAGCTCGCACCAAGCAACCTCAACCCATGTTTCAGTGTCCAGTCCTTTATATACTGTTTTAAATGCTCCTCTTCCTAGCTCTATGTCAAATTTCAGGAACCTGCCACTAGGAGAAGTAGCTACAGCTTTCATTTCTGCTTCTTCTTCCATTTCCTTTTCATTTTTCTCCTTGAAACAATCTTTTGAGGATTCGGAAGTTGCCTTTGAACATTGTGCATATTTAACTTCTTGTCCACCTCTCAACACATTTGTAGGATGTTTTTCTACTCTTGGAATATTTGTTGCAGTCTTTATTCTCTCATCTTTGGAGGAAGAATCAACAACTTTGTCATCTTCTGTCATCTCAACACTCTTTCGGAAGAATCTCTTCCTTTCTGTAGTTTCTCCAGAAGCAGAGAAGGTACCGTCTTTTTCCTTCAGTCTAGCTTCCACTGTCAAAGTTGCTGCCACCTGATGAACTCTGTTCTCCAATGAAACTCCATCAGGTTTCTCAGAATCTTCTGTGCTAGCTGGCTCCCCTGAATCAGTAGCCATTGTTGTTAAGGTTGGCACTAAATTTTTTCCTGTTCTACTCTTCAGTCCAATTACATATCAGGTATCAGAATTATCAGAATGGACTTCCTTTTATGTGGTCATGTTTCCATAGTAACCTGAAGGGGGGGAAAAAGGGATATTTTTAAATCACCCCACAAAGGAAATCATTAAGGAGCAAACAAATCACCTGATTGTTTAATCCATTTTTTCTTAATAATAAGTTTGTTCTTTTTTGTGTCCAATCTTAGCAACCAGCAGACTCCAGGGACTGTGTCTTATCTTGTTTACCACTGTAGTCCTCAGTGCCTAGCAGGTTACTTGGTATATAGCTCAGTAAGTCTTCATGTTGCATGAAAGTTGGTTAGGAATCTAGTTCTCAGCCTCATCTATCAGTGCATCATATTTAAAACAAGTAACCAAACCCTGAGTTCACTTACCTACTAGGTAACACACAATTAGGCAAAACAAGTACATAATTTCTCAGTAGGTGGTTTTTGTCTCAACTTCTGGAATTAATGATAGTGTTTTTTTTTATTGTGGTAAAATATATGTAATATCAAATTTACTATTTTAATCATTTTTAAGTATACAAGTCAGTGGCATTAAGTACATCCACAATGTTCTACAATCACCACAATCCATTTCCAGAACTTTTCATCATCCCAAACAGAAATTCCGTACCCACTGAACAATAACTCTCAATCTCCTCAGCCCCTAGTAATCTCTATTCTATTTTCTGTGAATTTGCTTATTCTAGGTAACTTATGCAAGTGTAATCATACAATATTTGCCCCTTTGAGTCTGGCTTATTTCACTTGACATATGTTTTCAAGGTTCATTGATGTTATGGCATGTATCAGAATTTCATTCCTTTTTAATGTTGAACAATATTCCAGTTTATGTATATACCACATTTTGTTTATCCATTCATGGACTGGGTTGTTTCTACCTTTTCAAATTGTGAATAAACTACTGTCATTAACACACTATAATACTAAAAAAAATGGCAAGAAAGACTTTAAAAATATACATCCTCTTGAACCAGCAATTCCACTTATAGGAACTTGCCCTAGAAAATAGTCAAGAATCTATGCAAAGATTTAATCATAAAAACATTCATATAGCACTTATAATTTAGAAAAAATGTAACTAAACATAAGCCCAATAGGGAATTAAATATCTCAAAATGAGATAGGATACAGCATTTTAAACAACCACTAGTTTTTAGTGAGATGAAAAGATATTCCCTACATACAAGTATTATATGGTTAAATGAAATATATAAAACGAGCTTACATACATACACACACACGATATTAATTCTGAATGGTGAAATTATAGACTTTTTCTCTCTTTCTGCTTTTCTGTATGCTCTAAAACTTTCCACAAAGATGTGAAATATATAGGGAAAAGGTTTTTCAAATGAATTATCACACCACCAATAAGAAAATTCTTCTCTTCTCACAACAAACACACTTCACAAAGTTAAGCCTGTATACCTGTTATTGTGTTATGTGCCTTAGAAGGCACAATTTGTCATGTCAAAAAAATACACAGAAATATCAAATTTGAAAAACTGAAGGAAAATAACTCTTAACTAAAACAAACAAAATGCGGAGAAATACCCCAAATTGTCCAACACATTCAACACAATTCCTATCTACACCACAGCTGGTTTCCTTGCAGAAATTATCAAGCTGATCCTAAAAGTCATATGAAACTTCGAAGAACCCAGAATAGCCAAAGGCAAAACAATCCTGAAAAAGAATGAAGTTGGAAGACTCACATTTCCCAATTTTAAAACCTACCACAACGTTACAGTATTAAGACAGTGTGTGGTACTAGCATAAGGACAGATGTATAGATAAATGGAATAAAAATAGAGAATCCAGAAATAAACCCACATTTATGGTCACTTGGTTTTTCAACAAGGGTACCAAAACAATTCAATTGAGAAAGAACACTCTTCAACAAATGGTGCTGGGACAACTGGATATCTATATGCAAAATAATGAAGTTAGATGCTCTAAGGAAAGCTTACTGAAAAAGACACTAGGACTGAATCTCACAGAAAGAAAATTAGCTGATCCAAGCAGAGGGAAGATCACAAGCAAAGTCATGAAATAGCAATGGAGTAAGTGTATGAGTGGTACCATAAACAATTTACTCGAATATTATTATAGAAACAGGCAGATGAGAACAGAGTCAGTCACCAAGGAATTCTATACCATATTATATAAAATATGACCAGTTAGACAACTACTGTAATAATTCAGGAACGAGATACTGAAGTTTGAATGAAAACATTGGCAAGAGGGATAGAGTCAAGATATATTAAAGAAGTACTAAATTTAAGATTTACTGCCTAAACGAGTATGATTATAAGGGGAAAGAAAAACATCTATGATAACGCCAAGAAATTTGCCTATCAGATGACATTACTAGGACATAGCTGTGTTAATACCAGAGCTAAGAATTACAGTCATGCTGGAATTACAATGACCGTTCAGTCAAGGATGGACCACATATATGCAGGTGATATTACTACATAGTCTAGATGTGCAGCAGGCTACATATACCATTTAAATTTGTATAAGTACACCCTATGATGTACACACAATGATAGAATTGCCTAACAATGCATTTTTCAGAACATATCCCTGTTGTTTAGTGGCACATGACTGTAAACTAAGGACTCACAAAGCACTCTAAGAGGTTACATTGCCAAACCAAAATACTTTGAAAGTTACTTAATAAGACTAGCATTGCCTGAAAGTAAGAAAAGGTGACTAACAGCACCTCATTTAGGTGGAGATTTTTTCTTTTAAGTTAGTTTGACACAATTTAGACTTGGAAAAAACTTCAAAAATATATAAAGAGGGCCAGCCCGGTGGCTCAGGCGGTTGGAGCTCCATGTTCCTAACGCTGGAGGCTGCCAGTTCAAATCCCACATGGGCCAGTGGGCTCTCAACCACAAGATTGCCGGTTCGATTCTTCGACTCCCACAAGGGATGCTGGGCTCTGCCCCCCGGCAACTAAGATTGAACACAGCACCTTGAGCTGAGTAGCCACTGAGCTCCCAGATGGCTCAGTTGGTCGGAGAGCGTACTGTCGGCCACAAGGTTGCCGGTTGGACTACCACAAGGGATGGTGGGCTGCGCCCCCTGCAACTAACAACGGCAACTGGACCTGGAGATGAGCTGCACCCTCCACAACTAAGATTGAAAGGACAACTTGACCTGGAAAAAATCCTGGAAGTACACACTGTTCCCCAATAAAGTCCTGTTCCCCTCCCCTCCAAAAAAAGAAGAATATACAAAGAATCCAAATACACCCTTCACTCCATTCCCTAAATATTAACATTTTAGGCAAGATATTCTTAAGTATTACTCACTTCACTTAATTAAAGGTCAGTTATTCAGAAACCTCAAGAGCAGAGATCTATAAGTACAACAAAAGGACTTCTAAGCTGACAAAAACAGGTAAAAATCAGAGAAAAAAAAAGCCTTCAAAAATTTAACTGCAGTACCTCTTTTAAAAAGTAAAATATTACCAAAACTCTAATATAAAAATAGAAGGGCAAGCAGTGCTGCTCTAATGCTCTAATAATTTTAACATGTTTGGTCACCTGGTTTCCCAAAATATAAGATAAGCAGTGACAAATAAGAGGAATAGGGAAAGGAGCATTCCCTCAGTCTTTTAAAAACCAGCCCTAAGACAAAAAATATTACCAGAGTGGCAGCCATTTTGTTAGGACTCCAAGCTGGAGTTGGTGGCAGCGGCTGTGGTGGCACAGACAAGACAGGAAGGGGCAGGCCAGGCAAGGAGGCGGACCCGCTCACCAGCCAGCCAGCCAATAACAACAAACTAATCTAGCAATCTACCACTTACCCATCTAACCAGCCGCCCACCAAATTAACCCCAGTCCCTCTACCGTCAACCCTGGTTCGGCTGGGCCCCTGGCCCACCTGCTGCAGCTGCGGTGGCAGCCCCGGGAGGAGAATTGGCATCCTTTTCCTTCGATTACTGGGATTTGAAGATGGTGGCACTGTCAGCAGTGAAAGTTGTGCTAAAAAAATGCCACCAAAATGTCTCTAAATGACCACTTTACTAATACAATGGTACCTTAGTTTTCTAACATAATCCGTCCCAGAAGAACGTTCAAGTTCTGAAACGTTTGAAAACAGCCGACAGCAAGGCCTCAGGATCTTGCACTCAGCAGAAGCCGCGTGACATGTTCAAGTTCCGAGGCATGTTTGAAAAACTGAAGCATTTACTTCTGGGTTTACGGCGTTTGTAAACTGAAATGTTCATCAACGGAGACGTTCAAAAACCGAGGTACTACTGTGTGCTGAAGAACAAAAAGCTGATGTCAGTGAATATTTGGGCTTAGATGCAGCAACAGCAGCAGCTAGTCAGTGCCAGAAACCGACCACTGGCCCAGAAGATGGAGTATAGACCCTCTGTCTAGGCAGCATTAAAACTTAAACAGAGGGGCCAACCTGGTGCCTCCGGTGGTTGGAGCTCCGTGCTCCTAGCCGAAGGCTGCCAGTTCGATTCCTACATGGGCCAGTGGGCTCTCAACCACAAAGTTGCCCGTTCGACTCCTTGACTCCCACAAGGGATGGTGGGCTCTGTCCCCTGCAACTAAGATTGAACACAGCCCCTTGAGCTGAGCTGCCGCTGAGCTCCCGGATGGCTCAGTTGGTTGGAGAGCATCCTGTCGGCCACAAGGTTGCCAGCTGGACTACCACAAGGGATGGTGGGCTGCGTCCCCTGCAACTAACAACGGCAACTGGACCTGGAGCGGAGCTGCACCCTCCACAACTAAGACTGAAAGGACAACAACTTGAAGCTGAAAGGCACCCTCCACAACTAAGATTGAAAGGACAACAAAATGACTTGGAAAAAATCCTGGAAGTACACACTGTTCCCCAATAAAGTCCTGTTCCCCTTCCCCAATAGTCTTTAAAAAAAGGAGAAAAAAAAACTTAAACAGAGCTTAAAGCAGCACCTGGGTAAGAGTTAACATCCAAACACAGCTAGGCCTGCACGTAGGGGCCCTGCCTGGGGAGCCATCCGAGGACGAGACCTGCCCACAATCCAGAGAGGCTTGCCCAAAGGAGGACTACATGGGGGACGTGCCACGAGAACCCTACTTAGGGGCAGGATGTTGTTCCGAGGTCCGGGTATGATAGGTCGGGGAAGAGAGGGCTTTGGAGGCTGAAGCCGAGGCTGTGGACAAGGGGGAGGTACCCTTGCTCGCCCTGTACTGACCAAGGAGCAGCTGGACAACCAATTGGATGCGTGCATATCAAAACCGAAAGATCACCTGGATGCCTACATGGCACACACAGATCCTGAGGCCAATAATTGAAGACTGTCTGCCCTCCTGTGAGAGACTCGTTAAAGTTACCCGTCTATAAATAACCTAGAAATGAACCCAATTGCTGGAAGAACCTACCACGATAGGTTGTGGACTTATTTCCCACCAGTTTGTGCATTTAGTGTGTTCCTTTTACATTTTGATACTATGTTGTATGAAAACCTTTTTTCCTCTGACTTGGTGTCATGCAGGAGACCCTGCTCGCTGCGCCATTTGTCGTGCGGGGTGGCCTGCAGTGTTTCCTGTCCCGCTCCCCACATAAGAAAGCAGGACACGGTGAGGCCAAAAAGGAACACCCACGGAGCCATAGGTAGGTGAGTGTGGGGGCAGAGCCCCAGAAAGTAGTTTCCAGGCTCTCAGGCTCTCATAGACAGGTGCTGGCTCAGGTAGTAAATGGCCATCAACTGTGATTGCATGGCCATCAGCTGTGGCTAGTTGGCCATCAGCTGTAACCAGTGAGCCATTGGCCACTAATATAACTGCTGTGGCTACGCTGGCAGAAAATGGGGGCTGGCAAGAAGATGGTGGCTGGGCTGGCAAGCTGTGGAGTATGGCAGAGTGTGGATTGCAGATTCTGTGGCTCCTGCTTCCTGTGTCTCCAACCCAGCTGCCAGTGAGAATATAGTGGTATGACTCCCCTACCTATGGCTCCGTGGGTGTTCCTTTTTGGCCTCACCATGTCCTGCGTTCTTGTGTGGGGAGCGGGAGCTGAGACTCCGCAGGTCGCCCTGCACAACAAATGGCGCAGCGAGCAGGGTCCCCCGCATGACAGGGAGTCACACCACTATAGTCTCACTGGCGGCTGGGTTGGAGACACAGGAAACAGAAGCCACACAATTCTCAACCCTCACTGCGCCACTTGCAGGCTCCGCCACCATCTTCTTGCTAGCCCCCATTTTTCTGCCATAGTAGTTGTATTGGTGGCCATTGGCTCACTGGTTACAGCTGACGGCCAACTAGCCACAGCTGATGGCCATTCAATCACAGTTGATGACCATTTACTACCTGAGCCAGCACCTTTCCATGTGAGGCCGGGAGCCTGGAAACTGCTTTCTGGGGCTCTGTCCCCACACTCCACCCCTACAGGCTCTCGCCTCACAATCTACGCGACAAGCATCTTCCGCAAGGGGCCCTGTGCGAGGAGCCCGGAGGTGAATGCAATATCCTGGACACAGCCAGGCTCTCTGGGCACAGCCAGGGTTTCTCAGGGCACCACCAATGCTTCTGGGCACAGCCAGACTTCCTGGACTCAGCCAGGGCTCTCAGGGCACTGCCACTCTCTCTGGGCACAGCCAGACTTCCTGGGCACAGCCAGGACCTCTCAGGGCAACGCCACTCTCTGGGCCTCTCAGGGTACTGGAACAGTACCCTGTGCTGGAACAGTAGCGGCTCACAGTCAAGGTGCTTACATATTCTCAATGGCGGCCAGTCAAGACACAAAAGCAAATATCCACCAGTTCCACTGCACGGTGGTGTGTTCCCAAGCAAACAGTCAAGCGGTTAATTAAATTAGGGACAGAGCCCATTCCCCATAGTCCATAGTCATTTGCCAGGGCTGCCCTGGGGGTGAAAGACAACCTTGACCTCACCCTCATCTCCCACGGAGGACTCAGCAAGCCTTTCCTCCTGGGACTACAAGTCCTGCATCTGGGCAGCCTCAGCAAGCACTTCCCAGCCCACAGGGCCGCAATGTCCTTTGCTTTCTCCGGCCTATGCTGGTTGGGGAACTGTCCACATCTTCCCACCCCTCCACGGGGGTCCAGATCTCCAGCAGCTGTTCCTCCTGGTTTTCCTGAGACTGAGTGTTCATACACACAAACTGCTCCACTGCCCTTTGTGAAGCTTTGGCCGGCACCGTACCCTGCTCGCTGCGCCATGTGTCGTGCGGGGTGACAGGCGAGGTCTCTAGTCCCGCTCCCCACCTAAGAACGCAGGACATGGTGAGGCCCAAAAGGAACACCCACGGAGCCATAGGTAGGGAAGTCATACTACTATATTCTCGCTGGCGGCTGGGTTGGAGAAACAGGAAAGAGGAGCCACACAATTCTCAACCCTCACTGCGCCACTTGCAGGCTCAGCCACCATCTTCTTGCTAGGCCCCCATTTTCTGCTAGCGTAGCCACAAGCAGTTATATTAGTGGCCAATGGCTCACTGGTTACAGCTGATGGCCAACTAGCCACAGCTGATGGCCATCCAATCACAGTTGATGGCCATTTACTACCTGAGCCAGCAGCTTTTTATGTGAGGCCGAGAGCCTGGAAACTGCTTTCTGGGGCTCTGCCCCCACACTTGGATTTGTTTTTGTCTTGTTCTTCTGTTGTTGTTTTTTCCTTTGTCCAGACTTCTCTTTGAACATGAATATGTCAGCCCTTGTGTTTAGGACACCCTCCTACCACTTCTGCCTCCCCTCACCTGTCATTCCTCTGACATTCTAACATTTCCTGAAAAGTCCCAGAAAGAGCCCATCAATGTTCCTCCCTAATACGTAGGTTCCTAGAGATACAATTCTGTTCTACATCCGTATAATAGGCCTCTCTAAGAGTTCAGAAAATCCAGAGTTCAAAAATGCATTCCACCACGTTGATATTTTAGTAAAGTAGAAACATTGACCTAGTTACAGGGCAACATAACAGGTCACATGTGAAAACACCAGTGACTTGACTCAAGTTGCTACCGTGTACATTGACACCAATAATGTGTGCTGGGTTAGGTATGTGCACCCTGGAATAATACTTATAACTTTCCTCTTTTCTTTGCATCATGTCCTAAGGGGTACAGTTGAGTTGGCTTAACACCTGCACTAGAGGGAAAAGCCACTGGTTAAGGGATAGGGGTGGGAGAATGATGGCAAGACGCCTGCTGGGGAGGGGGTCAGAAGAGACCCATGCTAAATACTATTATCCTTGTGTTTATCCCAGTCTTGAGTTTCTCCATACATTGGCTTCGCTTGACCCTATTTCTCCTGAAGGTTTAATTAAGTTCAACCATATTCTGTCAACTGTTCCAAGTTTCAGTGGAATCTTGTATTTCTGGTGTATTATAACAAGAAATCGTTCTCTCAACTCAAAAGAAAAGTTACTAGAGACAAAGATGGACATTTTATAAGTATTAAAAGATTAATACATCAGGACAACATAACAATTATATACACATCTAACAACAGAGCCCCAAAATACATTAAGATAAAACTGAAGAAATAGACAATTCAATAAAACCAATAGATTTTAATACCCCACTCTCAATAATAGAACTAGACAGAAAACCAGCAAGAAATCTGGAAAACTTGGCCAGTACTATCAACCACCTTGACCTAACTGCCACCAATGAAACAGTCCACCCAATGAGAGCAAAATACACATTTTTTCAAGCACACATGGAAAAATCTCCAGAACAGATCATATATTAGGCAATAAATCTCAATACATTTAACAGGATTGAAATCAAAGTATACGCTACTACCACAAAATAATTAAATTACAAATGAACAAGGATAAGGGTAGATATATAAAGATCAATCCAATAGAACTGAGAGTCTAGAAATAAACCTTAACATTTATGGTAAATTGATTTTTAACAAAGATGCCAAAACCATTCAATGGGGAAAGAACAGTCTTTTAACAAAAGGTGCTTGGACAACTGGGTATCCACATAGAAAAGAATGAAGTTGGATCCCTATCTGACACCATATAAGAAATAAACTTAAAGTGGATCATAGACCTAAATGTAAGAGCTAAAACTATACAACTCTTAGAAGAAAACATGTAAGTAAACTTTAGTGACTTTGCGTTAGCAGTGATTCCCCAGATACAACAAAAATACAAACAATAAAATAGAAAATTGAGAAGCTGGACCTCATCAAAATTTAACTTTTGTGCTTCAAAGAATGCCATTAAGAAAGTGAAAAGTGCCCTCTGGCAACCACTAAACTATTGTCTGTGTCTATGAGTTTCTGTTTCTCATTTGTTTGTCTTGTTCTTTTGTTGTTTTTGGTTTATATACCACATATCAGTGAAATCACATGAACACACAATGGGATTTATAGATGATGTAATACAGAATTGTACACCTGAAATCTATGTAATTTTACTAACAATTGTCACCCCAATAAATTTAATTAAAAAAAAAAGAAAGTGAAAAGTGGATCAGCATATCCTCCTCCTATCTGTGTAGCATTAAAACCACTAAGTGCTTTAAAAATAAAAAGTGAAAAGGTTTGGAAAAAACATGCAAATCATATATGTGGTAACAGACTGGTGTTCAAAACATATGAAGAATTCTTATAACTAAATAATGAAAAGATAAATAATCCAATGAGCTGAAGATCTAAATAAAATAGACAAATGGCCAATACACACATGCAAAGATGACTCTGGGTGGTGAACACACAATGTGACATATAGATGATGGATTACAGAATTGTACACTTGAAACCTATGTAATTTTACTAACCAACATCACCCCAATAAATTTTAATTAAAAAAAAGATGTTCCACATCATTATTCATTAGGGAAATGCAAGTCAAAACCAAAAGGAAATACTACTTCACACCCATGAAGATGCTACAATACAATAAAAAAAGATAGACAGTAGCAAGTGTTACTGAGGATGTGGAAAAAATGGACCCCTCATACATTGCTGGTGGGAATGTAAAATGGGGCAGCTACTTTGGAACAAAGTCTGACAGTTCCTCCACAAGTTAAACAGAGTTACAATATGATACCATCTACTCAATGAAATGGAAACATATGTCCACACAAAAACTTGTACACAAGTGTTCATAGCAGCTCTATTCACAATAGCCAAAAGGTGGAAACAACCCGAATGTCTATCAACTGACAGCTGAACAAAATGTGTTATATCCATGCACTGGAATATTATTCAGTAACAAAAAGGAATGAGGTATCAACTTGTACATGCTACAATAAGGATGAACCTTGAAAACATTATGCTAAGTGGAAGAATCCAGAATAAAGGACCATATACTGTATGGTTCCATTTGAATGAAATGTCTAGAATGCAAATCTAGAGACAGAAAATATATCAGTTCTTGCCTGGGGCTGGAGCATAGGAACAGGACTGACTGTAAAGTAAAACAGCACAACGGATTTTTGGGGGGTGATAGAAATGTTCTAAAATTAGATTGTAATAAAGGTTATACAAGTCTATAAATTCACTAAAAGTCATGGATATTGGTGAATTTTGAGGTATGTAAATTATATCTCAATAAAATATGATGTCCCTCTTTAAGATCATAAAACATTTTTACAAAAATCAAAGCCATAATAATATAAAACATGCCTTTTTAAAACTACACTCTCTACCTCTCCCCACCATTCTGTCTACTCTCCTTATCTTCAGCCTGGCCTCCTGGGTTGAGAATCAGTGTTCTGAAGCGAAGGGACCTAACAATAAAATGTAATAGCTGGTAGCCTAAGGGTAAACAACGAATGAGAAAAACAAATTTTAAAAACTAGGCCAAGAACTTCACTAAGCATAGTATTATCTGGGGCTTTTTCATCGTGGATCCACTAGCTTCTTGAACATAAAATGAAGTTTCAGAACACAGGCTTTGGAGTGGGAGAAACCTGGAATCAAATCTTGGTTGTGCCTCTCATTCCTCAGAATAGATTTGAGGCAAATTATCATACTTAACCTCATCATTCTTGATTGCCTTTGTGAAATCTCACAGGACTGATGTGAAAATATACATATAAACTACTTAGCACGATGCCTGGCACAATATAATAATGAATACATGGAAGTTTTTATTTTCTATCTCTTAATAACCCCTAGTGACAGCACTAAATTAAAGCACTATTCAACAATACTCAAGAAAATGTTAAATTATTTTCAGGAGACTCTATTTAGTAAGGCCAAAAAGTGTATAATACATTCTTTTAAAGCTTTGCAGTAACACACCATGTTGGCATTGCTAAAGGGGTATGCTTCAGTGACCAGGATAATATCTCTTCTACATTCAGCAATGTAGAAGCATAGCTCAGTGAAATGGTCCACAAGAATCAGGCCTCAAACTTGAAGTCTCTTACTGAGTTCGACAGCTATATACCATAACCTACGTGTGACCATATCTTACTTCATAAAATGATAATACATTGCTCTAAGCCCTAGGAATATGTAGAAAGATAACTGTAAAAGCACTTCTATAGATATTGAAATTATAGGAAAAACCTCACAAATTTGCACCCCGTATGTACTCCTTCGACATGTTTGATATATAACCTTGGAGCATTTGAATTAAAAGTTATAAATAATTTTCCCCCTGTAGCTTAGTTCTATTCATGGGAAGTACTGCATACAATCAGTACTTTGTCAAATCAGTAGCTCAAGAATTTCTTCACCTTTTGGAACCAGCAATTGAAAGAATGAATATTTAGACAGTCAAAATTACACAGAAAATTTCCATTAACAATCTTCTCTTTCTCTCATATACACATATTCATGCCAATAAAAATTTACCAAGTGCCAAGCACTATGTCAGGGATAAAAGAACAAAAGACATACCGTGCTCATGGATAAGAAAAATTAACATTTATTAAAATGTCCAACTACCCAAAGCAATGTATACATTCAATGCAATTCTTAACAAAATACCAATGGCATTTTCACAGAACTAGAACAAATAATCTTAAAATTTATATGGAACCACAAAAGACCCTGAATAGCCACAGCAATGTTGAGAAAGAAGAACAAAATTGGAGGTATTACACTATCTGATATCAAACTATACTACAAGCCTAATCAAAACAGCATGGCACTGACCAAAAAAAAAAAAAAAAGACACATAGATCAACAGAACAGAATAGAGAGCCCAGAAATAAACCCCTACCTATCTGGTCATTTAATCTTTGACAAAGGAGGCAAGAATATATACACTGGGGTAAGGACACTCTATTCAATAAATGGTACTAGGAAAACTGGACAGATACATGCAAAAAATGAAACTGGACCACCTTCTTATTCCATATAAAAGAATAACCTCAAAATGGATTAAAGACTTAAATGTAAGGCCCAAAACCATAAAACTCCTAAAACAAAATATAGGCAGCAAACTCTCTCACATTGCTCTTAGTAACATTTTTTATGATCTATCTTCTTGGGCAAGGGAAACAAAAGATAAAATAAACAACTGGGACTACATCAAACTAAAAAGGTTTTTACACAGCAAAAGAAACCCTCAATAAAACAAAGAAAACCTACTAAATGGGAGAAGATATTCCACAATGATACATTGATTAGGGCTTAATATCCAAGTTGTATGTAAAGAAGTCATACAACTTAACACCAAAAAAACAATGTGATTAAAAACTGGGCAGAGGACCTCAATAGACATTTCTCCAAAGAGGATAAACACATGGCCAATAGACAGATGAAAAGCTGTTCAATGTCACTAATCATCAGCGAAATGCAAATTCAAACCACAATGAGATATTATCATCTCACATCTGTCAGAATGGCTATCATCAATAAACCTACAAACAAGTGTTGGTGAGGATGTGGAGAAAACAGAGGATGTGGAGATAACAGAACCCTCCTGCAAGTGCGATTGCAAATTGGTGCAGCCACTATAGAAAACAGTACAGAGGTTCCTCAAAAAATTAAAACTAGAACTGCCTTACGACCAGGCAATTCCCCTTCTAGGTATTTATCAAGAAATTCAGAAGTGATTCAAAAAGATATGTGCACCCCTATGTTCACTGCAGCACTATTTACAATAGCTAATTATGGAAGCAACCCAAGTGCCCATTGATAGATGACTGGATAAAGAAGGTGTGGTGCATAAATACAATGGAATATTACTCAGGCCATTAAAAGAAATGAAATCTTACTATTTAAAGGGACATGGATGGACCTAGAGGGTATTATGCTAAGTGAAATAAGACTGAGAAAGACAAATACCATATGATCTCACTTATATGTGGAGTCTAAAGAAAATAAAACGAAAAAGCAAAACAGAAACAGACTCATAGAGAACAAACTGATGGTTTCCAGAGGGGAGATGGGTTGAGGGGCTGGATGAAAAAGGTGAAGGTATTAAGAAGTACAAATTGGTAGTTGCATAATAGTCATGGCCATGTAAAGTATAGCATACGGAATACAGGCAATAATGTTGCAACAACTATGTGCAGTGCCAGGTGGGTACTAGACTAATGTGGGGGAATCACTGCATCAATTATATGTCTAACTGCTGTGCTGTTCAATATTGAATGTCAACTGTAACTAAAAAAAATAGCTTTTAAAAAAAGAACAAAAGTCAGTCCTTGTCCTCAAAAAGCCTACAGTTTCTCCAAGCTTAAGCTATACTGCTATTGACTTCTGGTTCAAGAAGGTGAAGGGAACACCTATATATCTCTTGTACTTTCCAAGACCCTAGAAGAGTGATGGTAAGAGTACAAAAGTATAAATCACAAGTCAAGGACATGAATGGGAAATGGCATAGCAAATACAAGATTTCAACAATTTCTGATAGAGAACACACAGGAAAGAATTGGCTGATAACACAAGTCAAAAGATGCTACAATCTAAAGTACTTACCATGTTTCCCCAAAAATAAGACCTAACAGGAAAATAAACCCTAGCATTTTTCAGGATGACATTCCCTGGAACATAAGTCCTAATGCGTCTTTTGGAGCAAACCTTAATATAAGACCTGGTCTTATTTTGGGGGAAACATGGTAATAGAAAGGGTTCCAACTCCAGAGGCAACAGACTTGCAGGGAAAAACCCCAGAGGGGCTCTACATGCGTGCAAAACAGACTAACCCCAAAGAGGGCCCGAGTGAGAAAAAGGCTGAAAACAGGGATTCACTGGAGGTCTGAGTTATGACCCAGTTGATGAACTCCCCCCAAAACCCAACCCAAAGAAAGAAACCCCTGCATGTAGAATAAGGAATTCAACAAACAAGGAATAGGGCACCCCAGAGCAAAACCCTCTGGCATTTGGCCTCCAAATGTAATAGCTAGCTACTCACCCACTCACCCCAAACATATACCCTACCAGCGACTAGCTCATTCTTAAATACAAACAGAATCAGGAGACACACATTTGAAGAAAACCTGTAACACACAAGAGAAACATCACGAGAAACAAACAAACAAAAAATGTCCTTGGAGGAGCTGAAATAATTCAAGAAACCATTCTGCTTTTGTTAGGGCACAACTTATGTATTTCAAATGAACAAAAAATTAGTGTCATTCACTCTATCTTAAGATTAAACTGCCTTTGAATGGGACCTTCCTTTCTAGTACTTTTGAGGTCGACAAGACCTCAAAATTATCTAGAAACACATCTAGAAAGTTTACTACTGTGGAAAATGAAGACTGCTTAAATTGAATGTGGCAAGGGGAGGGCCTGTGGTTTTTCTTTTTGATTAATTGCTGTAACACTGCCCTGCAGGTGGCTGAGGGAGTTTCCTATTTTCTTTAGACATCATTAGGCGCTGAAGCTCTTGCAGGACAACTTTGATGCTATATGAATTCTGCCATTCTGCTAGCACTGATATGGCTCTTGGGTCCACCACTCCATTAGAACTATTAACTCCAATCGTATTCATTTTTGTTACAAATCTTACAAAGGGGCGTTCTTCTGGGTATTTAGGTCTACATTCTATTTTAATGCTGCATCTTCAGTTTTCATAAATTGTCCGAGCCCCTGGTCACTGCCATATTGCGTCACTTTTGCTCGAAGGCCCTCAAGAAACCATTTTTAATTTAAGTTTTTAAAATATAATCATAAGACTCAAAAATCAAAGAAAGAGGTATATAATGAACAAGTTCCCTCTCAACCCTGTTTCCCATCTATTTAGTTCCTACCACTCCCCCAACAGGTAACCACTCATTAAATTCTTATGTAGCCCTCCAGAGTTTCTTTAGGCAAATGAGCAAATGTAAATATATGTTCTCGCTCCCCCTTTCTACACAAAAAGTAGCATACTAAACTTTTTTATAGTCACAATATTTTAAATTACTTTTTTCCCTGCCAGTACATGGAGGTTCCTCATTATTATTTTTTATTTTTTTAATTAAAGTTTATTGGGGTGACAATTGTTAGTAAAGTTACATAGATTTCAGGTGTGCAATTCTGTATTACATCACCTATAAATCCCATTGTGTGTTCACCACCCAGAGTCAGTTCTCCTTCCATCACCATATATTTGATCCCCTTTACCCTCATCTACCACCCCTCTACCCCCTTACCCTCTAGCTCATTATTATTTTTAATATCTAAGTAGTATTCAACTATTTGCTATAACAGATAACATTGCATATTTCATTTTGCATATATATGAGTATAAATATGTGTCAGCTCCCTGAAATGGGATTGCTGGATCAAAGGAAATTTGTATATTTAACTTTTACTGAAGTATGTTAATATATCCAGAAGAGTACACATAACACATGCATATCTTCATACAATGCTACCAAAATGCCTTCCATGGGCATTGTACCAATTTAAACTCCCACCTGAAATCTGTGTCTTTTACTCTACAGCCTTGACAACAAAAAAGGTGTTATCAAACATTTTGATTTTTAACACTCTGATAGATTTAAAAAAGGAATCTCCCTGTAGTTTCAATTAGCATTTATCTTATGAGTGAGGTTAAGCATCTTTCACATAAACAATAATTAAAGCAAGAAATAAGCCAAGAATTCCTATTATCACTGCTACCAGTTAAGGAAATAAAATAAGACCTATGAATATTGGAAAGTAGAGGACAAAACACAAAACTTGCAGACTACGTGATTATCTATCTAGAAAATCCAAGAAAAGCAACCAAAAGAAAAACAAAAGGGACTAACCAGAAAGCTCAGTAGAAATGCTAAAGATAAAATCAACAAACAAAAATCAATAGTTTTCCTATATACATAAGCAATAATTGGAAAATGTAATTTACAAACAATGATTTTAAGGTGAGGGCTCAGGAGTGGGCAAGGCCAGGAGGGGTCAGGAAGGGCTGGGTACCCTGGAAAGAGGGAAGTCAATGCAATTTTTTTAAAACCTTTTTTAAAAAAACTACCCTATTTGTAAGAGGAACAAAGCTATAAAATATTCATCTAGGAATAAACTCAAGAAGAAATATGCAACACCTATATAAAGAAAACTGTCATTTTACTGGAGTACATAAAATACACATTTTCTTGTAGAAAGACCCAATATTGGCATCTTCACAAACTCTCCCCTTCTCGATTATGCCAAAGTCAATGCAAACCCAATCAAAATCCCAAAGAGATGTTTTTAACCAAAAATTGAAAATATGATCCTAAAAGAACACAAGCAAAACCAAGAAAATGTTGACAAGAACGAAAATTTGCCTTCCCAGGTATCACAAACATATAACTACAGTAAAATAATACAGTTTCAGCACAGAAACAGACAAACGGACTAATGAACTAGAAGAATCAGTACAGAAACAGACACATTGTGTATGGGGATGTACTCCATGGTAAAAAGGGTAAAAAAATTCAAATTTGTGAGAAACACATAGCATAATAAAAGGTGTTGGAATAACTGGCTACTCATTTTTTTGGGGGGGAGTTAAAATCCTTCTTAAAACTAGTCACAAAAATAAATTCCAGGTAGATGAAAGACCTAAATGCAAAAAGCAAAACTGTATAACTATTAAAAGAAAATATGGCAGAATATATTTCTAACCTGAAAAAAGGCTTTCTTAAAAAGACAAAATGGGGCCGGCCCGGTGGCAACTAGAAAACGGCAACTCCCTCCACAACTAAGATTGAAAGGACAACAACTTGAGTTGGAAAAAAAGGCCTGGAAGTACACACTGTTCCCCAGTAAAGTCCTGTTCCCCTTCCCCAATAAAATCTTTAAAAAAAAAAAAAAAAAAAAAAAAGACAAAATGCAGGGGCGGCCAGATGGCTCAGTTGGTTAGAGCGCTTGCTCTTAACAACATGCTCTTAACAACAAGGTTGCCGGTTCAACACCCACATGGAATGGTGGCTGCGCCCCCTCCAACTAAGATTGAAAATGGTGACTGGACTTGGAGCTGAGCTGCGCCCTCCACAACTAAGACTAAAGGACGACAACTTGACTTGGAGCTGGTGAGTCCTGGGAAAAACACATTGTTCCCCAATAAAGTCCTCGAAATACACACTGTTCCCCTTCCCCAATAAAAAAAGACAAAATGCAAAGCCCATTAACAAAAAAGCTAACACATTTGACCATTTGACCATGAACAAGGTTCAAAGACAAGCAACAGACTGGGAAGCAAACATTTGCAACATGTACAGTTTTAAAGCATTAATATCCATAATACATAAAGAACTAAAAAAAATCAGCAGAAAAAGCAGAGAACCATGTGATTTCACTGATATGTGGTATATAAACCAAAAGCAACAAAAGAACAAGACAAACAAATGAGAAACAGAAACTCATAGACACAGACAATGGTTTGGTGGTTGCCAAAGGGTAAGGGGGGTGGGGGGTGGGGGGTGGGGGGTGGGGGGTGGGAAATGAGGGTAAGGGGGATCGAATATATGGTGATGGAAGAAGAACTCACTCTGGGTGATGAACACACAATGGGATTTATAGATGATGTAATACAGAATTGTACACCTGAAATCTATGTAATTTTACTAACAATTGTCACCCCAATAAATTTAATAATAAAAAAAATCAGTAAGAAGAAATACAATTGACCAATACATGTATGGTAGGAGAATGGCTCAAACACTTTAGTAAGTAGGGAGATGCAAATTCAAACAATTCAATATCATTTTTTGTCCATCAGATGAGCAAAATAAAAACTCTGTTAATATCATGTTTGGAGAAGTGTATGAGAAATTTGGCACTACCGGCAGATAAACTGGAATAGTCTTTCCATATGGCAAATTCCAAGTATCTAGTGCATACTTGTCACCCAGTAATTCCACTTCTTAGTATCTACCTAAGAAATATTCCTGTATGTGTACAGCTATGCATGTACAAGGATTTTTTTTTTACTGAAGCATTGCTTGAAATAGAAAGAAAAAAAAACCTGAAAAAAATTAAATATCCATCTATAAGAGAATGGTGAAATAAACAATGATACATCTGCATTGCGTAATAATATGCATCTGTTTAAAAAATGAGATGGATATATACTGATATATAAAACTCTACATATATGCTACTGAGAAAAGCAAGTTGTAGTACAACACACATTACACCTATATATATGTATCATTTATGGTTAAAAAAACTTTCACTTCTAAATGTACTCATATATGTGTAAATGAATATTAAAAAGACTGGAAGGATATGCTCTAAACTGATCCTACTGCTTAAAGAAGCATGTAGTATGAAATACTATGTATCCATTAAAAAGAATTTAGTGAGCATAATCATACCAACATGAAAAGAGCCCTAAATCATATTCTTTGGGGGGAAAAGGTAAGTCATAAAATATATTTTTTATTGTATATACACATACATATATGCATGTAACTACGGAGAAAAAGAACTGTACAAGTTCACAGTCAACTATTAACAGTTACCCACAGGGAGGGCAGGACATTGGGTAAAGGGGGACGTTAAGGTTTTAATCTCTCTCTGTATTATTTTAATCCTTTAAAGCAGAATTGTCCATCAACAACCTGTACAAAAGAACCAGTTAAGGATGTTATAATTTCTTAAAATAATTGAAGGAAGGACAAAACTAATAATTATGCACAACATATATTCAGAGGAATATTATCAGTTAACACTTATTGAGTGCTTTGTGCCAGGCACTGTGAGCCCTTTCATGCATTTTCTCATGTAATCATGACAAGAATCTTGAGGTAAATCAGCTTGTCTCATTTTACAAATGAGGAAACTAGGCTTAAAAAATTAACTTTCCTAAGATCGCACAGCTAGTAAAAACCAGGGCCAGAATTCAACCCAGGCATCTGACTCAAGTTCACTCTTAACTACTCCTAACAGGGGGGCCCCATATGACTTACCGCCAGATGTACACACTATATACAAACAACCCTGAATCGCATAGATACGCACACTGCACAACCACATCACAGTCCTTGGGATTCAGAACACTAAAACTATCTTCTTCCTCACTCCCATCCTCCAGTTTTGCTTTGGCAAGGTCATTGACTCAATTAAAGATGCCCATTTTATGTAAAAACAATGCCTGGGTCCAAATTAGAAAAGAGGTTGACATCATCTCCATCTTCTTTCATCATCAAAATTAAACAATCTATCAATCACCTACCCTCAGGCCTTAACTCACACTTTACCCTGCCTAACCCTTTTTAAAACAGTGGTGGTCAAACCATGGATAGCAATCAGGCCAAACCCTCCTCACAGCACTGCCTGTTTTTGTGCAGCAGGTGAGCTGAGAAAAATTTTTACATTTTTAAATGGTCTAAAAAATAAAAATAGTATTTCATGACACATGAAAATTATTCAAAAGTAATATTTCAGTATTCGTGAAGTTTTATTGGCATATAGCCACACTCATTCATTTACATGTTGCCTATGGATGCCACAATAGCCGCTGAGTCATTGCCCACAAAGCCCAAAATATTTACTATCTGGTCCTTTACAGAAAAGTTTGTCAAAACTTGCTTTATAGTTTTCAGCAGAACTTCATCTACTTAACTTTATCCTAACAACAACCCTGAGAGCTACTTGGTATTAGCTTGACTTCTGAAAATTAGGAAGGCTCAAAAAAGCTTAGTGTCTTGACCAAGTCACAGACCTACTAAGTGAAGGACAATTCTGGAATCCTGGTTTTCTAGTTCCAAATCCAACATACTTCCTATCACACTACCACTTTCTAAGAACCCAGCCCCTTCTGATTAATCAATGAGTTCAGACATTTGGTGCTAAAATATACCAGATGGGTAGACATAAAAGCTTTAAGCTGGTGGGAAAACATTTCTCAATTGAGAAACTTGGACTCCAAAAACATATTAATAGAATACATTGTATTTCATATGTAGCTGTATAATTTGTAAAGCATAGTCACTCATTTAATTAGCAAAGGAATCCTGCAAAATTGGTAGGGCTTTTATTTTGTTTAGTAATAAATATGGAAATAGATGCTTATAGACATGTGCAAGATTATACTGAGGAAAGACCAGAACTCAGGCAGACTTCTACTCCACTGACATTTCCTCTTGGGAACACCATCTCATCTCATAAGAAATGTATCTTCTTTTTTATCTTAGAAACAAAAAGCAGTAATTCACACATTTCAACTAGCAAAAAACCTAAAGTGTTCTTTTGGAAGGGATAAATTGACAATTTAATGAAATAACAATTACCAGAAAGGATACCAAAAATTGCTGTTCTCCTAACATTCGGATTTCTGTTAAAGGTTACCTCCTCAAACTGACCACCTGAGCTAAAGAGGCTCCTCTACAACATCCAGTACCCTTTTAGAATTTTCCTCTTAGCATTTATTTTCTGAAATTGTTCATTTATTGGCCAACTGTCGTTCTCCACTGCAATGTAAACTCAAAAAGGGTAGAGTTGCCTGCTTTGCTTCCTTTGCATCTATCCCCAACAAATCAACCCTGGCACTCTAGAGAAATGCAATAAATATTTGTTGAATGAATGGTAGAACCTACAAATACTTTGAGTAAGTCATACTCTACAATTCACTTGGGCTAACAGCTTCAGAGTTCGTTATCAGCGCGTTTTGAAAGGTTCTTTAGCAAAAGAACCATATATCTTCAAGGGTTTTTCCCTCTTGCCAGAAACCTTCAAAGGCTAACTCTGAATGGAAATGCCACAGCAGCCCAGCAGGACAAAAATTATTCTCTAGGCAGTAGTGAATATAATCAGAGCTGAACTACCATCTCATTCGTCTTGGGGCTGGCTGATCAAGCAGATTTCCCATTCTTGTATTAAAACACATCCCCTAAGTTTTTAAAAAATACCAAATTAATGTCCTTACTTTAATTATGCTTAACTACAGGCTGAGATTTACCAACCAATTGTGCTGCACTAAATTTTAATTCTCATTTTTACAAGTAACCAAATTAAAATAATCTTACATCGTTCCTAAATAAATAGGATAATATATGGGTAATTGTAGCCTAAACTACAAATAAAAAGTCTCCACAAGGTACTGACTGATATACATTTTGGTTAAGAAGTTGACTCATAATCATAAAATATATAACACATAGATATAATTGCTTTTCGGGTAAATCTAATAACAATTTCTGGCTAAATATAGACTATGTTTTCCCCTAGTTTTAAGCAAAGATTTCACCCTATACAAACAATTTGAAAATAATAATATTCTTTATTGGAAAAAAAAAACTTATGTAACTTTAGCATACGGTTTGTCCAGCTTGCCATATTGAAGTTTCCTGATCATAAAAGTCTCACTGACTCATAAAGAGCTTTAGAATATCCCACACTTCAAATATAAAGCATTACCTTCAAAAATGCTACAATGAAAAAAAATGCATTTAGAAACATTTCTCTCCCACAACTGCCCAGAGTGATTAGACATCACCATAATAGCTTCATTTAACTAATGTAGCATTGTGTACTACGTATTTTACAGTTTTTTTAAAGCTAATATAGCTTTTAAAGCTAATTTTATAGTTTTTATAAGCTAATCCACATGCAAAAGAATGAAGCTGGACCCTTACCTCATACCATATACAAAAATGAAATAAAAATGGATGAAAGACCTAAATATTAAAACTAAAACTATAAAACTCTACAAAGAAAACATAGCGGTAAATCTTCATGATCTTGGATTTGGCAACGATTTCTTAAATAACAATAAAAAGATAAACAACCAGATTTTTAATAAGCAAATGACTTAAACAGACATTTCTCCAAAGACATTCAAATAGTCGACAAGCACCTGAAAAGATGTTCCAAATCATTAGTCATCATTAGAGAAATGTAAATAAAACCACAATTAGATACCACTTCACATCTACTAGCACGGCCATAAAACACACAGACACAGAAAGTAACAAATACTGGCAAGGATGTGGAGAAATTGGAACCCTTATACATTGGGGGTGGCAATGTAAAATGGTGCAGCCACTGTGGGAAACAATTTGGTGGTTCCTTAACAAGTTAAACACAGAATTACCATGTGACCCAGAAATCCCACTCCTGGGTACGGTACATAACCAAAAGAATTGAAAACAGGTGTCGAAACTAAACCTTGTAGCCAAATATTCATACCAGCATTATTGACAAAAGCCAAAAGATGGAAAGATACCAAATGTCCAGGAACTAATGAACAAACAAAATGCAGTATATATATACAATGAAATATTATTCAACAATAAAAAGGAATGAAGTACTGATATATGCCACAATGTGAGTGAAACTCAACAACATGCAAAGTGAAAGAAGCCAGACACAAAAGGCCAAACATTCCATTTTTAAGCAATATCCAGAATAGGCAAATCCATAGATACAATAGATTAGTGGCTGCCAGGGGCTGGGAGAAAAAGGGAATAGGAAGTGACTGCTTAATGGGTACACAATTTCCTTTTGGGGTCATGAAAATGTTTTGGAGCTAGACGTGCAACATCATGAAGGTACTTAATGCCACTGAATTGTACACTCTAAAATGGTAAATTTTATGTTATATGAATTTTATCACAATAAAAAAAGTTACCAGGCAAAAACACAGAAAACAATGTTGTTATACTTCATTGCTATTAAAACAAAAGTTCATTAAAAAAATAGTATATCCCTGGAAAGTACATTTAGAGGCTCATTTCTTCAGTAAGTTAATCTCAACATTCTCCAACCAAGTATCTCATGACAAGCTCTATCAAAACAATTAAAAATGGCACCAAATTCTACTTTTGAAGCTTTGAGAATTTCTCAACGAATTCTTTTATAGATGTCCTTTACAGTCATCAAATGTCTCTTAACAGTGCCATAAATTTTATGATCTCAAACAAAAATGGAAAAGACCCACCCCTCTGAAAGTATTCTGGCTGTTAGCCAAGAGACATAATCAAGTATCTGCAAATAGAGTTGGACTACTTATACCAAGATGGGAGACTGAGAAAGAAAGGGGTTTTCTTGCACACAACCCCGCTCCCCATACATATACGCAAAAATTTAGGCCTTCCGTTAATTATTTTTAAAGTAAATTATCTGATTAGAAATCCGACAGCAATATAACAGTTCTCATTTTCTCTACTTGTGACTGGTTCATTGCAACCACTGGCTTTATCATTTACTGGCTAAATGATGGGACACTTTAATGAAAAGAAATCCCTCTACAGAAGAAAGTTGAAGTTCACATTACAGAAATCTAACTCCTAAAACACTACAGAATAATTACTTCAACGAGTGTCGACTTGTGATGTGAGAATCAGCACTGGTCTAGAAGTAGGAACTCCGGGGGTCTACGACTTCTAGGGCACGTCTTATTTTTCTAAGCTTTACTTTCTGTTCTAGGTATAAAAACGAAAATAACTTTCCTGCCTGCCTCCCAACAGAAGTATGATAGTAAAAATACGTACAAGGTGTGTTGGGACCACTAAAGAGGGGCACCTAACGTAGCTTGGTGTAGGATGCTGGGAAAAGGAAAAAAGGGGAAAACAGGAAAGACTTTCAAGAATAGCTAATGACAGAGATTAATCTAAAAAGAATGAGTTCAAATTCAAAGGGAGGAGGCAAGAAAGCATTCCAGATTGGGGGATGGGGGTGCATCAGAAGCAAAGGCAGTGAGATGAACACAAATCTGCTTAAGTTATTCCTCTTCTTAATAAACAGTTAAGGGCTGCTAACTCTGCAGGGTAGCCCTTCACCCCAGCCTCAATCTAAGATTCCAGCCTTATCTCATTCCACTCCCCAAATATACCATGCTGAAACTTTCCAGTCTCAATACTTGAATGTTCTTCCAGTCCAGGAACACCTAGTTCAAAACTGGGAGACTACCTTGCCTGCCAGTCAGTGCAACTTTTCCAGGCTCCCACCTTGCCTGCCAGAGTCAGTGCAACTTTTCCAGGCTCCCACAGTGCTTTTATACTTCTACTCTACCACTTAATACACTAAGTATTCAACTTAATCTAAGAGAATATGAACATAGTATTAACTTTTGTATTTAAACTCCGGGTAGCCAAAACAAGGATTACATTGTTTCCAACATCAAAGCAGAATAAAAGAAAAAGGGAATAAGAATTTTCTCAAATTTGCAACATTTCCAAGATAAATGAATATATGTCGGTAAAGTTAAAAAAATCCATAAACTATTAATCTTGATTCAGAACACAATGAGACTATCACAAGACATCTTTACCAGATGATAGGTAATGTAGTTAGAGAACAGAATGTCCAAGTAATCTTAATCTGCTGGAAACATACCAAAACGTAAGTGCCAATTTTCAAACAAGGTAAATTCATTATGACCAAAAAAAAATTCATGTATAATTATTTTAGCATTCAAAATCAGCTTTTGTGCATTTTAGCTATCCTATAATGCGAAGTAACTTTCTTTTGGACTGTTAAGTTTAAACAATTTTTACACTCATCAATCCAAAGGGTAGAGACTGTCTAGAAGAAATCTGCTGCTCTGTGTCATATATTGAAACTTCTTCAAAAGTTCTCTTAGCATTACAATTTACTATAGATGAAAAACAGGTAACAATGCCTCACAAAATTGGATGCATCACTACAGTACAGAAGATTTGCACAACTTTAAAGGCTATTATTCATATAATTGCTTCAGTCAACAGTAAGTCTTATGAAGGAATAGCCATACCATTCCCACGTTTTGAGGGTTCGATTTTAACAAGATCTATCAAGTTCCAAGATATGAGACACACACGTGCAGGATTTCCACCCACACCCCACTACATAAATGTTTCACCACTCTTAACTAGTCAAACAAAACCTCTTTCAGTACAGTGAAGCCAGCTCACCACTTTTATCCTAACTAACCCCATCATACAGATGGTAATCTCCTCCCCATTCCCAACCTGTGGGCCACAGAACACACCACTCGTCCCAAGTAACACCTCTCAATCTCCTTGAACATAACCCATAGACACAACCAGCCAGCACTATTTTTCACCCGGATCCAGTCCTACCGACCTTCACACAGCAATTGAATCTCTCAATTAAATCTACTTTCCCCCACCCCAATACCCACTGAAACTCAACTTCCCACACCCGAAGCGATCTTTCCTTTCAGTAGCCTCAATCTCACTTAAATGATCACTCAGTCCTTTGTCAACTGTCTCCTGCCCCCGTCAAGTATTCTCACCTTCCCCGTCCCCTAGTCTTCCATCAACTCCCAAAGTTGCCACCCCCCAACAAAAACAAAAAAGGACAAAAAACGCACCCCATCCTCAAACCTGCCCTTCCCCACTTCCCCCCTCTGAATTTTCCTCTCTGCCCGTTCGCTCGCACCGACAACAGCTCCGACAACCCCGAAGACTGGAGCCCGGCCTCGTCCCATCGTCCCATACCTCTTGGTGACTGCAATCACCCCGCCTCGGTCAAACCGCCCCCCACTAGGGCGCTTACTCCTCTAACAGACTCTTGGCCGCCGCTGCCTCCCTCCATTCATCCCCGGCCCATTCATCTCGCAGCCCGATCCCAGACACGCCCCCCGGCCTCCTCCCTCTCTCCTAGTGCCCCGGCTGGCCCGGGACCCTCACCAGAATAGGGGCTCTCGCAGAGGGAGACTCTGACTCTTTTCGCTTCTCCTTCGCCTTCTTTCAAGCCTCGGGTCGCCCCTCGACGAGCGACACCGTAGAACACACACATACACACACACCTCCTCCTCCTCTATCGCCTCCTCGGATGCTTCTTACTCTCCTCCTGAATGTCTCGAGCTCTGCTCCGTGTCGTGTGCGCGTGCGCGCGCGAGCGTCTCCCCGCGAGCCCACCGGGCCAGCTACCGCGGGTAGGTAAAGAGCGGGCGGGGTTGGGGGAGCGGGGTACGAGCCCAAGCTCGCGCTCGCCTGGGAGCTGAGCAGGCGCACGCGTACTCCAGCCAGGGAATTCAGATGGAGAGAAGAGAGGGGCGGAGGGGGACCGGGAAGGGAGGGGAGGAAAGGAGAGGGGGAGGGGCGGAGAAAGCTGACAGAGCAGCCCCAACTCAGAACGGCCCCCAGCGCTGCGAGGGGCCCAGTGGCTAGCCAACTGGAGCGTGCGCGCTCCTCCTCCGCCCTCTTCAGCGCAGCGGGAGAGAGGGATGCGCTTCGAGGAGAAAGGCTTCTCTCCTTTCCAAGAAGAAAAATCTCAGTGAGGAGCCACGCGTGACACCTTCTGTGTGTTCAAAAGCTCTCTCCACAGCTGCTTTACCCTCTTCAGAAAAAAAAAAGTGCAAGCACACACTACTTCCTAGCCACCCCCCGCCCATTCTCAGTTTTCCACATGCCTCTAAATGCGGTAGCTCTGCCGAGACGTGGTACCCGCCGTCACCTTTTCACCCGCAACCCCTAAACTACCTTTTTGCAATCCCTGACTTTTCTCGCGAGACCCATACCTGCTGGTTTTGGGATTAGAAGTCGAAGCACAGATTTACAAATACGGGTCCCCCAGTTACGTTGCGAGGGCAACGGCCACGGTATGTCCCCCCCCCACCCCCCAGGACCGCAGTGCGCGCGCGCGGGGGCTGGGCAACAACGAAAGCGGGGATGGGAAAGGGAAGCTATGAAACGGATTTTTGACGGCTTGTAACCACTAGGCCTAGGCACGTGCCCTGCGCCTCTCGAGCAGGTGCAGTGTACCCTGGGAATTGTAGTTTTTGTTCCCACCTCCAGTTCCAATCCCACCCTCAGCCTAACTTAGACCTCCTGCCGGGAGGGGTATTAGCGACGCCATTTTGCCGGGAACAATGGCCCTCGGCCCAGACGGTGGCGGGTGGGGGAGGGAGTAAGGTTTTAAGGGTTTGGTTAACCTCCCCTGGCCCCTCGGTGCCATAGCAACGCCTTCAGAAACCTGGCCCCGCCCCGTCACTGCTCCGCAGGGCTCCTAGAATGCGCGCATGCGGAAAGGCCACCTCCCCCTGAGGCTGGCTCTCACCATCTCCTACCATCCACCTTCCAGATCCTCTAGTTGGTATAAATGCTACCTCCTTGGAGCTTTCACTGCATCTTAACCTCGGCGTAGCAGATTTGTTTAAGACCTGCTTCCTGCCCTGTGTCAGGCGCAATACAGAATTGTTTCTGTCATTCTCACATGAACAATCCTGACTCCACAGAAGAGGAAACTGAGGGTCAGGAGGGGAAAATAGACATGATTTGCTCAAGTTCACATAACTATGTATCAAGGAGTCAGAACTTGAACCCAGGTGTGCTCACTCCAGAGCCCAAGCATTTTCCAATCGCCCACGGTGCATCTGGTGTCACAGCCCCTGAATGAAAGCTCCTTAAGGGCAGGATTTCTTTCCCAATGCCCCTCAAGCCTCAGCAGGATGACTTGAGGGTGGGAGGCTGGAAAATGCCAGGCTAATATTTTCAACTGCCCAGCTTCCAGGCCCTATCACTGAGTTCGATCAATCTCTCCTCTCTCCAACACTTTTTTTTTCTTTTCGTACTGTAGGCCTCAGAACCTCAGTCTTTTCAGCTCTTTAAAAACCAATCAATAAATTTAACTTTCCATAGTCCAAATCAAGTGAAATGGTGGCCCTGCTTCTTGTCTCTGCATCTTTCCTCTTGGAAGTCGCTATGTAATCCCAGTATTGCCAGACATGCAAGTGAACCAGACCTTGCCCTTAATAAATTCAAACCCTCATCTCCAAATTTTGACAATGGGGGGAAACTCAGGCAATGAGATTCAGGGTTATGAGGTCCAGCTATTCCACCGGTGAAGATCTTCCTTCCTGGCTAAATTTGGAGGACCAAGATATGGTTTCTCCAAATAGTCCTACCACTCTACCTTAGAGGTCTGTGCATTCCAAATTAGCTGTAGAATGGATGGGGTCTCCCCAAATCCTTCTTTCCCCACTGCCTCTGAAGATAGTTCCTTTTCCCTGTTGAATTATTGACTACCATGGGGAAAATGAGAAGCATAGCCAAATAACTGCCCAAGGACAGTGTCAAAGGCTACCAAATCATTCCAAGTCTATGTAGGTCCTGACTACCACTGAGATGGTAACTAGAAACTTGTACCCACTATTTTTATTTCTCAATGTCACCCTACTCCCACTACCACCACATACCATGTTTCCCTGAACATAAGACCTAGACGGATAATCAGCTCTAATGCATCTTTTGGAGCAAAAATTAATATAAGACCCAGCCTTATTTTACTATAAGACCGGGTCTTTAATATAATATTATATAATATAATGTAATATAATATATACTGGGTCTTACATTAATTTTTGCTCCAAAAGACGCATTAGAGCTGTCCGGCTAGGTCTTATTTTCAGGGAAACACGATACATCCACCTTTAGAAAAAGCAACAGATGCCTCCTGCAATTGTGACGTGCTCCTCTTCCTTTGTCTCTGAGCCTGATGGTGTAATCAATGCAGAACAATATTTGGAAACATTAGCCCCTCAACCTGCTCAGATGTGAACCCCTCTTTGAGTCCCTCTTTGACAGTCAAACATTTGTTAAATAACTACAAAGTAGTGTGACTTTTATAAACTTCAGAAATTAGAAAATCAAATAAGTCTGCTCCCCATCCAAGTACAGGTCCTTCTCAATTTAGGCCTTTTATTAACATATGTGCTCTTCTGTTTGAAACAACCTGTCTATAACTCAACACAAATGTCACTATGGGCAGAACGGGGAGTGGGCAATTATACTTGTAGCTAGTCAACAACAAACAGCAGAGAACATTCCCTTCTAACCTACTGGTTTCCACTGTCAAGTGGCATTTGTATGCTGTTTCTATTCATCAAATAAAAAATTCGACTTACATTAACCACTTGTAATTTGGCTTTTTACATTATTTCAGGAAAACATTCTTCCAATAATCTAGTTAATCATATCTGAAGGCTCTGGTGCCAAGAAATTACAAAAGCCTTCACTAGATCCATTTTTAGACGCTAGCATCCCACAGGAATGGGGGTGGGGGTTAGTTTCATGGCATTGCTAGCTGTTCATCTTCTCCGGACCACACAGGATGGTAACTCCTTCTATGAAGATGGAACCGAAATGAACCTCAAAGTTGAGAGTCAGCTGACTACCACAGCCATGGGTAGAGTTGTACCCATTTCTGGAACTCAGTTTTTGACCCTGAGCCCTCCTTTACCAGGTTATTGGGAAAACAATATACATTATTCTTGACTTTCATTTCCCTATCCCAGGTGATGCCATAGTTTGGTGATCTTATGTAGTGGCCAGTCATGGGGGTGGAGTAAATATATCTACTTGCATATCCTTAGATCCTGTCAGTTACTGATGAGCCCTCTAACCACCTGGGTTCTTTCAAGTGCTGTGGTCCTCTCCAACAGCTCTGCCACACTTAGGACACAGAACTCATTGCCAAGGTCACCTGTTGGGCCATCTGCCTAGACATTCCACACAGCCCGTCCTTTCTTGAGTCTTCCTACCAACCAAAGGTTGCTTCTGGGAGTATATGCTGCTTGAGCTCCCACAGAGCTCTCTCTGCCTCTTCTCCCCAAGGAGAGAGGAGTGAGAAAGAGAAGAATCTGTTTATAAGCTTGTGCAAATCTTTCTTCCTTTTACTTTTCTGGCCCAGATACTTTGGCTCTGCCCCTGCACCCTAATCCCCCTTCCCTAGGGCTTTCACTTTTGGAATACAAAAGCCAGAGAGACTGACAGAGTATTTGTTTTCCTGACTTGCCACCTCCCTCCACTGAGATACACCATAAAGCTGATCACTTTGGTAGGGGGAGTATGGGGGGGCAGAGAAAAGGGAGCAATACACAAAAGAAAATCAATTTATATCTCAAAACAATATTGCAGCCACATTCTCCCTCTATTAAATCTTAACATCTCAGCAATGAAAATTTACTTCTCAACATTCCCCCTATTCAAGGCAATAACTCCCAGGGCTCAGATCTTTTTCTCCAGACAAGCCTTGGCACTGGGGGAATTTCCACCTGGATCACCTAGAGGCTGTTAATGTCCTCCCAGCACAATTTGAGTGTACCCTACTTCTGGTGGACTTAAAATGTGGATGAAAAGATAAGGCATAAACACGTGAAAAGGGAAGTAATAATTCAAGAATTTTTACAGGATACTGAACAACTAATTGACACGTGCATGTTGCTTATAATAAGTTCTACAAGCATTCATTCATTCATTATTCATTCATTCATTCAATCCATTCATATGGGTTTAGTGCATAAGCCAAGATGTTGGATCTTACCTGGGTAGCTGTCTCTGCATTCCTCACTTTCTCAAAATTGGTGTCTGAAACTTAATTCTCATCTGATTTCCCTGTTTTGGTGACTGATCTTCTGGCTTGGGGCCCAACCTTGCTCTCCCCTTCCCCCTCAGTTCCAGAAACAAGTCCTGAAATCTGTCCTGGGAATGGCTGTTTGTGCTTATTCTGCCAGATTTCCATAATGCCACTTACAGGAATATAAATTGCATCAGTCTTCTTGCTGCTAATCTCTCTGCCTATGGTCCAGTAACACCAGTCCACCTCTCACATCAGCCATCAATGATCTTTCTAACCCACAGATCCATCCATGTCATTTAACCTGCTTAAAACCCTTCAATCAGCTTCCAGCCACGATGAAATAACAGGAGCCAGATTTACCCTCTGCCTAAAACAACTAAAAAAACACAAAATATATGGGGGAAGAAAGGTTTCAGATATTAGACATCAAGCAGTACAGAAAAGTAAGCCCTGAGAGATGGGAAACAAATGAGGTGAGTTCTGCAATTGCCCCCAGCTGACCCCTGAAGAGAGTTTCCAGGCCACAGTGCAGGGAGACGGGATTCAAATTGAGCTTGGTGTTCTCCGTAAGTTGAAGAGGTAGAGCTGAGGAATCGTGGAAGCCAGGATGGCTACAATTCATAGAGCAAAATACCACAGAAGGAAGCACTGCATGGAGAGTAGAGAGCTGCACAGAGGAAGAACCAGAGATCTGCAGAGTTTTGCTTCAATTTTCAGCTGAGTGCTGGTCAGCACATGCATGTGAAGAAATTATTCAGGGCTGAGGAAAGAATCACCTGAAAGGAGCACGGAGGAGGCAGAATTCTTAGGGCTCACGCCAAGCTGGGATCATTCACATTTTCAACAGTCAGAGTGGAAAATACATGGGACATCAAGAAAAGTATGCAGAGGCATACTGCTTCAATAGTAAGGCAAAATAGCCCTAGACTAAAGACCACTCTGGTCCCATCTACAACACTTGAAAATCTGCCTCAAAAGAATAAAATTGTTTCTAAGGAACTTACCTCTGTCATAAAACAGAACTCAAAATCATTTAAAGGAGGAGTGACTGGTTAGCTCAGTTGGTTAGAGCGTGGTGCTGATAGCACCAAGGTTGCTGGTTCGATCCCGGCATGGGCCACTGTGAGCTTCACCCTCCTGAAAAAAAAAATCATTTAAAGGAATAAAAAATAAAACCTAGAACCCAGCATGGTAATATTCACAGTGTCTGGAGTCCAATAAAAAAATTGTCAGGCATGCACAATAGCAGAAAAAAATACAACCAATAAAAAGAAAAATCATTCAAAAGAAAGAGAGCCAGAAATGACGGATGATAAAATTAATTGAAATTGAAATTAATTAAACACCTATTATAATAGCTTAGAGGTTGCCAGAGGGTAAGAGGGGAGGGGGATGGTAGATGAGGGTAAAGGGGATCAAATATATGGTGATGGAAGGGGAACTGACTCTGGTGATGAACACACAATGTGATTTATAACAATTATAAATATATTCTATATATTGAAGAAGGTAGAGGAAAGAATGAGCATGTTAAAGAGAAAGATGAAATTTGAACTTCTAAAGATGAAAAATTCATTGTCTGAGATGAAAAATACAGTGAATGGGATTAATAACCTCATTATTTTCCAACAAATATTTGCTGAGGTGCATAGAAAAGATAACACATTTGTTGGAAAATAGAATGCTTTCAAGTATAAGGAATACTTGTGAAGGGAGCTTCTCTTCCCTGTAGGTGATATTGTTTCCAAGAGGAATTCTGCTATCATCCTTATCATTGTTCTATACATGAAACATCTTTTTATAAAACAAACTCCTTTAAGATTTTCTTGGACATTGGACACTGCAAAAGAAAAGATTAATGAACTTGAAAACATAGTAATAGAAACTATTCAAAATTAAACGCACAGAGAAAAAAAGACTGAAAAAAAAATGAACAGGATTAGTGAGCTGTGAGACAACTTCAAAGGGCCTTAGTATACCTATAATTGGAATCCCAGAAAGAGAGGAGAGGCAGAAAGTATTTTTTTGAAGAACCATTGCCTGAAATTTTTCAAATTTTGTTGAAAATTAGAAAACCACAGATCCGGGAAGCTAAAAAAAAAACCTAAGCGGGAGAAACATGCAGAAAACTATACTAAAGCATGTCATAACCAAACTGTTTAAAACCAATGATAAAGATAAAATCTTTAAAAAGCTTGTTTTAATAAATATACTTTATGTACAAAACAATGATAAGGTTGATAGTAGACTTCTTATTAGAAACAATATAAACCTATTAGGAACAAAAGTTCTCTTCGCAAGAAAGCCTTACACTTCAAAGCATTCTACTTTCAAGAACTGTGTTATCTCTTCTGTAGACTTCAGTAAATAATTCTTGGAAAATTATGAGGTTCACTTATTTATTATAGTCATTAATTTAACACACTCTGTGCTCAACTAGGGTGAGAACCCAGGACAGAAGGCTAACTTAGGTCAAGTTCCAACACTTGAGCTTACAATTTAGTCACACACACACACACACACACACACGCACACACACCAAAAAAAAAATCTGTGGTTTTATAATCTTCAACAAATTTTTGAATAATTTTGGCCATTAGTTCTTCAAATATTTTTTTGTTTTGTTTTAATGTTGGGAAGAAATACTTACTAGATAATGACTTTCCAAGGATTGAGCAGGAAATTTATAAATTGATTTTGAGGGGTCATTTCAACTCTCCTGACAAGTTTGTTCAAAGGAAGGTTAACACCATCCTTCTTTTTTCCATTTCATATGAGGTCTGACAATTAAGTTTGTGAACTTGCCAGTTCAGTAAGGTTTCATAACCTTGTTATATCAGTGTCTCACAGCTGTGGTCGTGTCAACATGTGGCAGTATCTTGCTGAGTGGCATTCATTATAGTTGTGTGTTTTTGTGTGCCGTTGCGAGAATGCCTGTGCTTGAATTAGAGCAATGAACAAACATAAAATTTCTTGTTAAACTTGGCAAGAGTGGAAGTGAAATCAGGGACGTGTTATTCCAAGTTTATGGTGCTAATGCCATGTAGAAAACGGCAGTGTACAGATGGATTAAACATTTTTCTGAGGGGAGAGAACACGTCACTGATGAAAAGAGGTCAGGGTGGCCAGTAACAAGCAGAACTGATGAAAACATTGCAAAAGTTCATCAAATTGTGTGTCAAAATCATTGGCTGACTGTGAGAAGCACAGGAGACAAAGTAAACATCGATAGAGAAAAAGTTAGGAAAATCCAAACTGAAAATCTTGGCATCAGAAAGGTGTGTGCAAAAATGGTCCCAAAGGAGCTCACCGATGAACAAAAGCAAAGTTGAGTCAAAGTTTGCCAGGACCATTTGGAGAAAAAAGACGATGTTTTGGGCCATGTTATCACTGGTCATGAAACATGGGTGTACCAATACGACCCTGAAACAAAGTGTCAAAGTGCACAATGGAAGTCAGCCAATTCTCCATGACCAAAATGTTCCATCAGTCCAAATCAAGAGTGAAAACGACGTTACTAACCTTTTATGAAATCAGAGAAATTATTCATTAAGAATTTGTACCAACTGGACAAACAGTAAACCAAGTTTACTATTTGGAAGTGCTGAAAAGGCTGTGTGAAAAAGTTAGACAACCTGAACTTTTCTCCAACAATTCATGGCTCTTGCATCATGACAATGCACCAGCTCACACGGCACTGTCTGTGGAGTTTTCAGCCAGTAAACAAATAACTGGCTGAAACACCCTCCCTACTCACCTGATCTGGCCCCCAGTGACTTCTTTCTTTATCCAAAATTATAGGAAATATTGAAAGGAAGACATTTTGATTACATTCAGGACATCAAGAGTAATATGACTACAGCTCTGATGGCCATTCCAGAAAAAGTTCCAAAATTGCTTTGAAGGGTGGACTAGGTGCTGACGTCGGTGCATAGCTTCCTAAAGGGAGTATTTCGAAGGTGACCATAGTGAAATTCAGCAATGAGGTATGTAGCACTTTTTCTAGAATGAGTTTCTGAACTTAATTGTCAGACCTTGTAGTGTTGCATATAGTAAATTGTACCCCCGTCAATATTTCTGTGGAACTGTGAATTTCTCATTCTAGAAGCCCATATATATCAGAAATCTATACTGATTCTCAGTCCAAAAATCTAAAAAATGTCTCCATTTCCTTTATCCTTACTCTATACCTTTTGGACTCAGTTTTCTTTTTCTTTTAATTACATTTATTGGGATGACATTGCCTAATAATATTATACAAATTTCAAGTGTACAATTGTCTAATACATTATCTGTATATGGCATTGTGTGTTCACCACCCAAAGTATAGTCTCATTCCATCACCATATATTTGACCCCGTTTACCCTCTTCAAACTCCACCCACCCCCTTTACCATGTGGTAACCATCACAATGTTGTCTGTCTATGAGTTTGTTTGTTTGTTTTCTTTTTTCTTTTGTTGCTTTCTATTTTATATCCCACATATGAGTGAAATCATACAGTTCTTGTCCTTTTCCGTCTATTTTGCTTAGCATAATAATCTCCAGATCCATCCATGTGTCACAAATGGCAGTATTTCATCTTTTCTTATGGCTGAGTAGTATTCCATTGTATAAAAGATCAGACAATTAAGTTCGTGAACTTTCGACCAAGTAAGCATATGGTGGAAAGTTCACGAACTTAGTTGTCTGACCTTTTTATGTGCTACATCTTCTTTATCCAATCATACATGAAAGGACATTTAAGTTGTTTCCATTTCTTGGATACCAAGAATAATGCTACAGTGAACATAGGGGTGCATATAATGGAGAAAAGAAAGCCTGTTCAATAAATGGTGCTGGGAAATTTGGAAAGCCACGAGCAGAAGAATGGAACTAGATGCTACTTGACACCGTACACAAAAATTATCTCAAAATGGATCAAAGATCTAAATATAAGACCTGAAACAACAAAATACATAGATAAAAATAGGTACTAAATGAATGGACCTGGTGTCAAAGAGGATTTTACGAATTTGACACCAAAGGCAAGGGAAGTAAAAGCAAAGATAAATAAATGGGACTAAAGCAAACTACAAAGCTTCTGCAGAGCAAAAGAAACCATCAACAAAACAAAAAGCAAACCAACAGAATGGGAGAAGATATTTGCAAACAATACCTCTGATAAGGGGCTAATATCCAAAATATATAAAAAGCTTGAATAACTCAACAACAACAAAACCAAACAATCCAATTAAAAAATGGGCAGAGGACCTAAACAGACACTTCTTCCAAGAAGACATACAAACAGCCAACAGATATATGAAAAGATGCTCAACTTCACCAACCATAGGGGAAATTAATGCAAATCAAAACCACAATGAGATACCACCTCACACCTGTTAGAATGGCTATTATCAACCGGATGAAAAACAACAAATGTTGGAGAGGGTGTGGAGAAAGGAACCCTCACACACTGGTGGTGGGAATGTAAATTGGTACAGCCATTACGCAAAACAATTTGAAATTTCCTCAAAAACAATTAAAAATAGGGCTACCATATGACCCAGCAATCCCTCTTCTGGGTATCTACCCCAAAAATTTGAGAACATTTATTCATAAAGATATACTGACTCAAATTTCAGTGTTGTATTTTCATTCATCTGTGCACATTCTTTTACCTTTTTCTTTCCCTGCAGAAATGAATCGGTTGTTGACCAGCTCCTCCAATATGCTTATCTCAAGAGTAATTGCTTTTGACATGTTTAATGTTATTAGTCTTTATCTAAATTGTAGTATTAGCTTTCATTTTCTGGCTTTCCATTTGTGTTTTTATAACATAAATAGAAACATTTAATAAAATATTTTAATCAGGCTGGCCCGGTGGCTCTGGTGGTTGGAGCGCCGTGCTCCTAACTCCAAGGTTGCCCATTCGTGTCCCACATGGGCCAGTGAGCTGCGCCCTCTACAGCTAAGATAGTGAACAACAGGTCTCACTGGAGCTGTGCTGCCGTGAGCAGCCGGAGGTTGGTGAGAGCTGCCTCAGGTTGCTGTGTGCTGCCATGAGAGGCTGGTGGCCAGTGTGAGTGGCCGGCAGCTGGCGAGAACTGCCCTGAACTGCTGTGAGCAGCCAGTCACGACTAGCGACCAACTACCTCAGCCGTGGGGCGGGGGGGTGCAAGGCTCATAATACCAGTATGGGCCAGGGAGCTGTGTCCTACACAACTAGGCTAAGAAACAACTTGAACTGGAGTGGCGGGGGAGGCGGAAGAAGTGGGGAAAATTTGAATCACAGTCTAAAATCTGCTCTACCAGGGTGGCTTCATTGTAGGAACTGGAGGGTTTGCTGGCAAGCAATAGCTGGAAATGGTTGTTGTCTGGTGTTTTCAAGTCCAGATTCAGCCCAAAGAAGATGGTTTGCTTTATTTATTTATTTTTTAAAATTATAATTGACATTCAGTATTATTTTATATTAGTTTCAGGTGTTCAGTGTACTGATTAGACATTTATATAATTTATGAAGTGATTCCCCTGATTAGTCTAGTACCCACCAGTTACTGTACATAGCTATTACAATATTATTATTTTCCTTACGCTGTACTCTACATCCCCATGACTATTTTGTAACTATCAGTTTGTACTTCTTAATCCTTTCATCTTTTTCATCCAGCCCCACCCAGACCCCATCCTATGTGGTAACCACTGTGTTTCCCCAAACATAAGACCTAGACAGACAATCAGCTCTAATGCATCTTTTGGAGCAAAAATTAATATAAGACCCAGTCTAATATAATATATAATATAATAATATAATATAATATAATATAATATAATATAATATAATACCGGGTCTTATATTAGTTTTTGCTCCAAAAACTAATTGTCTGGCTAGGTCTTATTTTCGGGGAAACATGGCATCAGTATGTTCCCTGTATCTATGAGTCTCTTTTTGTTGTTGTTGTTTTCTTCTTTAGATTCCATATATACATAACTGAGATCATATGGTATTTGTTTCTCCCTGTCTGACTTATTTCACTTAGCATAATACACTCTAGGTCCATCCGTGTTGTTGTAAATAAAATTTCATTTTTTATGACTGAGTAATATTACATTGTATATATGTACCACTTCTTTTTTTTTTTAATTTATTGGGGTAACAATTGTTAGTGAAATTACATAGATTTCAGGTGTACAATTCTGTATTACATCATCTATAAATCCCATTGTGTGTTCACCACCCAGAGACAGTTCTCCTTCCATCACCATATATTTGATCCCCCTTATCCTCATCTCCTACCCCCCACCCCCCTGTACCACTTCTTTATCCTATCATCTATTGATGGACACTTAGGTTGCTTCCATATCTTGTCTATTGTAAATAGTGCTGCACTGAACACAGGAATCCATATATCAATTTGTGTTTAGGATTTCTCTGGATAAATACCCAGAAGTGGAATAGCTAGGTCATGAGGTAATTCTAGTTTTCATTTTTTGAGTAACCTCTATAATGTTTCCCATAGTGGTGGTACCTATTTGCAATCCCACCAACAGTGCACCAGGTTTCCCTTTTCTCCGCATCCTCCATCCTCACCAACACTTGTTTGTTGATTTATTGATGATAGCCATTCCGACAGGTGTGAAATGGTAATGATAATATCTCATTGTGGTTTTGGCATTTCTCTGATTATTAGTGACATTGAGCATCTTTTCATATGTCTATTGGCCATATGTATGTCCTCTTTGGAGAAATGTCTATTGAGGTCCTCTGCCCATTTTTTAATCGGATTTTGTTTGGTGTTAAGTTGTATGAGTTCTTTACATATTTTGGATATTAAGCCCTAATCAATGTATCATTGTGGAATATCTTCTCCCATTTAGTAGGTTGTCTTTGTTTTGTTGAGGGTTTCCTTTGCTGTGCAAAACCTTTTTAGTTTGATGTAGTCCCAGTTGTTTATTTTTTCTTTTTTTGTTTCCCTTGCCTGAGAAGACAGATCAGAAAAAGTATTATTAAGAGCAATGTGAGGGGGCTGGCTCGGTGGCTCAGGCAGTTAGAGCTCCGTGCTCCAACACTGGAGGCTGCCGGTTCCATTCCCACGTGGGCCAGTGGGCTCTCAACCACAAGGTTGCCGGTTGGATTCCTTGACTCCCAGAAGGGATGGTGGGCTGCGCCCCCTGCAACTAACAACGGCAACTAACAATAGCAACTGGACCTGGAGCTGAACTGTGCCCTCCCCAACTACGATTGAAAGGACAACAACTTGATTTGGAAAAAATCCTGGAAGTACACCCTGTTCCCCAATACAGTGCTGTAAAAAAAAAAAAAAAAAGCGCAATGTGAGAGAGTTTACTGCCTATATTTTGTATATTTTGTTCTAGGAGTTTTATGGTTTTGGGTTTTATGGTTTTGGGTCTTTCATCCATTTTGATGTTATTCTTGTATATGGAATAAGAAGGTGGCCCAGTTTCATTTTTTGCATCTATCTGTCCAGTTTTCCCAGCACCATTTATTGAATAGACCGTCTTTACCCCATTGTATTTTCTTGCTTCCTTTGTGATACATTAAATAACTAGATAGGTGTGGGTTTATTTCTGGGCTCTCTATTCTGTTCTATTGATCTATGTGTCTGTTGTTGTTGTTTGCCAGTACCATGTTGTTTTGATTACTATAGCCTTGTAGTATAGTTTTATCTCAGGTAGTATGATACCTCCAACTTTGTTCTTCTTTCTCAAGATTGCCATGTTTATTCGAGGTCTTTTATGGCTCCATATAGATTTTAGGATTATTTGTTCTAGTTCTGTGAAAATGCCATTGGTATTTTGATCGGAATTGCATTAAATGTATAGATTGTTTTGTGTAGTATGGATATTTTAATGATGTTAATGTTTCCTATCCATGAGCATTGTATATGCTTTCATTTATTTGTATCTTCTTCAATTTCTCTCTTCAATATCTTATAATTTTCTGAGTACAGTTCTTTTACCTCCTTGGTTAAATTTATTCCTAGGTTTTTCTTTTTCTTTGTTTCTTTTTTTTTCATGCAATTGTAAATGGGATTGTTTTCTTAATTTTTCTTTCTGATATTTCATTATTATTGTATAAAAATGCAACTGCTTTCTGAATATTAATTTTGTATCCTGCTGCTTTACTGAATTCATTTATCAGTTCTAATAGTTATTTTGGTGGAATCTTTGGGACTCTGAGTGGGCAATAGGCCATTGTCACCTCATCCCCAGGCTGCAGCTGATTGGACCAGGGTAGACACCTAATCTACACTGAGCTGATCAGGTTCTCTCCCCTAAGATTTTGGAAGGGGAAACAGACTCTCCAGTTAGCTAGCTACAGGTTCTGGACTGATAAGGACATAAATTTGGAGTCTTAGAGCCCACATTTGGGCTACATTAATTAATAACCTGGCAGAGAAACTGAGTCTTCATCCAGTCTGTTTCCCCTACAAGATGATAAGATCAAAGAGCACAGGAACCATGTCTCTTTTGCACACCACAGTAGTTCTATAGTCTGGTAGTATCTGATATATAATAGACAGCCAATAAATATTAATTAAATGATGTTATGAACAACTATACCACTTAAGAGTATTAATAGTGGCTATTTGTCTTCTCTCTCAATTAACATTTTAAACAATCATCTGTCTTTATTAAAAATTCACGATCTCCCTTTGGAGCCCTTGTACCCCCACACACTTGATAAATAACCTAGTTACCTATTCATTCAAAGGTGATGAGTCCTATTTCTAAATTCTAGGCAGAGGAGAAAGAACTAGAAATTCCTGTCAGTTCACGAGCCCCATTGTTCTTTTGCCATCTTCTTTGGTCCTGCATAGTGCAAGAGATCAGCATACCGAGGTTATGGCTCTTTGAGCTCATTCTTCATGCTCAGCTGTTGACCCTCAAAACTTATCACTGGGCCTGCCAGGTTTAGTCCTGGACCTCTAAACCTTAGTACCAGCCCAACCCCCCAAAACTCAGGCTCTCTTGTTGAGCCCAGATAAGCTGCTCAGCTTCTTCTTTATATTTTTTTCTTGCTGCCTTCAGTGTAATTTCTCCTTTGGGGCCACTGGTGTCCTTTCTTGCCACTTCAACAAATTCTTAAAACTTCAAATCTAGGGAAGAAGGGGTGGCTGGCTAGCTCAGTTGATTAGAGCATGGTGCTCGTAACACCAAGTTTGCTGGTTAGATCCCCGCATGGGCCATTGTGAGCTGTGCCATCCTTAAAAACAAAAAACAAACAAACAAACAAAAAAATCACAGAAATAACTGTAGAGAACAAAGCATTGGATTCATGGCTCCTTCCTGCTTAGAAAGCCCTTTGTCTTCTTATGCAAATTGGTCTACTCCCTTATGAAGACTTTCCAGAATTTGGATAACATTGCTAAAACACGGGAAAATGATCTTGTTATTCCTTGGCTAAGAATGCATAAGGGTGGGCCGGCCAGGTGCCTCAGGCGGTTAGAGCTCCATGCTCCTAAACGCCGAAGGCTGCCGGTTCGATTCCCACGTGGGCCAGTGGACTCTCAACCAAAAGGTTGCCAGTTCAATTCCTCAAGTCCCGCAAGGGATGGTGGGCTCCGCCCCCTGCACCTAAAATTGAACATGGCACCTTGAGCTGAGCTGCCGCTGAGCTCCCAGATGGCTCAGTTTGTTGGAGCGCATCTTCTCAACCACAAGGTTGCCAGTTCGATTTCTTGACTCCCTTAAGGGATGGTGGGCTGTGCCCCCTGCAACTAGAAATGGCAACTGGACCTGGAACTGAGCTGCGCCCTCCACAACTAAGACTGAAAGGACAACAACTTGACTTGGAAAAAAAAGTCCTGGAAGTACACACTGTTCCCCAATAAAGTCCAGTTCCCCTTCCCCAATAAAATCTTTAAAAAAAAGAAAAAAGAAAAAAAAGAATGCATAAGGAATAGTCAGTGGAACTGTAGCAATTGTATATGATGTCAGAGGGACAGTAGATTGGGGGAGGGGGTTATCACTTTGTGGGGTGTATAAATGTCTAACTATTACATTGTTTTGTGCACCTGAAACAAGCAAACAAAAAAAATAATGCCTTCCTGCCTTTCATTTACATGACTTAGGGAACTAGCCAAATGATTTTTTTTTTAACTTTTAATTAATTAATTAATTAATTTATTATCTTTTTTATTTATTTATTGGGGTAACAATTATTAGTAAAATTACATAGATTAAAGGTGTACAATTCTGTATTACATCATCTATAAATCCCATTGTGTGTTCACCATTCAGAGTCAGTTCTCCTTCCATCACCATATATTTGATCCCCTTACCCTCATCTCCCACCCCCCACCCCCTTACCCTCTGGTAACCACTAAACTATTGTCTGTGTCTATGAGTTTGTTTTTTTGTTTGTTTGTTTTTATAGAAAGTTGTTTCCGGTAGTCAAAATGCCAACATTTATTGGGTTCTTACTATGTGCCAGATATTTTGCTTAGTAATTTTACATGGATTATTTTATTTAATTGTCACATAAACCTACGAGGTAGATAATCTTTTTCTTTTTCTTTCTTTTTTTTTAAGATTTTATTGGGGAAGGGGAACTGGACTTTATTGGGGAACAGTGTGTACTTCCAGGCCTTTTTTTTTTTTTCCAAGTCAAGTTGTCCTTTCAATATTAGTTGTGGAGGATTCTGTTCAGCTTCAAGTTGTTCTGCAACAGGTTGCTAGGAAGAGGGCTTTCTTTTGTTTTCCTGTACTTGTTGGTATAATGTTTTATTTTTTCTCTGACTGCAGCCTTTTTTTTTCTCTCTCACACGGTAGTGCTATGTTTTCTCTGCACTATTCCAGCTCCTCACACAATGGGTGGATTCCCTGGGAGACGGGCTTCTCCTCTGTTAATAGTTCGCCTAGGTCACAGGGCGCAGTGTCCGTGTTGGTATGTGGAGAGCTTTTGAAGTTCCAAAGCTCTTCCTGCACCAGATTCACAGCCCGTATGTTTCAGCAGTTCTGTTTACTCCTTTAGGGATCTGCCCAGATAGGTGGGGACAGGGGCGGGGTGAGTTGTGAGAGGTGGCCCAGTGCAATGGTGGCGACCACCACCACAGCCGGTCCTGCTTCCACAGCTCCTTCCCCTTTGCAGGAACTAGTTGGGCTGCAAATTTGTGTCTGCGGTCCACAGTTCTCAGAACAGCAAATATTCTGTTCTTTTGATCTGACACTGCTACTGTTCCGCTTCTAGCACCGGACAGGTGGGGGCGGGGAGAGCTCTGGGAGAGTAGGGAGGGGGTGGCTAGTCTCAGTGCCTAAGGCGTCTGTTCTCTGCTCGGCAGTGAGGGCTTAAAGCACTGTTTTCAGCCTTCTTCCCTCAGTCTTTTCTCCGAGGTCTCTGCCGTGAGCGTTGGATTAAGCCGTGTTGTATGCTGCCCCCTCAGCCCTGTGGGCCATAAGCGGAGCCCTAGCAGTCCGAGTTCTTCCCTCTCCCGCAGTTGCGGTAGTTCCGGGATGCAGCGAGCTCGGAGCACTCAGCTAGGTCTGTGTCCTGCGCCCACGCGTCTCTGTCTCCCTACTTCTCCCTTCCCTCCTCCCCCACTCGCGCCATTCGCCCACCTGTATGTGAATTCAGTAGTGGGCCTCTTCGTCTTGCCTGTCTGCTGTGCAGGAGTCCTTTGTGGAGTTATTGTTGTTCGATTAGTTGTAAATTCCAGGGAAGCTTTACAGAGGCTCACCTCACACCACCATTTTGATGACATCTCCTCCAGATGATTTTTTTAATAATAAAAAAATCTGCCTAGAATGAATCACAATCTTCATGACATCAAAGAGATTGGGATAATTTTTTTTAATTCCACTTTTCTAGGTACATATTTACAAAAGAAGAAACAAAGTTGCGATTACTCAGAATGTGCTTTCAGCATAACTCTTTCGAAAGTCTGCAGAGGTAGTAGGCCAAGGATTTGGTTTATCAGGGTTCTGACTGTCCTCTGAAGTACCTAACAACATGCAAGGGCAATATAATGGAGTATCCCGTATGACCTCAACTTAATTTGATTATATCTGCAAAGATCTTACTTTAAAATAAGATCACATTTACAGGTACTGAGTGTTAGGACTTCAATATATCTTTTTGAGGAACACTATTCAACCCACAACAAAATCTAACACCCACCATGAGAACACCAACATCCCTTTATGGGTTGTGTCTCTTGCTGCTTCCAATGTTTGAGTTGCTAGAGATATTCTGTGTTCTGCATAGAAGTGGGGATGAGTTTCATTTTCTCCACTCCATGTCACCTTTTGTCCCCGTGTCTCATAGAATTCCTTGTAAAGTCAGCTCCTCATATTCTACCTGAAATCTCTTTCTCCCCACATTCAGAAACCAGTCCATAGGGTTAGTCAGGTGACAGACAATTTATATAACAGAGTGATCAAAATGAGTTCTCTGCAGTTAGACTTTCTAGATCTACTAGTAAGTGTCATGTTGGTCAAATTTTTAATCTCCTTAAGTTTAGGCTCCTCATTTGGAAAGTAGGTGTAAATGATAATCTACCTAATTTGAGGATTAAATGAGCTATAAGACACACAAAACATTTAGCAAAGTTCCTGGCACGTGGTAACTGTTGAAATGCAAATGAGCTCACCACTAAGATTAAACATATTAACATATTTCCCTAATTGCTGCAGATATTTTTATAGAGAGAAATAAAACATTACAGGTACTTCTAGATCCCCACCCCACATTGCTTTCCCCTCTGTCCCTCCTCAGAGGTAGCCATCATCATGAGGTTAGTATATATTGTTCCAATGAATGTTTTTATACTTTTATTTCATATTTCAGTAGCAATAAACAATATTTACCATTGTTTTTACATAAATAGCCTCATAGTATTTGTATGATTTTGCACCTTCCTTTTTAAACTCAACATGTTTTTCTGATTTATCCAAGTTTGTTCATGTAGATCTAGTTCCATGTATTATATTCCATTGTATGAATAAATCACAGTTGATTTATCTATTCCTTTACTGAGGGACAGTTGTGTTGGTTCCACTTTTTTGCTATTATATACAGTGTTGCAGTAAACATCCTTGAACATGTCTACCTATATTCATGTTTGAGATTTTTTCTCTAGGGTAAATACCTAGAATTGTAATACTGGATAATAGGGGATATGCATCTTTAATTTTTCTCCAACATTTTACTATGGAAATTTTCAAACATACAGAGAAGTTAAAAGAATTACACAGTGGGGTCGGCCCAGTGGCTCAGGTGGTAGGAGTTCCGTGCTCCTAATGCTGAAGGCTGCTGGTTCAATTCCCACATGGGCCAGTAGGCTCTCAAACACAAGGTTGTCTGTTTGATTCCTCGACTTCCGCAAGGGATGGTGGGCTGCGCCCGCTGCAACTAACAACAGCAACTGGACCTGGAGCTGAGCTGCGCCCTCCACAACTAAGATTGAAAGGACAACAACTTGACTTGGAAAAAGTCCTGGAAGTACACACTGTTCCCCAATAAATTCCTGTTCCCCTTCCCAATAAAATCTTAAAAAAAGTTATATGGTGCATTCATATGTACCCACCACCCAGACTCTACAATTAACGTTTTACTATACTTGTTTTATCATAAATTACTATTACTCCATTGATCCATCTTATTTTTTGATGCATCTCAAAGTTGCAGACGTCAGTACACTTTACTTCTAAATACTTCAGTACATCGTTAAATAGAGTTCAATATTTATTTATGGTTATTTTTTTATTTTGAGGTAAAATTTACATATAATAAAATGCACCGATCTTTAGTAATAATTCAAAGACTTTTGATAAACACATGTACTTACATTTGTCAAAACCTTTATCAAGACATAAAACAGCATCAACCCAGAAAGTTCCTTCATATCTCTTCCCAAACAATTACTGCCACCCCAGGCAACCACTGTTCTGATTTTTTTCAACCACAAATTAGGAGTTTTGCTCATAGATACAGACAATAGTTTAGTGGTTACCAGAGGGTAAGGGGGTAGGAGGGTAAAGGGGGTCAAATACATGGTGATGGAAGGAGAACTGACTCTGGGTGGTGAGCACATAATGCAATATATAGATGATGTATTATATAATTGTACACTTGAAACCTATGTAGTTTTGTTGACCATTGTCACCCCCAATAAATTTTAATTTTAAAAATTAGCAGTTTAGTCTTTTATAGAACTTCAGGTAAATTAAATCATGCACTATGTATTCTTTTGTATAAGTCTTCTGTTACTCAACCTTTTTACTACTGAATAGTATTCTATTATATGAATGCACCATAGTATCTTTAGCCATTTTCCTATTGATGGACGTCTAAGCTGTTCCCAGTTTGGAGCTGTTATTAATTAAGCTGCTATGTTAGGCAACCTCTAAAATGGCCCCAAATGATCTCTCACTCCTGGTATGCATGAGCTTGTGTAATCCATCCTCTTCATTTGAACCTTCAGATGAGACCACGGGTCCCAGATAGTGCCTTAATTGTAGCCCTGTGAGAGAGCTTGAGGGAGAAGCATTCAACTAAGCCATGCCTAGATCCACAGAACCTGTGAAATAATAAATATTTGTTGTTTTAAAACACTGAATTTTAAATTAATTTGTTATGTAGCGATAGATAACTAGTACAACAACTATTAACATTCTTGTAAAAGTCTTTTTGTGAACATTTTTTAAAGATATTTTTATTGCGGAAGGGGAACAGGACTATATTGGGGAACAGTGTGTACTTCCAGGACTTTTTCCAAGTCAAGTTGTCCTTGGAGGGAGCAGCTCAGCTCCAGGCCCAGTTGCCGTTGCTAGTTGCAGGGGGCACAGCCCACCATCCCTTGTGGGAGTCAAACTGGCAACCTTGTGGTTGAGAGGACACACTCCAACCAACTGAGCCATCCGGGAGCTCAGCGGCAGCTCATGTCAAGGTGCCGTGTTCAATCTTAGTTGCAGGGGCCACTGCCCACCATCCCTTGTGGGAGTCGAGGAATCAAACCGGCAACCTTGTGGTTGAGAGCCTACTGGCCCGTGTGGGAATTGAACTGACAGCCTTCGGCGTTAGGAGCACAGAGCTCCAACTGCCTGAGCCACCGGGCCGGCCCCTGAACATGTGTTTTGATTTCTCTTGGATGTCAACATTTAACTTTATTAGGTATTTCGGATTAATCTCCAAAGTGGTTGTACTCCAATCATTTATATCTGGGTTCTTTTTTCTTCACCTTCTTACCAATACTTGATATTACCAGACCTAATTAATTTTTTAAATTTTAATTAATTTTTGCCAATCTGATGGGTATGATATATTACCATCCAGCTTGCATAGATTTGGCAATAAGTCCCATCTCTTTCACTCTGTCACTCTACTTTTAATTTTCCTGATTATTAGTAAGATTTACTATCTTTTTATATGTTTATTGGCTCTTTTGTGGTTCATTCTGTGTGATTGTTTATCTTTTTTATAACAGTTCTTTCTATATACTGGATATTAATCCTTTGCTGCTGTATTTATGGCAATTTATCGTCTCCCAATTTGGAACTTAAATTTTCATAAAATTATCCCTCTATCCATCCACCATCCATCCACTCACTCATCTCTATATCCTTCTTGCTGTTTGAATACATCCTACAGAGAGACCTCAACAATTTGTTAACTCTGGTTATTCCTGGGTAGTGGGATTTTGGGGGTACTTAATGCCTTCCTCTTTGTCCTTTTCTCTATTGCTTAATTTTTTATAAAAAGCACACATGATTTTTGTAAAAGCAATAAAGCTTACTTCTCCTGGTTAGTTCAATGTGTGAAATGAGAATCTGGAGAAGGAAAAAAGAGGGAAAACAAAAAGATATTTGCAATTTGCTTGGGAGATGGGCGAGATTTGGCATCAAGTGAAGTTGCGCAAGTAGGCTCAAATGAACTGCTGTCTCTTACTTCTAGCCGAGGTAGGTATGGAGTAAGTTTCCCAATGGGTGACAGCCCTCTAATGAAAACTTACATATGTGCTCAGATTTCCCTATTCAGTATTCCAGTAAAAGAACCTATAGAAAAAATTTTGCTGAGCCTTCCCCGTTGCAGGAAAAGCTGCATTAGAGGTATCACCAGAAAAAATGGAAGGGCAGTACTTAAGAAGCTTCAGGGTAGCATTGGTACCTTGGTGAATCACATTTCAGAGTCTAGCCCTCAGACTTGCAGTTTCAGTGTGGCTGGATAAATTTTAGGTAAAAAAATTTTAGGTCAACTTTTTATTGAAGTATTACATACATATTAAAAGTGCACAAATCTTAACTGTAAACTTTAACCAATTTTCATAAAGAGAACACAGTTGTGCAACCAGCATTCAAATCCCAAAACAGAACATGACTAGTCCCCCAGAAGTCCTCCTCCTGTGCCCTCCCAAAGGTTATCATCTCAACGATAACCACTATCCTGATTTCTAAGACCAAAGATTAATATTGCCTTGTTTAGAAATTTACATAAATTGAATCATACAATAGGTACTCCTATGTCTAGCTTTTTTTCTCTACTGTTGTGTTGGTGAGAGTCTTCCATGTTGTTTCTTATAGAAATAGTTTATTCTCATTGCTGTATGTTATTCCATTGTATGAATATACTACATCAATTTTACTGATGATGAACATTTGGGTAGTTTCCATTTGGGGCTATGATAAGTAGTGCTGTCACAAGCATTCTTATATACGGCATGTATATTGATGAACATATGTATATATTTCTCTTGGGTATACATCTAGAAGTGGAATTGCTGGGCCATTGGGTATGTGTATGTTTAACTTTAGTAGTTATTGCCAGTTTTCCAAAGTATTTGTACTATTTTATGTTTCCCATCAAGATTCCACGTCTTTGCCAATATCTGGTATTGTCAGAGTTTTCTGCATTAACCATACTGGTAGGAGTGTAGTGGTGTTACATTATGATTTTAATTTGCATTTTGATGATGACTTATGAAGTTGAACAAGTTTTCATATGTTTATTGGCCATTTGGATGTCCTCTTTTGTGAAGTGCTGTTTTTAAGTCATTTTTCAATTGGATTGTTTGCATTTTTCTTACTGATTTCTAGGACTTTGTTATATATTCTTAACATGAATCCTTTGTTGGATGTACGTATTTCAAATATCCTCTTTTTTTTTTTTTTTGCCTTTTCACTTTTTTAACAGTATTTTTTGATAAAAAACAGTTCTGTATTTTGAGGAATCCAATTTTGTCCCTCTATGGTTAGCATTTTTTGAGTTCTATTGTTAAAACTTTTCCTTATCTCTAGATAATATTTTGAAGTATTAGGGTGTTTTTCTCCCTAAATTTTACCCTTTCCTTTTCTCCTTTTCTGTCAGATAGCAGACTCCATTGCTTTCTAGGAAGTATGTGGCTGAGCTGAAAGCAGATTAGCTTGGAAGATATTTGAGCTTTCTTTTCTGAAAAACCCAAGCACATTAAGGAGAATTGGGTTCTTCCACCAAATGGGACTTCCACCAAACTGAGAAGAAATGTCCCTTGAGCTGAGGGGAGAGAAGGTAGGAGAAATCAGCTGGGACATGGGCCTTGCTTCCCACAGCCTCCTGGTGAGACCCTAAAGAGGAATGGCTGCTTTAATGAACTTAAGGGACAGGGATGCAAGACCTGGGATTTCAAACATTATAAGAGATTTCTGTGTCCCAAGGCTGGCACAGAAGCCACAGAGAGACTGCCAATCTATAGATGCCAAGTGAACTATGTCTCTCAGTAATAACCTGTGAGGATAAATGATCTTCCTCAATACATACCCAAGGCTTGGCATTGCTTAAGACCCCAGAACCAGTTAGGGAAACCCCAAGGGAATAACTGAGACTGACCCCTCCCTACTCTAACCCCAACAGAAGTAGCTCTATCTATTTCCTTATGTGGCAGTTTCTGAAGTTTGAGATTGATTTGAGAAAGGAGAGCATTAAAACTATTTAAAGATGTAGACAGGAACATGGATGGAAATTACTTGATGTGAACTGCAGGTGAAACTATAATCTTCTTAATAAGTTCCAGTTTTAGCCAGCATAGCTTCCTGAATGATCTAGGATCAAAATAATAACATGGTTTAATAGGAAGATTTTTTTTTCTTTTTCCCTGAATTGTATTCCTTTTCTTGATCCTCTTAGGAGTTCACCAAGCTTTTCTTCCTCCTGTATTTTTCCTTTCTATTTAAAAAATGAACTTTGTTTCTTTCTTTAGATGTAAAAAAAATGCTCTTAATTTTCCATAATAAAAAATTAAAATACTCCTAATTCATTTAAAATGAAGTAATATTTGACACATACAAAATATTTGTAACTTATGTTATAAATCTTAATAATGAAATAAACACCCATGAACATACCACCCAACATAAAAACTATAACATTATCAATAAGTTACACTTATCTGAATGTTTCTTTCTATCCCATCCCCTGCCTCTCTATATAACCACTATTTTGAATTTCATATTTGCAATTTGTTTTAAAAAGTTATATTGCCTATGTATGTATTCATTAATAAATAATACGTTGCCTAACTTTTCCTTATTTTTAACTTTATAAATATAATATGCTCTACGTAAGTCTTATGCATCTTGCTCTTTTCACTCAACATTGTTTCTAAGGTTCAACTATTTTGCTATATATAGTTGTAGTTCATTCATTTCCAAAGATATATAATATTCTCTAGTGTGCACATATCACAATTTATTTTTCTCTCAATGGACATTTGAGTGGTCTCTATGTTTTTGCTAGTACCAAAAATGTTGCTATGAACATGTCTCATAGTACACATGTGAAAGGCTTTCCAGGGCATATACCTAAGATTGGAATGTCCAGGTTGTAGGACACGGGTATGCTCAAGTTTATTAGTTGGGTAATACCAAAGTTTCTGAAGTCGTTGTCCCAGTTTAAATTCCCACAAGCAGTCTATAAGCATTCCCCTTCCTATCACTTTGTATTGGTAGACTTTTTTTTTCTTAAATTACCTGTGGTTTTTTGTGTGTGTGTTTTTTTTTCAGTTTCAGGTGGGCAGACTTCTTAACTTTTGGCAATCTAGTGAGTAAAAACTGGAACCTCACTGAGGTTTTAATTTGCCTTGTTCTGATTACTAATGAGGTTGAGTCACCATGTCCAGCCTACTCCCAAGGAAGGGGATTATACGAGAGTGTGAAAACCAGGAGAAGGGGATCATTGGGACTAAGACAGTGGGAATTTGGTCTAGATTGGATGCCATTGGCGGGGGAGGGGGGAAATTCTATGATTGGCTATATCAATAAATCTTATTTATAGGAAGAGGAGAGGGCTAAAGCTGTAGGAAGAAGGCTATAGGAAGAGTATAAGGCTAAAGCTGTAATTGATAAAGAAGTAGAAGTCACTCATTTTAGTTAAGAGAGGGGGTTTTTGGTACTTTGTGTGTGGCACAGTGCTTAGACAAAATTATGAAGTGACCTTGTGTTGTGTCAATTTATTATGGTCTCAGAGTAACCTTGTCTGAGGTTGATATTCTATGTTTATGTCTAAATAAGAGAATAACACAGCCTAGATGTAAGTGCCAGGCCAGCTTCTGAATGTCAGGGGCTGTTCTTTGTTTTCTTTTTCAAAAAGTTTTGCCTTTATTTTTAATTGTCTAATATACCTTGAGATGGATTTTGTATATGGTATAGTATAAGGTATAGTATATAAGGTACAGTATAAGGCTCCAATTTCATTTTTTTCTTACGCATAAGCAATTGTATTACTATCATCTGCTGCCAAATCTCTGGTCTTTAACTCCCTGTTTTGAGAGCTTTTAGTAAATGTTATGAGTTGATTGTTTTACTTGAGAGTGTGGTATGTTAGGGATATATTCAGTGTGATATGTATTTACCTTTTCTCTTTCTCTTTCTCCACATTTTTTTGGGGGGGTTCATGTGGTGTCTTTGCAGAGCAACAAAGGTTTAACTTGATTCATTGAGAAACTATATTGATATAAATCATTCATGCCTTTGAGTTTACCTCAAAGAGGATCTGTGCAAGACATAATCAGCAGAATCTACTGAGGTTAGTCAACTGGAATATGTTTAGAAAGGAGAAATGAAAACAACAGGAGAATGGTTGAATCACCTAGATATTTGGTTCAATTATAAATGTTTATGTGGACTTTAACTAATGAATGACCAGAAAGGGTTATAGTACAACTAACTTCAGACAGATACAGGTCAAATATAAGGAAAAACATGGTGACCTCAATCAGCTCACAGGAAATGGTCAGTGTCCACATGAAATGCTTAAAATTAAGATTGAATAAAGCCAACAGTTTCATACAGATTGGTTATTGTTGTGTTTGATGAACATAAAGGAACCATAGAGATCATGTAAAAACTGGGTCTCAGGGAGGTAAAGCAACTTATCTGGGTGCATTAGTTGTTGAACCTGAATCTAGACCTTGAGTAGTATAATATCGTATTATTATAGCTACCATTTATGGATCACTTATTATGTGCTAAGTGCTTCTCTTATACTACTGTGTTTAATCCTCACAGCAGCCCTGTAAAAATTAGAGTCTCTTATCATCACTGTTTTGCTAATGGAGAAGAGAGGCCTAGAGAGATGGAGTGGGTCACACAGCTGGTAAATAGCAGGAGCTAGAACCAAATCTAGTCATTCTCCCTCCAAAGCCTATGCTCTTGGTCACAGAGCACTGTGGCTGCGTTAGTGGTAGAAAAAGCAAACACTTCTGAGTCAGAATAGCAGAGTTAAAATCCTGATCCTTCTACTTACCGTGTTTCCCTGAAAATAAGCCCTAGCATGATTTTTCAGGATGACATCCCCTGAACATAAGCCCTAATGTGTGTTTTGGAGCAAAAATTAATATAAGACCCGGTCTTATTTTCAGGGAAACACGGTAATAGTTGTTCCACCATGGTTTAATTACTTACCTTCTCTCAGCCTCAGTTTTCTCACCTGTGAAATAAGAACCATACTTGACCAAGGTGGGTTGCTGTGAAATGCCTGGTTATTCTGTGTAGACACTTGAGTTATAGTGGTTCTGATTGTTCCTTTCTTCCTCTTGCATCTCAGCTCAGTTCTCCTTTCATTGCACCCTGCTCACTGCCTCCAACTTGATGAACATTAAACTCAACGCTAATGTGATCTTGTTTCTGGCCCTTCAAATTCCAGTTGTCTTAGTGAGTATGGATGTATATGTATAAAATACCATGATTTCACTGATTCTGAATTTGTTGTAAGTTGCCATTCAGATAGGTTGAAACTTATTCCAGGTCCCTGAATTTCTAGGAATCTTTTGTTTTAGTTTGTTTATTTTTCAAGTGAATTACCCATGGTGATTCAGGGCATCTGTGGCAGAAGTAGGACTGGAAGCTTGACCTCCAAGATCCCATCCAGAGATCTCTCTGAAATACAAAAATGAAATACTAATCAGATCTACCATTTCATTAGCACTTATTGGGAACCAGGCACTGTTCTATGTCACATGGATTAATTTTTATATATCTAACAACAACCTATCTTCACTTTAAAAATAAGGAAACTGAGGCACAGAGAAGGGAAGTTATTTGCCCACATTGACACTACTTAGCAAGTGGATAAGTTAGGATTAGAACTAGGCGGTCTGATTCCAAATTCTGTCTTCTTAATCTGTATGATGTTATACACAACCTCTCAAGAAGAAACAATGATTTTTGATCTTTAATATGCACTGACCTTAGATGGTGCCAGTGGTTATTGTAGAGACGATTTCACATTCATTTCAATCCTCAACCCATTGTAAATAAATGTCAGCCCCCACCCTTCCAGTGACATTGCCCTTAGCAAGGCTACCAGTGAACCTGAGGTTGCCAACTGCATTTGACACTTCTTTGCTTTCATCCAATATTTCTTTATCCTAATTTTACTCAACAACTTACCAACTGTTATGGGCTGAATGTTTGTGTCCCCCGTTAAATTCATATGTTGAAATCCTAACTCCCCGTGTGATGGTATTAGACGGTGGGCTTTTAGGAGGTAATTTGGTCATGAAGGTGAAGCCCTCGTGAATGGGGCTTGTTGCGTTATAAAAGACGCCTCAGAGAACTCTCTTGTCCTTTCTGCCAGGTAAGGATATAAGGAGAAAATGGCCATCTGCATCCCGGAAAAGGACCCTCACCAGAACCCAACCATGCTGGCACCCTGCTCTTGGATTTCCACCTCCAGAACAGTGAGAACCAAATTTCTGTTGCTCATAAGTCACCCAGTCTATGGTATTGTTATAGCAGCTGGAACTAAGGCACTAACATTCAACAGAGTTAATCATTCCATTCTTAAAATACTTTCTTCTCTTAGTCCTCATAACACTGAAAGTTCATAGTGTTCCTCTTATCTCACTGGCTGCTCATTCACACTGTCCTATGCTAACTCCAGTTTTTTTCCCCCCAGCCTCCAAACTTTGGAGTGTTTAGGGCTCAGTCCTCAGACATTTTTCCAGATAATCTCATCCAGTCCTCGTGCTTTAACTACCATCTATATACTAATTACTCCGAAATAGACATCTCTTGCCTCATACCCTGAACTCTGCATTTGTATATTCAGCTGCCTACCTGAACTTTCCACTTGGATGTCTCATAGGCTTCTCTAATTTAACATGTCCGAAACAGAATTTTGATCTTCCCACCACCACAAACCTGTTTCTCCTACAGTCTTCCCCATCTTGGTTAATGACAACCTCATCTTTCCAGTTGTTTTTTTCTTTTTTAAAAGATTTTATTGGGGAAGGGGAACAGAACTTTATTGGGGAAGAGTGTGCACTTCCAGGACTTTTTTCCAAGTCAAGTTGTTGTCCTTTCAGTCTTAGTTGTGGAGAGCGCAAGGTCCAGTTGCCGTTGCTAGTTGCAGGGGGCACAGCCCACCATCCCTTGCGGGAGTCGAGGAATTGAACTGGCAACCTTGTGGTTGAAAGGACACACTCCAACCAACTGAGCCATCTGGGAGCTCAGCAGCAGCTCAGCTCAAGGTGCCATGTTCAATTTTTAGTTGCAGGGGGCGCTGCCCACCATCCTTTGTGGGAGTTGAGGAATCAAGTTGGCAACCTTGTGGTTGAGAGGATGCGCTCCAACCAACTGAGCCATCCGGGAGGCAGCTGCAGCTCAGCTCAAGGTGCCATGTTCAATTTTTAGTTGCAGGGGGCGGAGCCCACCATCCCTTGTCGGACTCGAGGAATTGAACTGGCAACCTTGTGGTTGAGAGCCCACTGGCCCATGTGGGAATCGAACCGGCAGCCTTCGGAATTAGTAGCATGTAGCTCTAACCGCCTGAGCCACCGGGCTGGCCCACTTTCCAGTTGTTTTGGCAACCTCATCTTTCCAGTTTTTTCCCCAACATGGGGAAGTCATTAACCTGTTTTCCCCATCTTGGTTAATGACAATCTCATCTTTGCAGTTGTTAAGATTCACCCTTGATATCTCCCTTTCCTCCACACTTTACATAAAATGTATCATTAAGTCCTCGCATCCCAATCTCCAAAATATATCCTAAATCTGTCCACTTCTCTCTATCTACACTGAGAAATCTTTAAATCATTGATAAGAAATGTAAGAGAAGGAACATTTGTATTTTCCCCAATCAGAGAATAGCACATTTGCTATACCCATGGCAAATGAGCCAGGGGTGGGGAGTAAAACGCATCATAGTGTCTCCTACCATTAATCATAATTGATGTTTACAGTGTGATAAGCTCACTATTAGCCTCTTTATCCACTTATTTAAAGGAATATTTTTGGGGGGCAGCTGGTTAGCTCAGTTGGTTAGAGTGCAGTGCCAGTTCGATCCCCACATGGGCTACTGTGAGCTGCGCCCTCCACAACTAGATTGAAACAACTCCTTGACTTGGAGCTGATGGGTCCTGGAAAAATACACTTAAATAAATAAAAGTTTTTTTAAAAAGGAATATTTTTAAAAACTCCTTAGGAGCATCACACACCTTGCCCTCTAAGAAGTTGGAGAGGGTTCTTCTTATGCCTTTGTATATTTACACATGTTCTTTCACCTGCACTTCCCTCCTCATTCTTGTCTGGATAGCCAACTCTTAACTCCCCAAAGTTTTGGTCCAAATCCAACATTCCTCTAATAACTACTTATTAAGTGGTATCTATAAACTAGCCTATTGTCTAAGGTGTTGGAGAGATAAAGATGAATGAGACTCTGTCCATTTTTAAGTAGCTTCACAGGTTGGTATCAGAGAAGAAAACATGAAGGAATAAATGTGACAAGGAGTTACAGATGCTATAACAGAAGTCTGAATAAATTTCAACATGGTCATGTCCAGTCCTACCTGAGGGCATCAGCTTAGTATTGAAAATAAATAAGTGTTCACCAGGTACAGAGAGAAATAAGGGAAAAGATTCAAAGGGGTGAAACAGTCTGGTGAATCCAAGAATACTGAACCATGGATGGGACATTAGGGTGTTAGCAGGGTGGTTTGATAAAGATAGTGAAGACTGAGATGAAGTTGGTGAAGGCTGTAGTGACTAAATCACCAACAAATGTGAGTACTGAGTTGAGGAACTTGGGTTTTATCTTGTGGGTAAGAGAAAGTCATTAAAGTTCTAATCAAGGGAGTGACCTGGTCAAATCTTCATGTTATAAAGATTCAGTTGTGCCAGTTTTCTGGTTTTGTGGAGCTGGCTCAGAACCAGCTACCAAGAGAGAAAATTCTTAACATTTCAGGAATTTTGTAAGCCAACTGTCATGCGGGGCGGCCTGCGGGGTCTCAGCTCCCGCTCCCCACATAAGAACGCAGGATGTGGCTAGGCCAAAAAGGAACACCCACGGAGCCATAGGTAGGGAAGTCATACCACTATAGTCTCACTGGAGGCTGGATTCACACAACGTGCAACCTGCTGTCCACTTTTCTGCCTGCCAACCGACCGACTCCACTTGCTAGCTGCAATCCACCGTGCTAACTGCAATCCATGCTTGCTAGCTCAGCCACCATCTTCTTGCTAGCCCCCATTTTCTGCTAGCGTAGCCACGGCACCTATATTAGTGGCCAATGGCTCACTGGTTACAGCTGGCGGCCAACTAGCCACAGCTGATGGCCATCCAATCACAGCTGATGGCCATTTACTACCTGAGCCAGCACCTTTCCATGTGAGGCCGAGAGCCTGGAAACTGCTCTCCGGGGCTTTGTCCCCATACCAACTAACATGTAGTAGCTTGAAATCGGTCATGATGGGAATATTTACATCATAGAAATCAGTAAATGCTACAAATCACACCTCTTTTCCTACACAGCCTGTTGTTAAACATTTACCAGGATACAATTGGCAGTGGCCATTGTGGTAAGTTGATTGAAGGAGTAAAATTGGAGTGAGAGAGGTAAATGCAATAATCAAGGAGAGAGATGTTGAGACCGGAGTTAGGAAAGTGGCTGTAGAGGTGAAGAGGGGACTGATTTGATAGATCTTTAGTTGTAGAGTGTAGTGCGGGGAGTCATGCGGGGTCTCTGCTCCCGCTCCCTGCACAAGAACGCAGGATATGGTGAGGCCAAAAAGGAACACCCACGGAGCCATAAGTAGGGGAGTCATATCACTATATTCTCGTTGGCGGCATCCACCTCTCTGTAATCCGCTCTTGCTAGCTCAGCCCCCATCTTCTTGCTAGCCTCCATTTTCTTGCTAGCATAGCCACAGCACTTATATTAGTGGCCAATGGCTCACTGGTTACAGCTGACGGCCAACTAACCACAGCTGATGGCCATCCAATCACAGTTGACGGCCATTTACTACTTGAGCCAGCACCTTTCTATGTGAGGCCAAGAGCCTGGAAACTGCTTTCTGGGGCTCTGTCCCCACATAGTCATCAGACATTCATTAGAGGAATTACACAGGGAGCAGGAGAGACAGCTGCAAAGTTCCTGGCTTCAGTCATTGTGTACATGGTAGTATACCATGTACATAGGAAAAGAAACAAGTTTAGGTAACAAGATGGTGAATTTGGTGAGACTTGTTGAATTTTAAGTGCTTATGGGACATTCAGAGAAAGATGTTCAGTAGGCAAATGAAGGTCTGGGTCTGGAGCTCAGGGAAGAAACCTGAGCTGGAAATAAAGATCGGGCATCATCTGCATAAACAGCCATGACCCATGGCCTTTGTTTGGTTCACTGACTTTTTTTCACAGCTCCAGACCTTAGGAAAATACACATTAACTCTTTTTTTAAATGTATTTAATTGTATTGGGAATAGCAAAAAAAAAAGTTAATCTTTTCAAATAATTATCTTTCTCACTTTATTTGTTACACAAAATATAAGGGCCAGTTTGGGGTGTTAAAGGAAAGAAAGTAAAAGGAAATAAATCAAAGTTCCGAAATTAAAACAAATACAGAAAATCCTCTAATTCAACTCAAAAGTAAATTTAAACCAACAATGTACATAAAAATAATTATAACCATGACTCAGTAGAATTTATTCCAGATATACAAGCCTGGTTCAACATAAGAAAATCAATCAAAGGGTGGCAGGATGGCTCAGTTGGTTAGAGTGCGAGCTCTTAACAACAAGGTTGCTGGTTTGATTCCCACATGGGCCAGTGAGCTGCACCCTCCACAACTAGATTGAAGACAACGAGCTGCCGCTGAGCTGCCAAAGGAGTGGCCATATAGCTCAGTTGGTTAGAGCGCGAGCTCTGGGCAACAAGGTTGCCAGTTCAATTCCCGCATGGAATGGTGGACTGCGCCCTCCACAACTAGATTGAAGGACAATGACTTGACTTGGAGCTCATGAGTCCTGGAAAAACACACTGTTCCCCAATATTCCCCAATAAAAAAATTAAAAAAAAAGAAAAGAAAGAAAATCAATCATAATCCATAATCCATCATATCAACTAATCCATCATATCAACAAGCCATCATATCAACAAGTTAAAGAAGAAAGCTCACATGATCCTATCAATTGATGCAGAAAATGCATTTGACAAAATCCAGCACCCATTCATGAAAAAATCCTCAGTAAACTAGGAATAGAGGGGAATTATCTCAGCTTGATAAAAAGTACCTACATAAGACCCCTCCTCTAGGTGATATAATTGCCTATGTAAAAAATCATAAGAAATGTACCCAAAAAAGCAGCCCTAGAAATGAGTTCAGCAGCAAGGTTGCAAGATATAAGATCAGTACACAAAAATCAATTACAGTTTGGGGTGGCCGGTTAGCTCAGTTGGTTAGACCGTGGTGCTGGTAGCACCAAGGTTGCCGGTTCGATCCCCGCATGGGCCACTATGGATCAATCACATTTCTATATACTAACAATAATCAGGCAGAAACAGATATTAAAAACACAATACCATTTAGACATTCCAAAGAAAATGAAATAGAGATACATGTAATAAAACATGTATAAGTTTGTATTCTGAAAATTATAAACTGCTGATGAAAGAAATCAAAGACCTAAATAAAAGGAGAGAAACGCCATGTCCGTGGATTGGAAAACTCACCGTAGTAACCCGATGTCAATTCTGCCTAAATTAATCTATAGGATTAGTGCAATTCCTACCATATTTCTGCAACATTTTTGTAGATACAGACAAGCTTATTTTAAAACATATAGGAAAAGGCACAAGTTAGACAATAGCTTAACAATTTGGAAAAAGAAGAATAAAGTGAGAGGAATCAATCTACCCAACTTCAAGTCTTACTATATAGTTATAGTAATCAAGACTCTGTAGTAATGACAGAATAGGCACATAGGTCAATAGAACAGAATAGAGAACCCAGAAATAGACCCACACAAACATGCCCAACTGATTTTTTACAAATTCGATGGAGGGATAGTCTTTCAATAAATGGTGTTGGAGCAATTAGCCATCCATAGACAAAAATATGAATCTTGACTTAAACATCATACCTTATGTGTAAACTAACTCAAAACAGAACATAGATTTAAATGTAAAAATAAAACTATAACACTTTTTAGAGGAAAAAAATCTTTGGGTAAATACATGGTGATGGAAGGAGAACTGACTCTGGGTGGTGAACACACAATGGGATTTATAGATGATGTAATACAGAATTGTACACCTGAAATCTATGTAATTTCACTAACAATTGTCACCCCAATAAATTAAAAAAAAAAATCTTTGGGATCTACGGCTAAGCAGAGCTCTTAGACTTGACACCAAAAGCACAATCCATAAAAGGAAAGTTTAAAAAATTGAATGATCAAAATTAAAATTTTTTGCTCTGTGAACATCCCTGTTAAGAATATATGGAAGGAGGGGTAGCTGGTTAGCTCATTAGCTCAGTTGTTAGAGCATGGTGCTGATAACACCAAGATTGCCAGTTCGATATCCGCCTGGGCCACTGTGAGCTGTGCTCTCCTTAAAAAAAAAAAAGAAAGTATATGGAAGTAAATGAAACAAAATGAAAGAGTAATGGCTATCATCAACAAGACAAATAGTAACAAATGTTGGAGAGGTTGTGGAGAAAAAGGAACCCTCATACACTGTTGGTGGGAATGCAGACTGGTGCAGCCGTTATGGAAGGCAGTGTGGAGGTTCCTCAAAGAATTACGAATAGAATTGCCGTATGACCCAGCAATCCCTCTCCTGGGTATCTACCCAAAAAATCTGAAAACATTTAGAGATAAAGACACGTGTGCTCCAATGTTCATTGCAGCTTTGTTTACAGTGGCCAAGACATGGAAACAACCAAAATGTCCTTCGATAGATGAATGGATAAAGAAGTTGTGGTACATATACACAATGGAATACTATTCGGCAGTGAGAAAAGATGATATAGGAACATTTGTGACAACATGGATGGATCTTGAGAGAGTAATGCTGAGCGAAACAAGTCAGACAGAAAAAGCAGAGAACCATGTGATTTCACTGATATGTGGTATATAAACCAAAAACAACAAAAGAACAAGACAAACAAATGAGAAACAGAAACTCATAGACACGGACAATAGTTTAGTGGTTGCCAGAGGGTAAGGGGGGTGGGGGGGGTGGGGGGGGAGGTGAGGGTAAGGGGGATCGAATATATGGTGATGGAAGAACTGACTCTGGGTGATGAACATACAATGGGATTTATAGATGATGTAATACAGAATTGTACACCTGAAATCTATGTAATTTTACTAACAATTGTCACCCCAATAAGTTTAATTAAAAAAAAAAAAATGAAAGAGTATACAGAAGGAGACTAGATTTCAGGTGGTGAGCGCATAATAGAATATACAGATGTTGTATTATAAAGTTGTACACCTGAAATTTATATGATGTTATTAACCAATGTTACCCCAATAATTTTATTGATAATAAAGAGTACGAAAAGACAAGCTACAGATTGGAAAAAAATTGTCATCCACATATTCAACAAAGAACTGATATGTAGAATATAATGAAGAGCTCTCAAAACTCAATAGTTTAAAAAAAATAATTCACCTAGAAAATGGACAAGAGATATATGGAGACATTTCACTTAAGAGGATATACATACAGCATTAGAAATAGAGACAGTGGAAATGTAATGGCTGTGTGTGATGTCAGAGGGGGGGTAGTGGATGGGGGGAGGGGGTTGTCACTATGTGAGGGATATAAATGATAAATGTCTATTACATTGTTTTGTGCACCTGAAACTAATAAAAAATGTTATAAAAAGAAGAAATTTTGAAAAATAAAAACAATGGGCCGGCCCGGTGGCTCAGGTGGTTAGGGCTCCATGCTCCTAACGCCTAAGGCTGCCGGTTCAATTCCCACATGGGCCAGTGGGCTCTCAACCACAAGGTTGCCGGTTCAACTCCTCGAGTCCCGCAAGGGATGGTGGGCTCTGCCCCCTGCAACTAAAATTGAACGCGGCACCTTGAGCTGAGCTGCCTCCCGAATGCCTCAGTTGGTTGGAGTGCATCCTCTCAACCACAAGGTTGCCAGTTCGATTCCTTGACTCCTGCAAGGGATGGTGGGCAGCGCCCCCGCAACTAAAATTGAACACGGCACCTTGAGCTCAGCTGCCGCTGAGCTCCCGGATGGCTCAGTTGGTTGGAATGCGTCCTCTCAACCACAAGGTTGCTGGTTCGACTCCCGCAAGGGATGGTGGGCTGTGCCCCCTGCAACTAGAAAAACGGCAACTGGACCTGGAGCTGAGATGCACCCTCCACAACTAAGACTGAAAGGACAACAACTTGAAGCTGAACGGCACCCTCCACAACTAAGATTGAAAGGACAACAACTTGACTTGGAAAAAAGGCCTGGAAGTACACACTGTTCCCCAATAAAGTCCTGTTCCCCTTCCCCAACAACAACAACAACAAAAATAAAAATAAAAAATAAAAAAAGAAGTTATAAAAAAATAAAAATAAAAATAAAAACAAAACAGAAAAAAAATTTTTTTTAAATGAGGATATGGAGATGGCAAAGATGCTCAATGCCATTAGCTACTAGGAAAATGCAAATTAAAACCGCAATGAGGGGCTGGACTGGTGGCTCCGGCAGTTGGAGCTCCATGCTCCTAACGCCGAAGGCTGCCGGTTCAGTTCCCACATGGGCCAGTGGGCTCTCAACCAGAAGGTTGCCGGTTCAACTCCCGCAAGGGATGGTGGGCTGTGCCCCCTGCAACTAACAAAGGCAACTGGACCTGGAGCTGAGCTGTGCCCTCCACAAGTAAGATTGAAAGGACAAATTGACTTGGAAAAAGTCCTGGAAGTACACACTGTTCCCCTTCCCCAATTAAAATAAATAAATAAATAAGTAAATAATCTTAAAAAATAAAAAAAACCACAATGAGATTTCACTGCATACTTAACCAGAATGTCTAAAATAAAAACGATAACATTAAGTGCTGATGAGGACACAGAGAAAAGCTGTATCACTGATACATTGTTGGTGGGAATGTGAAATGTTATAGCCACCCTGTAAAAGAGTTTTGCTGTCTCTTACAAAACTAAATATGCAATTACCATATGACCCAGCAATTGTACTTCTGCGAATTTATCCCAGAGAAATTAACATTTATATTCACACAAAAACCTGTACATTAATGTTCATAACTTTATTTGTAATAGCCAAAAACTAGAATTAGTCCAGATGTCTTTCAATAGATCAATGGTTACAGTAACTGTGGGACATCCATCTATTGAATACTACTCAACAATAAAAAGGAAGGGATTACTGACACATGCAACAACCTGGATGAATCTCCACAGAATTATGGTGCATGAAAAAAGCCAATCCCCAAAGGTTATGCTTTGATCAATATAACTCGTGAGGGAGACCCTGCTCGCTGCGCCATTTGTCGTGCACGGAGGCCTGCTAGCCGCGCCATTTTTCAGGTGGGGCGGCCTGCGGGGTCTCTGCTCCCGCTCCCCACACAAGAACGCAGGATATGGTGAGGCCGAAAAGGAACACCCACGGAGCCATAGATAGGGGAGTCATACCACTGTGGTCTCACTGGCAGCTGGGCCCACCGGACGTGCGACCTGCCGTCCACCTTTCCTCCAACCGACTGACCTACGACTCTCCTCCACTCTCTCGACTCTGTTTCTCCCCTTTCTTTCGCTCTCCTCGGCTCTGCTTGGCTCTTCGGCAATCCTCGGCAGTCCTCAGCTCTCCTCCGTAGCCGCAGCAGTTATACCAGCGGCCAATTGGCTAACCGGCCACAGCCGACGGCCAATCAGCCACAGCCCACGGCCATCCACCACCCTAGCCAGCACCCTTCTACGTGAGGCTGAGAGCCTGTAAACTACTTTCTGGGGCTCTGTCCCCACAATAACATTTTTGAAATGACAACATTTTATAATTGCAAGACAGATTAGAGGTTGCCAGAGTGCGGGTGGGGAAGGGGCATGATAGGGAAGTGGAGGTGGTTATAAAAGAGAATCATGAGAGGTCCTGTGGTGATGGAACTGTTCTGTATCTTGACTGTGGTAGTAGACACATGGACCTGCACAGATAATAAGATTGTACAGAATTTAGCATAGACACATAAATTAGTATTAGCCAAACTGAGAAAATCTGAATAAAATCAGTGGATTGTATCAATGTGACTATCCTAAATGTGATATTTTATTACAGTTTTGCAAACTGTTCGCATTGACGGAAACTAGGCAAAGTGTATAAAGGATCTCTCTGTATTATCTCTCACAACTGCATGTGAATCTACAATTATATGAAACATTTTTCAATTTAAAAATGTTTAAAATTGTCTTTGATATATGGCAATCAATTCTAACTTTTTTTCCTGAAAACAAGAAACATACAAGCCTTGCTATATATGTAAGAAACAGATTAGAGTTCCCACAACTCAGTTTGCTAGATGAGAATGCTATGTCAAGAGAAAGCAGCTTTGGGGGCCGGCCCGGTGGCTCAGGCGGGTGGAGCTCCGTGCTCCTAATGCTGAAGGTGCCGGTTCAATTCCCACATGGGCCAGTGGGCTCTCAACCACAAGGTTGCCGGTTGGATTCCTTGACTCCCAGAAGGGATGGTGGGCTGCGCCCCCTGCAACTAACAACTGCGACTGGACCTGGAGATAAGCTGCGCCCTCCACAACTAAGATTGAACAACTAAGATTGAAAGGACAACAACTTGACTTGGAAAAAAGGCCTGAAAGTACACACTGTTCCCCAATAAAGTCCTGTTCCCCCACTTCCCCAACAAATAAATAAATAAATAAAGCCTATATAAAAACCAATGTAAGCGGACGGTTAGCTCAGTTGGTTAGAGCGTGGTGCTCTTAACAAGGTTGCCGGTTCAATCCCCGCATGGGCCACTGTCAGCTGTGCCCTCCATAACTAGATTGAAACAACTACTTGACTTGGAGCTGATGGGTCCTGGAAAAACACAGTTAAAAAAACAATATAATAATTAAAACTATAAAACTATTTGAAAAAAATAGGAGTAAATCTTTGTAACTTTGAATATGGCAACGGTTTCTTAGCTATAACAGCAAAAGCACAAGCAACAAAAGAAAAAAACGATAAATTAGACTTCATCAAAATTTAATTTTTTTCTGCATCAAAGGACACTATCAAGAGAATAAAAGACAACTTACAGAATGGGAGAATATATTTGCAAATCATACATCTGATAAAGGACTAGTATTCAGAATATATAATAAACTCCTATAGCTCAACAACAAAAGACAAATAATCCGATTAAAAATTAGCAAAGGCCTTGAATAGACATTTATCCAAAGAAGATATACAAATGCAAATCAAAACTGCAATAAGATACCACTTCACACCTATCAAGATGGCTTTAATTAAAAAAAACACAGAAATTAACAAGTATTGGCAAGGATATGGAAAAATTGGGACCCTCATACATTTCTATTAGCAATGTAAAATGGTTCAGCCACTGTGGAAGACTGTTTGGTGATTGGTTCCTCAATAGGTGAAACATAGAATTACCATATGACCCAGAAATTACATTTAAAAGAGTTGAAAGTAGGTTTTCAAACAAAACCTTATACACAAATATTCAGAAAAACACTATTCACAAAAGCCAAAATGTAGAAACATCTGAAATGTCCATGAACTGCTGAATAGATAATCAAAATGTATATCCATACAATGGAATATTATTCAGCCATTAGAAAGGAATGAAGTACTGATACTTGCTACAACATGGATAAACCCTGAAAACATTATCCTAAGTGAAAGAAGCCAGACACAAAAGACCACATAGTATATGATTCTATTTAAATGAAATATCCAGAATGGAGAAATCCATAGAGACAGAAAGTATATTTTTGGTTTCAGTATCATGGGGGAGAAGGGGACAGAAAATGGAGGTGACCGATTAATGGACATGGAGGCTTCTGTTTGGGGTAATGAAAATGTTCTGGAAGTAGTGGTGATAGTTGTACTCAATGCCACTAAATTGTGTAATTTAAAATGGTTAAAATGGTAAATTTTATGTTTTTTACCACAATAAAAAATGGAAAAAGAAAGAAAAAAATGGAGACTTTTTCTGATAGTTAAATATACTTGTCCCCCAAGCCACGATACAAGATGGTCTATGACATACCAAATAGAGTCAGAAATGGTCCAGAAACTTGTGAGTTTGGCAGAGATGGTAAAATCGACAGCATAAACAGTCTGAATAGTGTAAATGTGGAAGCTATAGGGATGAAGATAGAACCACCACCCCCCCATTAAAAAATCAAAACAAAACCTAAAAACACTCATATATGTGCCAGGAACTGTTCTAAACTCTTTACAAAATTAAACTCATGGTATTCTTATAACAACCTTATGAAGAAAGTGTTATTATCTCCATGTGGTACCATGTCTGGATTGACAATGAGGCCACTAAGGAGCAGGATTGCACTTGTTTTCTATTGCCGTGTAACAAATGGCCATAAATTTAGTGGCTTAAAATAACACACACACCCCAATAAATTTAAAAAAAAAATAACACACACGCGTGCACATGCACACACACATTTATTATCTCCCAGTGTTTGTGGGTCAAGTCTCAGCACAGCTAAGTTGGGTTCTCTGCTTCAGAGTCTCACCAGGCTGCACTACAGGTGCTGGCTTTTTCAGAACCAGCAAGGGAGTGTTTCTCTGACTCCAATCTTCTAAAGCAGAGACACTTTATAACATAACATTTTCACAGGAATGACAACCCATCGTCTTTGCCATGTTCTATTGGTTAGAAGACAGTTATAAGTTCTGCCTGCCTAAATGCACAGACATCAGGATGCACAGACATCAGGAGATGGTTCCCTTTGGGGGTCATCCTTGAGTCTATCTGCCACAATGATTGAGCAAATCAATCCAATTCTGGGCCCCAGAGATCCAGGACTTAAAACAATTTTGAAGGATTTTAAAAATTAAAAATTGGGGGGGCCGGCCCAGTGGCTCAGGTGGTTGGAGCTCCGTGCTCCTAACTCCTAAGGCTGCCGGGTTGATTCCCACATGGGCCAGTGGGCTCTCAACCATAAGGTTGCCCATTCAACTCCTCCAATCCCGCAAGGGATGGTGGGCTCCGCCCCCTGCAAGTAAGATTGAACATGGCGCCTTGAGCTGAGCTGCTGCTGAGCTCCCGGATGGCTCAGTTGGTTGGAGCGCGTCCTCTCAACCACAAGGTTGCCGGTTCAACTCCAGCAAGGGATGGTGGGCTGTGCCCCCTGCAACTAGTAAAGGCAACTGGACCTGGAGCTGAGCTGCGCCCTCCACAAGTAAGACTGAAAGGACAACAACTTGAAGCTGAACGACAACCTCCATAACTAAGATTGAAAGGACAAACAACTTGACTTGGAAAAAAGTCCTGGAAGTACACACTGTTCCCCAATAAAGTCCTGTTCCCTTTCCCCAATAAAAAAAAAATCAAAAAATTAAAAATTTTTAAGGAAAAGAAAAATTCCCCAGATAAGACCCATCTTCAATTGGTCGCAGGAGGACTTTGTAGGCCTCTTGCTTTCTTGACCAGTTTTGACACTTGCTCTGGCTTTGGCTTTGCATTTCCTGCCAAGATGGCCATACCAGCCACTACCTTCAAGGACCTCACCACCTCCCTTTCACTTCGTCATGGCAATTGTCAAGTGATTGCTTTAGACCGAAGCTCCCACTTCATTGCCTAAAAACATGACAGTTGTTGTTTTTTCGGCTATCCAGTTTCATACTTTCCACTGTATGTATGTAGTCTTGGCAGTAGGGGAATTCCCAACACCTGTTTCCCACTACTGGATCCCCTTACAAAAGCTGATGGGGCCAGATCCTTTTTTTACCTCCCCCGGTATAGACACCATATAGGCATTTGACCCACATTTGACTCTCTTTTAGGACTTTGAATCCTTAATGAGTGATGCAACAACGATGGAGGAAATTTTGGAAGGGAGAGTGTTCGCTGCAATTCCAATGATGTCATACATCTTTTTCCTTCCCATGCCTCAGGATGAATAATCTAAGAAACCTGTGCCCTCGGTACTAATGTGGGACTTGTGGAGCTGAGAGTATCCTAAGTTTGTCTCCTAAATATCAGCTTTGTTCCCCCATGTTGGTGAGTATATTCTATGAGACCCTTTAGCTGAGACCACACTTTTGGTTACCAGAGAAAAGTCATCGATTAGTTCATTCAACATAAATTTATTCAGCATCTGTTTTGGGCCAGGCAATGCTATGTGTCTAGATGCCAGAAATACAATGAAGTACAAGGCAGACATGGGCTCAGCTCTAATCAGTTTGCTTACCAGTGGGGCAAGACAAATAAACAAGCTCAGAGAGTAATGAGTTACATAAATAAACTAAAACAGGACAATGTAATCAAGTGAGATTTGGGGTTGGAATGGGAAGGACCACATTAGATAAGGTAGTTAGGGAAGGCCTCTTTAAGGAGATGATGACTTTAAAGCTGAGACCTAAAGGAGTCAGTGATGTTGATATCTGGAGGAAAAGAATTCCAGGCAGAGGGAAAAGCCAGTACAGAGACCCCAAGATGAGATGGGCGTGGTGTGTTTAAGAAAGTGAAAGAAGCCCAGTGCAGCTGGGATAGAGTGACTGAGGAGGAGAGTGGTAGGAGTTAAAATTATAATAGCTGTATTGGGAGGCCAGATCACACAGGGCCTGTAGGCCACTATAAGGACTTTGGTTTTGACTCTGAGGGAGGTAGGAGCTGTAGGAGGATTTTGAACACAGGAGGTATGTGAGTAATTTAGGTTTTCACAGGAACACTTTGGCTGCTGAGAGAATAGGTTGAAGGAGGCAAGGGTGGGAGCAAGAATAAAGTTACTGTTTAGACGCTTTCTGCCTATCATTTTATGACTTTGAAAAAAGGTGCCCCTTCCAGGTGGATATTGTCCTGTGGCACTTGGCTTGGAAGAAAGGGCCTTTGTCTAAAGAGAAAGATGCCCCTTCTTCCGGTAGATGCAGCTCCACACCAGGGTACATGACTTAGCACCAGAATACAGGCTGTACTTCAGCCCCTACTGGGCCCCTCAGCCAGATGTATTTGTGCAGTGCACAAACCACACAACTGTCCTGATCAAAGACTACAAGGAGGCTGTTGCAGTCATCCAGATGAGAGATGATGATGGCTTGGATCAGGAAGCATCGGGGTGGTGGGAGGAAAATACACAAGGAGTACACTGAGGAAATCCTTAGCCCTAGTTCCCAGCCCTAGCCCTAGAAAGAATGAGTGCTATTGCTTCTCTAAGAGCAGCACTATTGTCCACCAAACATGTGGGCTCAGACTCATTGCAGCCTTAAACAACTCCCTCAAGGAAGGGGTGGGGGTAGTTACTCTGGAGGAGGGAGGAGTTTGGGCCCCCAGGAAAGATGATAGCCAATAATAGGCTGTCCTCCCAGGGAGTTCAGGAGCAGTTGTGCATCTGTACAAATTGTGAGAAAGGAAGATATTAATCCCTACTTAATGTCATAAGGTGGTTGTGAGGATCAAATATATATTCACAGCAGCTAGACTGGACCTGGCACTTAGTAGGCACTAGGACTAAGTAGTCCTGAGGGATCTTAGACAAATCACTTTGCCTTTCTGAGACTCAGTTTCTTCTTTTGTACAACGAACATAATATTCCCTGCAAAGAGGAAGTTGATGGAGCAAATAAAATGAAACCCTATGTATGAGGGAAGTTCTTGGAAAGCTGGCCATGTGGTAGCTGGTGGCATTGTGATGTTGCATAGGTATGTCTGCTCTTGTTCCAAACCTACTTTGGCTCCCTGAAGCCCACCAGATTTGTAGGGGGAGGTGACAGTTAGGTGCCCTGCAAGGACTTGGGCATGACAAATGAAATTGCCCTAATAAAATTTAGTGGGGTGGTACTCAGAAAATGGTAATTATTCCCCCAAAGACGTTAGAGGAGCCGGTTCTACCCACTTTTTTTTTTAACTCTTTCTTCTTGTCCATTATTTCTGCCTTTCTTTGCCTTTGTCTCCCTCTGACCTTTTCTCATTCCTGGCCTCCTTTGTGTTGTCCCTTTCTCTTTTCTGTGATTCAAATTTCTACTTTTCTGGTTTCTCTGTTTCTCTCTTCCCTTCAATGGGTTGGTCTTTGAGTCAATCTAACTCTCTACCCATCCCCCACCCCCACTCCCACCTCCATCTCAACCCCCCGCTCTTGGTCTCCTGTGTCCACCCCACCCCCACTCTACCCTTCCTCCCCCCTCCCAGGTTGAAGGATGAGCAACCTCTGCTAGTCTGGAGCTTCCACAGCTGTTCTGAGCCACTGGGGCCTCCCACCTCCCAGGCCTGAATAAGGCTGACCCTCAGAGGGGCTGGGGGGAGGGGTAGCAGGAAAAAGGGGGCGTTGTTACACTTATAGTCTCCTTTTTTGCCCTCCATTTTGGAGGGGAGAGTGAAAAAGAAAACAAGCAATTTAAAACTTCCTCTTTTGTCTTGCCCCAGATGCAATTAATGATGGTCTAAGAGCTCGGTTTGACTTTCTAGGAAAGAAAACTCCTCTAAGAAACCACATCATTTAAACACTAGGTTTGCCTGGACCACAACATCTGATAAGACAATGAAAACAGAAAAGGCTTTTAAAACCATTTTAACCCACACACAAACGTAATTCTAATGAAGAATCGATAGTCTGGTGGATCACTTTTCCTGAGACTCCTTGGAGAAGCTTAAAGAGACTTTCAATCTATGGGGTGGATAGTGAATAAAATGTTCTTTTTGAAATAGATTGAGTTGATTTAAATATAAAGATTAAGTAAATAATAGCCAAGGTGGTACTTGGTCTTGGCAAAAATTCTGCTGTGGAATTGGTCCCCACGCTGTTTAGTAAACACTGACCTAATGAAATCAATATATAATGGGAGGTGGCCAAATGCCTACACAAATTCATCAGGGCTATGAACATATCTGAAGGAAGAATAGTTCCATGGACAAGCATGCTCAGCCTTGAAAAGAAAAGACGCAGAATTGGAAGATAAACATCTTTTGGGATGGCATTATGTGGACGTGATGCTGGGACTCAGCAGCCAGCAAGGCAAGGTAGCTTCCAAATCTCAATCAATGCACTGCTTGTTATGCAATGGCAAGGTGGAAAGGACTGGGTCCTTGAGGTATTGAATTAACCAGCCCAGAAGCCCCTTCTACCTTAGGACTTCATGTTTTGTAAAATAATACATTTCTTTGTTATTTAAGCCAGTTGAATATGGTTTGAAGTTGCTTACAACTTAATTAATTAATTAATATACCCATTGTATGCAGTCTTGGTGGGACAGTAAAACCCACTGGGAAAACCTGAATAAGCTAGATATTACCTCTTTTCTCCCTAATGTGTTGAAGGGTACAGGCTTAAAACCTAAGCTTAGCCAACCAGTTGCTATCTTTGAATTATGAACCAAGAATATGAGGATGGAGGGAAGAGCATATAGTTGTTTACTCCCCATAGCATTCCTGTGGATCCCTTATTTCTTGCTCTGTCCTCAGCCTGGTCCTCCAGTCACACATGGATTCTACAAGCACAGAGTTGATATTTGTTGTTCATAACCAACAACCTTAACAGAGATGCAGGGTCAGAGACAGGAAAGAGACAGGGTCAGTGACAGGTCAGAGACAATCACTAAGAGGTGGTCTCTCTTTCATCAGGCAAATATCACTCAAGATGCTCCATTTCTCTTGGCACTGATTCTCTGCTCAATCAAGCTGCAACTCCATAAATTAATTAAATGGTATCTGTTTGGTGGAGTAATTGAGTATACTGTTTGCTTGTGTCATCCAGCTCTAAGTCGGATCAGCTTTGGGTGTTCTTCAAAGTCAGGTTTCTGGACCCACGTAGCTGAGGCTAACAGGCATTGGATTGTAGAAGGTGAGAAGTTTGAATCAGCAATGAGTAAGTCATTCATTCAGACAGCCACTGAATATCTAACTGTTCTAGGATAGGAATACAGCAGTAAACAAAACAGACATAGTTCCTGTCCTTGTGGAGCTGACATTCTAGATGGAGACACAAACATTAAACAATCAATTGTACAAGTATTTAATTGCAATCAATAGTAGGAAGGAAAAGTGCAGGGTACCTTGAGAATGTGCAATTGGGCCCCAAGCTAGTCTGTAGTGTCAGGGATGGTTTACCCTGAGAAAGGGACATTCAACATTAGGCAAAAGGGTGGCGGAAGTGTTCCAGGCAGAGAGAGCAGCATCTTGTCAAAGTCCACAGGTCATACACTAGGGGGATAGAAGGAAACTCCCGGTTGTTGGAACACAAAGTGAGGGGAAGAGTGGGGCCAAATGAGGCTAAAAAGATGTCAGGGGCCAGAAGTGACTTTGTAGGCCAGCCCTTCTTTTTAAAATTTTTTATTGTGGTATCTTAACCATTTTTAAGTATACAGTTCAGTGGCATTAAGTGCATTGACATTGTTGTGAAAACATCACCACCAGCCATCTCCAGAGCTCTTTTCCTCTTGCACTGAAACTTTGTACCCATTAAATAGTAACTTCTCATTCCCCCCTTTCTCCAGCACCTGGCAACCACCACTCTACTTTCTGCCTTTATGAATTGGCCTATTCTACGTACCTCATATACGTGGAATTATACCGTATTTGTCTTTTTGTGACTGGCTTATTTCACTTAGCATAATGTCCCCAAAGTTTATCCATGCTGTAGCGTGTGTCAGAATTTCCTTGGGCCAACCCTTCTTAAACTGTAATTCTGCTGCTTCCTGGACCCATTTTGATTAGCAAGGTGGTAGGTCATGCTAAAATTCTCAGGATAAGATCTTGAAATCTTAATCTTTGTGTTTTTCTATTTTGCTTTACCTTTCCTAACTCTTCCACTAGGAAACAAGTGCATCCGTATTTTTATTAGTTTCCTAGGACTGTCACAACAAAATACCATAAACTGTGTGGCTTAAAACAACAGAAATTTATCATCTCACAGTTCAGGAGGCCAGAAGTTTAAAATAATGGTGTCAGCTGGGTTAGTTCCATCAGGAGGCTCTGAAGGAGAGTCTGACCAATGCCTCTCTCCTAGTTTCTGGTGGTTGCTGGCAATACTTGGTATTCCTTGGCTTGTAGATCTATCTTTCCGAACTTTTCCTCTGTTTTCACATGGCCTTCTCCCTATGTGTCTGTAAACTGTGTCTATGTTTAAAATTCCCTCTTATAAGGACACCAGTCATTGGATTTAGAACAGAGTAAAATAGCAGAAGGGGCCAGAAGAAGTAGGAAATCTGGTCAAGATAAATGAGATTCTGCCGAGAATCTTCAGGAATATTAAGGGAGATACTGGATTTTCCAAGTGGCTAGGATTTGAGCCAATTTATAAAAATGTTAGAGAACTAAGAGACCATATCAGGCTGTATTTTTGGGGTACATCCAGGCAGAAGGCATTTAGCTGCCTTTTGGATTTGTCCTAGATCAATGCTTTGTCTTGAAGCCACTACAACATTAACACTCTTATCACATTCATTTAGTCAATAAACGTTTGTTGAACATCTACCATGTGCTAGGTTCTGGGGATGCAGGGATAAATAAGGCAGGCAAAGTCCCTGTCCTCCTTGGTGTTTTCTGGTTATGAAGAGAGACACTGAAGTAATAATTACAGAAAAATATATGTAGACTATACGAATAACTGTACAACTGTTGAGGTGGAAGTACAGTCACATCTTTTGTGTTTCTCCAAATTAAATGAAAACTGGCTTGACCCTTCGTGGGCCAGATTAACAAGAAGTTCAACCCCACACTCTGGCTCTTCTCTACCTCTGGCTTACTCAGAACTTACATAGTTCACAAAGGAAGTTGGCCTGATATTCATGCCTCAACAGAGAACAGCCTCCACTGCCATGCCTGCCATTGTGTTTCATTGCCACAATGTGCCATTATTAAACACTGGCCTGCTTCCATCTGGCACTGCTGGTCTACTCTAGAACTAAAGCTTTGCTGACTCCACCTTCTAGCATGGGTCATTGTGGTCCTTCAAAGGCTCCCCAAGTTGCAGCTCTAAGTGACCAGTGTTTCTGGGCATACACTTAGCTCTTCTCAGAGACCTCATTGCCTCAGGGACACTGGGTTCAGATTGAATCAGGTATTTGCTCATCACAGACCTGCCTTTTTTCTATTCCCTAGGGATTTACCTCAGGCATTGAGAGGCTTTCCTTTTCAAACCCCTGAAATTCCTTTTCTTAGGCTAAATAGCTCCATAGCCTCCAAGGAGGGCCCAGATCTAAGGAACACACAATGTTTTGTTAACCCTTCCTGGGGGAAAATACCTTCCAAACTTCACTGCCTCAGGGGCTCCCAAAGAAGACCAAGGGTAGAAATGGATATTTATTTGGTTCTTGGACATCCAGCATTCATTCCCTATTCTTTTGGTAACAGCACCCTGATTTAGGAGATTTGAATGATCACTTCTCCCATTGGATATAGTCTGACAGGACTGTCAATGATGGTACCATATCCTCCTCTAGTCAAGGGCTGGGTACGTGACCCAACCTAGACCAGCTGGATATTGAATAGGGCAGTGCTTCTCTGCACTCTACTGTAAATATGAATTACCTGGGAGTCTTGTTACAATGCAGATTCTGAATCAGAGGAGCCTGAAATCCTGCATTTCTAAAAAAAACTCCTGGATGATGCCAATGCTGCTGGTCCACATATCACCCTTTGTACAGAAAGGGAATAGAGTGAACAAACAGCTGGAGTACCTTCATCCAGATGCAGCAACCTTAAAAGCTCATCAGTCCAGAGCTGCTCTGGGTCTTGTCCTCTCTGACCAGAATCTTCAGCCTTTCCTTCCATTCTGCAAGCTCCCTATATTCTTACAGTAAGTTATAATTTGTATTCAAGGTGACATAATTGATTTCTGATGCTTGCAACCAGAGGAAGGAGGAAAGAGAGGGAGGAAGGGAGAGAGGGAAAGAGGGAGGGAGAGAGGAAGACAGAAAGCAATTTCCCTTCAGCATGCAACTGGGTCAAGGCACTGTTGTCTCTCTGCATAGCTAGCACCTAGTTTTCAGCCTTTATGTGCTGCTGATGTCAAAGTCATTCTATTTTGTGAGCCCTTTTGTGACACTATTAAGGCTCTTGGGCATCTTCAAAGTGATAGAAAATTTCTTTGTCCAGCAACAACTGGAAGAAAACGGGGAACTATGTGCATAGATGCTTCCCTGTTCATCTAGTTTTATTACTTTTGTAAAGGAAAAAGATCTGCGTATCACTGAGATTCCTTGCATTGATGTCAAAGTAACCTTTAATAACTGTTCTGATTCATCAAGTTGCTGGAAGGCCATGTTCAAAATATTTGCCATTACAAATGCAGAACTTATTAAAGGCTATGTGGCAGAAAGAAGATATGGTTAAAGAGTGATCTGACCTTGATGTTCCAAACTCACTGTTCTTACAATTCAGGTACATCACTGCAAGACAAAGTACAAGATTCTCATTGTGTGCCCAAGAGATTATTTCTAAGCTGATAAGGACAATGCAGAAAGTTCTTTTTTAAAAAACATAAATAAAATTTTAAAAAGACTTAATCTCTGTGAGGGTGAATCTGTGAAAAAGCCCTCATGCAAAACCCTGGTTCCCAGAGATGGAATAAATGCCTGAGGACATAAACATTATTATGGATGGGGCCCAGCAGCTGGGAATTCCAGGAACTGTTCAGCTCTGGTTTCTCCCAGGCAAGGTAATGGAACACTCTTACAGGATTTTCATCTAGTGCCATATTTAGTATGGAGCAGATTCTACAGAGGAGGAAGCAAAAATTTGAGTGAGCTTTGCTTGTCCACACTGTTCTCACAATTAGTGGTCCCAACCTGCCCAACATTTTGACCAAATGACTCTGTCTCTAAAGGCTCCAGAAATTTTCCAACAGCAAATAGCATGAGGTATTATGTCCACTCGCATTTTGGTTTACAATTGGGTTATTATCACATATCACATAGTAATTTATTAGATTCCACACACAGGGAGCAAAATTTGAATCAGTAAGACTTCATTCATTAGTATTCAGAATGCTATTCAATGATATCCCCTCAAAATCATTCTTTTTTTAACTAAAGTTTATTGGGGTGACAATTGTTAGTAAAATTACATAGATTTCAGGTGTACAATTCTGTATTACATCATCTATAAATCTCATTGTGTGTTCACCACCCAGAGTCAGTTCTCCTTCCATCACCATATATTCAATCGAAATCGTTCTTATAAGGTTGGCAGAAGGCCAGCTCAACCTCATCCTAACTTATAACTGTGGGTTTTGATCAGGATTCTTTGGTTGCAAGTAACAGAAAGTGGCCCTGACTACCTTAAGCAAAAAGGGAATTATTTCAAGACTGGGGACAGAACTCACAGGAAAGAAAGAAAGGCTAGACAGACAGAAGTTCTTCAGCTCCCAAGGGAACCTGCTAATAGCAGAAAATTATTAACAGGTTATCCAGATACCACTGCTGGAATAAATGAATGAATACCAATCATTTTTTCCATCCTTACATCACTAGATAGTATGAAGCCTTGATATCCCAATAAAAAATAAAGAAGAGATATGAACAGACCATTCACAGAAAAGGAACACAGTGGTGGAACGAGTGTTAGAGTAGACTGTGAGAGACACTAGATAAACAGAGGTGGTCCCTGCCCACAAGAGGCCACACACACTATTAGGCTGAGTGTTCCTTGGGCAGGACCCAGATCTCACTACCCTCCTCAGGGCTCCATATCAAATGCTTTGCATAAGTTAGCTTCTTTAATCCTCACAACAACCCTGTAAAATAAGTGTGATTATGCCCCATTTGTCCAACAAAGAAAATGAGGCTCAGATAGGGGAGGAGGCTGACCCTAGGTTGTCTAGCTAGGAGGTGGTAGAGCTGAGGCTGATCTCATACTGGTCATTTCCCCTACACACGCTGCCTTGGCTGCTGTATATGGTTGTGCAGTTTATGCAGTGTATAACAGTACCCAGTCTAGAGGATGAGTGGGGACTGGGCTGAAATCTAGCCTGTGATCCATTCAACAAGCCAACTAACTGCCCCTTTGTGAACCTGTGCATATCCAAGAGAAGAGGCTCATTTAAAAAATTTGTCCATCCAGGGGAGTGCCTTTTCCACTACATTCAGAGAATGGCCCTGGATGGTCTAGTAGCAGCCTTACCTGCTGCATCTCCCTCATGTGGAATGGGTGGGTAGGGGTGGCTGGTTAAGGATGAGACAACATAGGATGAGAAGCTATTAGTTGACAGAAGTGTAGGGTAACAAGATGAAACATTGCAAGAGACTCAGGTGGGTACTCAGAGCAAGAGCTTATGCTGGGAAAAGGACAAGCTAGGGGCATGGACTCTGCCTGGGAATTTCCTCAGGCTTATGTGACCTTCTTGGTTCAACCTAGGGGCTTGATTTGGGGGCAAGAGAATATGTGGGGCTTTACCTTAGGATCTTAGTTTGAGGGTTCCATTTAGGGGGTTCAGTTTATGAGGGTCTCCTGAATGGCCAGGTCTTAGATGCAGATGACTCATCCACCATCCTGGCCTCTCAGTTCTCTGGCATCTTCATCTCCAATCTTGTCCTTCAGCCACTTCAGCCTCCCACTTCCCTGGTCACAGCCTAGCCCTTATCCTCAGCAAAAACAGAACTTCCTCCCTATATCTCAAGTTCAAACATACTACTCTCTAATTATCATTTCCTGGTCCTCTAGCTGAGTTACTCTCATACCTGTTCTGCATAAAAATTCTTCAATCACATTTCAACCTCTGATTCTTTCATCCCACCACCTTTCACTACCCGTTTCTCCACTCATGATCTCACTTCCCTCCTTACCTAGTGAGGTAAGCAGAATTCTAAGATCATTAGGTCAGAATTCTAAGATCATTAGCAGAATTCTAAAGAATTCTAAGATCATTAGGTCACATGATCTCTACCCCCTAATATTATGCCCTGTATAATCTCCTTCCCTGAAGTATGGGCAGGACTTGTGACTTGCTTCTAATCAATAGAATATGCCAAAGGTGATGGGAGATTATCTGTCTGTCTGTCTGTCTGTCTGTCTATCTATCTATCTATCTGTCATCTATCATCTGGCTCCATGTTGCTGGCACATGAGGAACTTAACCACCGGCCTTGAGGAGGAAAGCTGCTATGCTGTGAGCTGCCTACAGAGAGTGCCACATGGTAGGGAACTTCAGGCAAATCCTAAGATCTAAGAGCCTCAGTTTTACAACCACAAAGAACTAAATTCTGCCAACAACCACGTGAGCTTGGAAGAGAATAGGAAATAATATGTGGCCACATATGAGACTGCAGCCCTGGCCAACATCTTGATTGTAGCCTGTGAGACCCTGAACAGAGAACTCAGCTAAGCTGTGCTTGGATTTCTTTCTTTTTTTTAAATTAAAGTTTATCGGGGTGACAATTTGTTAGTAAAGTTATATAGGTTTCAGGTGTATAATTCTGTAATACATCATCTATATATCACACTGTGTGTTCACCACCCAGAGTCAGTTCTCCTTCCATCACCATATACTCAATCCCCCTTACCCTCATCTCCCACCCCCCACCCCCCTTACCCTCTGGTAACCACTAAACTATTGTCTGTGTCTATGAGTTTCTGTTTCTCATTTGTTTGTCTTGTTCTCTTGTTGTTTTGGGTTTATATACCACATATCAGTGAAATCATATGGTTCTCTGCTTTTTCTGTCTGACTTATTTCACTCAACATTACACTCTCAAGATCCATCCATGTTGTCACAAATGTTCCTATATCATCTTTTCTTACCACCGAATAGTATTCCACTGTGTATATATACCACAACTTCTTTATCCATTCATCTATTCAAGGACACCTTTGTTGTTTCTTGGATTTCTAAGACATGGAAACTGTGAGATAATAACCATTTATTGTTTGAAGTTGCTAAATTTGTGATAATTTGTTACATAGCAATAGAATACTAATACACCTAGCTTAGATTTCGTTATTCATCATTATAATCACTCCCTTGCAAACATCCTTACTATTTATTGGGGCTGACAGACCCTAAAGTGACCCCCAGTGATCCCCACCACCTGGTGTTCATGCCCTGTGTAATCCCCTCCCCTTAAATGTGAGTGGAACCCGTGACTTGCTTCTAGCCAATAGAATATGACAAAAGTGATGGGGTATCACTCTGTCTTAGCAGACTGGAGTTAGAGAAAGTCTCTCTTGCTAGCTTTGAAGAAATAAATTGCCATTTTGTGAAAGGGCCTATGGAGAAGGCCATGCGGCAAAGAACTTGGCTTCTAGCAGCTGGGAACCATACTTATTTGAAAGCTAGCAAGAAAATGAGGACCTCACTCCAACAGCTTCAAGGAGATGAATTCTTCCAACACCTTCAGGGAACTTGGAAGTAGATATTACACCTAGTCAAGATTCTGAGGAGACTGCAGCCCCAGTTAACATCTGTATTACAGCCTGATGAGACCCTGAAGGAAAAGACCCAGGTAATTTGTTCTCAGAATCGTCATAGAAACTGTGAGATAATAAATGAATTTGTTGTTTTAAGCCTCCAAGTTTGTGGTAACTTGTTATACAGTATATAAAACTAATACAGCAACCCCCTCATCTTTGTAATGGCCTGGCATTGGAGTCACAATGCCCCACCTACTCCACATGAGTAGCAGAGCAGCTGAATGTTATTAGAGAAAAATAAAAAACACACAAGTAATTCATTTCACTCTAAATTGATTGCAGACCTCAAATGGGCATTAATAACATAGCAATCCTGTTATGCTCACTTCCACACTCTCAGAGATAACTATTTCATATCTTCTCCTCTCCTCCCAAACCTCTCACATCTCAGCCTCTGTCCTCACCTTCAGCTGATGGCCTCATGGTCACCCTTCATTAATAAGATAGATGCTTCAAATGGGAATTTCCCTATCTTACCACCAGATATACAATCCTCTTTGCATCCAACTTGCTCTTCTTCTGACTTGTCACATGGGGAGACTGTCCCTCCTCATGTGGAAGACCAGTCCCTTAACTTCTGCTTTAGACACCTCCCACTTACTCAAGGACTTCATTCCTTCAGTTACTCCCATCTCTCCTGCATCACCAGTTTCTCCTCTTTTGTGCTATTCTGATCCGTGCATGCACATGTTCTATCATCTACCATCTTTAAGAGACTTCGTCAATTCCAGGAGCTCTTCCTGCTATTGCCTGTTTCTGTTCCTTTCACAGCGGAACTTCTCAAGACATAGGTTACACATCGCTTTCTCCACTTCACCTCCCATTAACTCTTCAACCAACTCCAGTCTAGTTTTGTACCAATCCATGCAACGTGCTTTTGTCAAAGTCACCACAGACTTCATGTTGTCGAATCCAACAGACAGGTACTTTTCTTTTCTCCTCCTACTTGTCCTCTCAGTAACATGTGACACAATCAACTAGTTCTTCTTCCTTTTTTGGGTGGAGGGGAATATTGGGGAACAGTGTGTTTTTCCAGGATCCATCATCTCCATGTTGTTTTCAGTCTAGTTGTGGAGGGCGCAGTTCTCTGGCCTATGTGGGAATCGAACTGGCAACCTTGGTGTTATGAGCACTGTGCTCTAACCACTGAGCCAAACAGCCGCCCTAGTTCCTCCTTGGAACACTTTTATTTCTTCTCATTCTCCTTTGCTGACCTCTGAATGTTGGTGTTCTCTGAACTTGTAGACCCAATTGCCCCTTTGTCATCTCCACTTTAATATCTCACAGGCACCTCAAGTTGAACATGTCTAAAACAGAAATCTTGATATTTTCTCCAAGTCTGTTCCTCCTGCCACCTTCCTCTATCTCAGTACAACTAGCAGTTACTGAACTAGAAAGCTGAGAATCATCCCTTCCCCTCACCTCTTCCTAGGGTTTCCAAGCAGGAATTCCCACCCGTTATCAGGATTTTTTTTTTCTTTCCTGTTCCCGAATCCCAAGATACAAACTGTTTTCTGTTCTCCACGATGAATCGTTTCCACAAAGTGAGGGCCGATACCAACCACCTGGGTTCAAGGAGCTGATTTTCCCAATTTCCCGATCAATTTTTCTTGGAATTCAGGAATGGGAAAGCAAGGAAAATTCCCGAGAATGGGCGGGAATTCCCACCCGGAAACCCTAGCGACAAATAGGAAAACTGTCTAAGAAATGCATTGTGAGTAGTACATTTATTTCCCATTGTGTGTATTACTGGGTTCGAGGAGCCGATTTTCCCAATTTTCCGACCAACTTGTCTCGGGATTTGGGAACAGGAAAGCGAGGAAAATTCCCGAGAACAGGCGGGAATTCCCGCCCAGAAACCCTGCCTCTTCCACACTCAGTGGTACTTATTACAAAGTACTATTGGTTTTATCTCAAATTTACCTTGAATTTGTCCACATCTGTCTGTCTCCACTGTCACTAACCTACGCCAAACCACCATTGTCTCGTGTCGGAACTATTATAATAGCTTCCCAATGGTCTCTCTGTTCACACTTTTGCCCCTCTATAATTCCTTCTCCACACAGTAGCCAGAGTGGTCATTCAAAAAGGTAAACCGTGTCATTTCATTCCCCTGCATAGAACATTTTCCACTGTATTTCAAATAAAATTTTCCTTTCATACTAAGTTCTGTTACCCTGTTCTTTGTGCTTGTTGTTCCCTTTTCTTGGAACCTTCTTCCTCTGGCCTTCTATCTCCTCCTCCTTGTGAGAACAACTTAAATGTTACATCCTTAGAAGTGCTTTCCCCGATCACCCTATTAAACTGTTCCCTCTCCCCTGTTACCCTCACTTGAATGTAAGTCCTGTGAAAGTAGAGCCCTTATCTGTCTTGTTAGCTTGCTAGTGCTTAGTGCAGTGTTTGGCACATGTGCAGCACTCAATCAATATTTGGTGAATGAATGAGGCAGTTTCTCTGAGGAGCTGAGTGAAATATACCTCAATGTGAGGACTGAGATTGTTGTGAAAGACAAAATGCACTAGACAATTAAGAGGATGATTTTATTCAGGCTGTTACAATAGAGAGACTGTACACTAATGAGAAATGTCTCAAAGAAATGGAAGGGAGACTGGGAGCTGAGTCTTACCTTGGAATATGTGGGAACAGGGAGGTCCTTTGCAGTTAGTCCTTTCTCAGAGCACAAAAGGGTGGGAGGATTTTTGATCATGACTGTTTTCCAGGAACGCAGGACTCAGAAAAGTTTCAATATTGTTACTGGTAATGTCAGTTTCAGAATAGGGGCTTGATCTGAAGATTTCAATCTGAGGAATCAGTTTGGGGGCCTAGTCTAGGCACTCCCTCTGGGGCCTATATTTGTGTTCAATCTGAACAAATTGAGTGGATCACCTAGGGCTATCACTGCAGGTAAGTCAGTCTGGATTCTTAGTCTTAGGGACTCAATCCCAGGACTTCTGGTAGATCAGTTTCAGGGTGCTCCATCTTGGAATTTTACTCTGGAGAATTCAGCTTGGGAGCTGCAACTGGAGTGTCTGTCTACTAGGCAGAGTTGAGGGGCTCACTCTGGATGTGAAAGTCTGGTGCTTCATCCAGGGGTTCATTGTGAGGTTTCACTTTAGGAGGCTCAGAGTGTGCCCTTAATATGGAGATCTGAAACTTCATTCTGAAAATGGAGTCTCTTTTTCACAGCCTGGGGAGCTTCTCCAGGGGACTCAGGCAGGGTATTTGTTCTGGGGATTTTGGGAGTTTGGTCTGGAAATTGGGTCACCTACTTTATGGTTTCTTTCTAGGGGCTCAAACGCTGCTAGCTTAGTACTGGAGATCAATCTTGCTGTATTGGTCTGTCAGGAGCTCTGTCTGGGTCACTTGCTGTTGGGTGCTCACCATCAGGATTCAGGTTTAGAGTCCTGAGTCACTGTGGCTCAAACATTAGCCCACTCAAGAAGGCTCAGCTGGCATCAGATATCATTGTATGTAATAGAAAACCACCAAATAATAATGGTTTAAACAAGATAGAAGGCTTTATTTCTCTCATGTAAAAATAGTCCCAAGGAATTGCACCTCTCTTCCATTTAAATCTCATTGGCCAAAGCTTATATCATATGGCTATACTCAGTTGCTAGGGAGACTGGGAAATGTAATCTTGTAGCTAGACTTATGTCCACCCAACTAAAAATGCAGGTTCTGTTCCAAAGAAGGAAAGACAGAGTAGAAGTTGGAATGTGAGGCTAACAGCCTTGACACATAAGTGTCTCAACTCGAGCCCCTGATTCTGTGGATACCATTTTGGGTACTCATTCTGAGGTACGAATTTATAGTCTGAGAGGTTGGAAGCTCAATTTTTAGGAATCAGTTTTATGATCACAGTTGAGGTAACCTTGGTCTAGAACCTGACTCTAAAAGATTCAGTTCAATTTCTGAGTCTGTGGACAGTCTGGTACATTCAGTTTACAGATTCCCATTGTTGGTGTTCCATTTATGGGGCCTCAACCTGAGTGTGCTCAGACTGGGTGATCATTCTAGTATTTCAATATGAGAGTTCAATCTGGGAGCCTGATTCTTGGGGTTCTATCTGGGAGCTCAGTCCAGAGTCTGTCTGAACCTCTGTATTGCCAGTATGGTGTTTCATTCTGGGCTTTGGGTTTGTGGACCCAGATTTTGGAGGCTCCGTCTAAGAGAACCATCTCAATTTGGGGGATTAGCCTTCACTCATCACTTTTGGGATTCAGTGTGGCATCCTTAGTCTGGATTGTCAGGGACCCCCCTCTCTCTGGATGCCTGTCTGGGGATTCATTTTCAGCATAATGTCTCGGGAGCTCAGCCTGGGGGCTCAGTGTCAGAGCTTCCTCAGGGGCATCAGTCAAATGGATAATCTAGGAGCTTATTCTGAGGAAGTCATATTGAGGCTCAGTCTTGGCTGCTAATTCTGTGAACATAAGCCTAAGGTTTTGAGAGTGGAAGTTCAATTTGGCAGCCTCTGGTGTGCATTTGGGTTGCTCCCTGTTCCATACAACTCTGAGTCAGACTGGGGGATAAGTTTGGGGTTGAGATTTTGGAAGCTCATCTGGGAGCACTCTAGCTCCTGATCTCAAAATGTATGCTTGCACTGAAAATGGGAGTTGAGGGTCTCACATGTTGGCAGCTCAGTCTGGAGCAATTAACCTCACAGTCTCATGTCAGAAAACTTGTGTTAGTCCTGAGAAGCAGACACCAAGATGGGATTAAGTGAGCGAGGATTTTTATCAGGGGAAATCCCATGAGAGAGAATGGGGTGGGTGCCACGGAAGGTTGGGCGAGCCATCAGAATGTAGTGCAGTCTGACCCAAACTAAGTAGAGAAAGAGGGAAGATTGAGTGGAAGTGTTCCAGACTGCTGTGCAGTACATGAGAGTTTTGGCAGGCTGTCTGGGATTCCTTGAACCAAAGTTGCCAAAGTATCTGCCATACTCAGACACTGACCAGAAGTAGCTCACAGGAAGCATGGTCTCTGCATAAATGTGGGGATGAATTTCAGAACGCAGCAGCTGGGGCCCTTGATCATTTATGCTCCCTGAAGTCTAAAGTCTATGAGATGCATTCTCATGGCTATTATGGGGTGCATACTGGTGGTTTCCTCTGGGAGGTTCCCTCTAAGGCTCATTCTGGGCATATTATTTGGGGGCTTAGACATTAGGCTTTCCGTCTGAGGGAACCTGTTTCAGAATATAGGCTCAGTCTGTACTTTTAGGGGAGGGATGTATCTGTGGCCTCAGTGTGAGAGGTCCTTCTGGGAACTCAGCCTGGACCCATTTCCAGGATATTGTCCTCATTTTCCTTCTAGTAGCTAATTTTGCAGTCTCCGACCAATGGCTCTGATTAGAGGATCATTACGGAGACATGAATTTGAGGGTGTAGACATTGACAGTTCACTCTTGAGACACCTGAGGATTCAATATGGGAGCCTGATTTGTGGTCTAAGATATGACTAAGCCTCTCACCAAGTGAGTGCCATGCTCAGGGCTCAAAATGGGTGGCTGGGTCTGGCCTGCTTTGGGAGGCTTTGATATATTGGGAGCTTTGTCTGGGTGTTGTAGCCTGAGAAGTAAAGTCTAGGGAATCTCAATGTGGTAACCTCACCTGGGGATATCTCTGGTGGGCTCTATTTTGCAATCCCTAACTGGGTCCTACTCTAAAAATTTCCATCTGGAAGCACCCTCTGCATTTAGACACCAGCAGTTCAGTTTGGCGGTTCAACCTGCATTTCAGTCTTGGAGCTCAGTCTGAGTCCTCATGCTGGGGATTGAGTTTGGGTTTAGGTTTTGAAAGTTTGGTCTTTGACATGTCAATCTGGTCATCTTCACCTGATGACTTAATCTAGCCTGAAATGTTTGCTCTAGAGTAGGGCCTAGAGTAGGAGTACTTAACCTGGGATACATGGACTTATAAAACGTCATATGTAGAATTAGAGTGTCTATGTACTTTAATGCGAAAAAAATACATCTTATACGCATATTCACTAACCTCCAGTGAAATTTGACATTTCTTTCAATAAATGTAGGCAACCAACCACAGTAGTATTAGCAGTACCTATGACTTTATCACCAACATAGAGATATTTTTCACAGCAGATCTCTTAAAATATTGTTTACATTCATCATTAATTTGAAATCACAGTACTGTAGTCATTCAACCTGCTAGCAGATCATAGTATTCAATGCATTAATAAACACAAATATTACAATTAGTGTTTGTAATATTTTGATAACTATTTTAATATAATTGGTTTCTTTTGTAGTCCTATATTTTATTTTATGCATTTAAAAACATTATTCTAGGAAGAGATGTATTGGCTTCACCAGATTGCCAGATGGATTCAAGGTACGGACTAGATGAAGTCTGCCACTTAGTATACCCAGCCTTGAACTTCAGTCTCAAGGCTAAATCTCAGGGTTCTTGGTTTATTGGAGCATAAAGGGGCTCCATGTGTGGGGATTTCTAGCAGGCTTATTGTGATATTGTGATTATAATAAGATACTATGTATTTGGATATTTGGTCTTTCACCACTTTCCTGGCACAGAGCTCTTAATTCTCCTTTAGAATTTCCTAAGTGATGAATGTGGTAAAAGGTGTCTTGTTATGTTAATGAGGTGACTTTTGGAAAGCCCCTAGGTAACCTAAGGATGGGGGCTGGTTGTGAAGCCAACCAGGTGAATAGAGGGTTGGAGTTTTCAGTTTTACCCCTCGACCTCCTGGGAGGAGAGAGAGGCTAGAGATTGAGTTCATTCACCAATGGACAATGATTTACTCAATCATGCGGATGTAATGAAGCCTCCACAAAAACCCAAAAGAACAGGGTTTGGAAAGCTTCCGGATTGATAAGCACGTAGAGATATAGGGAGAGTGGTGCTCTCAGCCAGCTTGCAAGCTCCATGCCCTTTCCCCAATACCTCGCCCTACCTAACTCTTCTATCTAGCTGTTCCTGAGTTATAGCCTTTTATAATAAACCAGTAATTTAGTAAGTAAAATGTTTCTCTGAGTTCTGCAGGCGGTTCTAGTAAATTAATAGAACCCAAGGAGGGGGTCGTTGGAACCTCTGATCTATAGCTGGTTGGTCTTCTAGAAGCACAGGTGACAACCTGGACTTTTCATTGGACCCTGAAGTCGGGGTGGGTGGGGGTCAGACATGTAGGACTGAGCCCTTAGCCTATGGGATCTGACGTTACCTCCAGGTAGATAGTGTCAAAACTGAGTTGAATTGTAGGACACCTATTTGATGTCAGGGAATTGCTTGGCGGCATGGGAAAAAAAAATTCTGGTCCACATTGGAACTGGTGGCCAGAATCTTATCTACTCTCTCCATGTATGTTTGAGGCCTCAGATTCTGGGAACTCACTCAGAGGTGCTTAATCTCAGTTTCTTCAGTTGAGACTCTTTGAACTCAATCTAAATTGCTGAGTCTTCGAGAATGAGTCTCTGCAGCTCCATAGGAGTTTATGCCTCCTGTGTTTATCTGTCTGGGAATGCTCACCATGCTCATCACACACCACAGTAGTTTCCTGCCCCTGAGTCTTTGTATACATTGTTTCCTAAGCATGAAAGGCTCTTTCTTTTGGTAACACCCCCACTCTTATACACAAAAACTCCCCATCACCTGGCAAAATTCCACTGAAACTTTGCATAAGCTCTGGCATCTTGTCTGAGAGGCTTGCCACAACCCCCACAGCTGGGTCAGGGACCTCCCCCCTCTGCTGGACTCCCCAGGGCCCCTGTGCTCCTTTCTCCTTTAGCATTGCAAAGAGATGGAGAACTAATAAAGCTTAATCCCCAGCGCCCGGCATTTACACAGGCCATTTCCAAGTCCCTGGTTATTTTATTGAGCATTGTCAATTTGAAGAGTATTTAAGATTTGTCAAGAACAGTTAAAATACTCTGAAATTTTACACTCACATGTAAAAGAAACTAGACAGAGGTTCTCCAAAATTTGACAACAATCTTAAAATTTACATTATTAATAACGAGTTGTGAAGTTGAAACTTTACTAAGCTACCAATAATAAAAAAATTTTGATCAACTGAATGAAATTGAATTCAATTGAAATCTTTTTATTCTCTCTAGGAAATGTTATTATAAAATAATTGTTATATTTGTTCACAAGAGGATATCAAAGAGTTTGCAGCCAGAAAAAAGGAAAAATTAATAGAGGAGTGAGTCAGGCAACTAATAAAAATATTTTACTTTTCTGGATTTGAGGATCTTTGTGGCATTTGTGAGTTTTAAAAATTGTACTTTGTAAAATTTGTGATTTATTTTGTAAATCTAAGCCAATACTTTCATATCTATATTTGTACTATTTTTCTTAAAGAGTGCTTGCAAAATTCTGCTTCAGACCCTTCAAAAACTAGATTCATGGGGTGGCTGGTTAGCTCAGTTGGTTAGAGTGTGGTGCTAATAATACCAGGGTTACTGGTTCGATCCCCACATGGGCCACTGTGAGCTAAGCTGTGTCATCCTTAAAAAAAAGAAAGAAAGAAAGAAAGAAAGAAAGAAAGAAAGAAAGAAAGAAAGAAAAGATAAGAAAAGAAAAGAAAAGAAAAAGAAAAAGAAAAGGAAAAAAACCTTGATTCACCCTGAGCACTGGTCATACTACTCGATGGTCCTTGGAGAAATCTTGCATTCCAGGCTGAGAGCTCCTTGAGCATCTGACAAAAACCCATGACCCAGCAGCATTCAGCACAGACAGGGCCAGGTATAGAAGCATCAGTACTGTTTGTTAACATGGTCTTGTCCAAAGTTTGCAACATTTGTTGTGAGTGGGTGTCACGTACAATATTTTTCTATGAACAGCTTTATTGAGATATTATTTATATATCATAAGTTTCACCTATTTAAAGTGTATGATTCAATGGTTTTTAGTATATTTGCAGAGTTGTGAAACTATATTAGTTTCCCAGGGCTGCCATAACTAATGCTACAGATTGGTGGATTTAAAAACAAAAATTTATGTCCTCTGACCATTTTTCAATTGGATTGTTTTTTTTGTTGTTGTTGAGTTGTACGAGTTCTTTATATATGTTGAATAATAACCCCTTATTGGAGGTGTTGTTTGCGAAAATCTTCTCCCATTTGGTTGGTTGCCTCTTTATTTTGTCGATGGTTTCTTTTGCTGTGAAGAAGCTTTTTAGTTTGGTATAGTCCCATTCGTTTATTTCAGTTTTTACTCCCCTTGTTTTTGAGGTCAAATTCACAAAATCCTCTTTGAACCCAAGGTCCATAAGTTTAGTACCTATGCTTTCTACTATGCAATTTATTGTTTCAGCTCTTTTTTTAAAAAAAGATATTATTGGGGAAGGGGAACAGGACTTTATCGGGAAACAGTGTGTACTTCCAGGACTTTTCCCAAGTCAAGTTTTCCTTTGAATTTTGGAGGGCGCAGCTCAGCTCCAGGTCCAGTTGCCAGTTGCTAGTTGCAGGGGACGCAGCCCACCATCCCTTGCGGGAGTTGAGGAATCGAACTGGCAACCTTGTGGTTGAGAGGATGCGCTCCAACTGACTGAGCCATCCGGGAGCTCAGCGTCAGCTCAGCTCAAGGTGCCGTGTTCAATGTTACTTGCAGGGGGCGCTGCCCACCATTCCTTGCGGGACTCAAGGAATCAAACTGGCAACCTTGTGGTTGAGAGCCCACTGGCCCATGTGGGAATCGAACCGGCAGCCTTCAGAGTTAGGCATCTGGAGCTCTAACCGCCTGAGTCACCGGGCCGGCCTTCTCTCTCTCTCTTTTTTTAATATAGTCAATGTATAGCTAAAAGTTTGTCAATTTTATTAATCTTTTCAAATAACCAACTGTTGGTTTCACTGATTTTTGTATATTGTTTTTCTATTTTCTATTTCATTTATTTCCTCTCCAACCTATTATTTCCTTCCTTCTGCTTGCTTTGGGATTACTTTGTTCTTCTTTTTCTGGTTTCCTAAGGTAGAAAGTTAGGTTATTAACTTGAGATCTTTCTTTCTTTCTAATAAGGGCACCCATAGCTATAAAATTCCCTTTAAACATTACTTTAGTGGCAGCTCATAAATTTTGGTGTGCTGTGCTTTCGTTTTCATTCATTTCAAGATGTTTTCTAATTTCCTTTGTGATTTTCTTTTCTTTGACCTATTTGTTATTTGGAAGTGCATAAATTTCCACATATTTGTGATTTTCACAAATTTGTTTTTGTTATTGATTTCTTACTTCACTCTATTGTAGCAGGAAAACATACTTTGTATGATTTCAATCCTTTTAAATTTGTTGAGGCTGGCTTTGTGACTTAGCATATGGTCTGTCCTGGAGAATGTTCCTTGCGCACTTCGGGAAAAATGTGTATTCTGCTGTTGTTGGATGCAGTGTTCTACAGATGTTAGGATCCTTTATTTTGTTTTTTTAATTTTTAAAAATTATTTTTTCAGTTGGTTGACATTCAATACTATTTTATATTAGTTTTAGGTATACAGCGTGGTGGTTAGACATTTATAAAATTTATGCAGTGATCCCCTGATTAGTCTAGTACCCACCTGGCACTCTCCATAGTTATTGCAACATTAATGACTATATTATCTATGTTGTACTTCACATCACTGTGACTATTATGCAATCACCAATTTGTACTCCTTAATCCCTTCACCTTTTTCACCCAGCTCCCCAACCCCACCTCCCCTCTGGCAACCATCAAATGCAGATTTTTAGGCTACGCTCCCAGGGGTTGATTCCTGTCCCAGGAACTGGAATTTATATCATTAAGTTTCCCACATCTTTCCTGTGCAATACCGGCACCCATTACTCATAGTCCCATGGCCCCACGCGTCCTCCACTTCTGGCTTCCTTTCATTTAATTATTGTATGCAAGTAATAACTGTGGAGTGCCAGGCATTGCTCTGACAGAATTTTCTATTGCTCTAGTCTTGTTTGCAGGTCAGCGGAAATGCGAATCTGCGTTCTCAGGGTCCGCTTTCGGCTCATTCTGCCTGGGCCGGTCAACGGAAGGATTGCACAGTTTGGGCATCACGTGACCTGCAGCCAGAAAATGGCGGGCGCTGGGGAAGATTCGAGAGCGCTCTTCGGCGCTGGCGTCCGCGCGGCACTGGAGGCCTGGCCGGCATTGCAGGTCTGTGGGACCGGGGTGGGGTAAAGGTTAGGGCCTGGGGCACAATAGGAGTTAGTCGGCTGAGTTGCCTGCGGTTCGGCGGGGCGGCGTAACTGGCGAATGCCTGCGCCGCCCCAGTCCGGCTCCTGGGCTGACGTGGTGGGCTTGGGCCTGTTCACAGATCGCTGTGGAGAACAGCTTCGGGGGCGTGCACAGCCAGGAGAAGGCCGAGTGGCTGGGGGGTGCCGTGGAAGAGTACTTCTTCCGCAACGGTGAGTGAATGTGAGGCGCTGCGACCTGTGTGTTGGGGGGCGGGGAGGGGCTGGAGGCCCGTGGTGGAGAGCCCGCACTTCCTGTTGCGCAGTTGAGGGTTGGTTCCTGACTAAGGGTGAGGTGGAGTGAGTACGAGTTTTGGAGTCAGAATCCTGAATTCACATGCCTTACAGGCTGTGCCATTGACTCATGGAATTACACTGGACAAGTCATTTTACCTCCTTGAGACTCAGTTTCCTAATTTCTTTAAAATGGGTATAAAAGTATCCACCCCAGCTCCGTCCAATAGAAATATAGTGCGAGTCACATCATGTACCTTAGAATTTTTCAGCAGCCACTTTCATAAAGTAAAAAACAGATAAAATGTTATTCACTTCAATATACCCAAAATATTTCAGTTTTATACTGAAACTCTATTTTCAGTATAAGACTATTTTCAAATCCTTGTGGGTATTTCACAGTTTTAGCACACCTCAGTTTGGCCTAGCCACATTTTAAGTGCTTAATAACCACATTTGGCCATTTGAACAGCAAAGATCTACTTTTGATGTGTCTTGAGAGTCACATAAAAATAAGTGGCCTAGCAGACGGCCTCTTGCTAGTATTTTTACAAAATTCTTCACTCATTTTTTTTTTTTTTAAGTTTTGTAGATGACATTAGGCAGAGACCTTTCTCTCGGGCAATTTACAATCTAGTGAGGGATCCAGATAAGGCATTTACAAACAGAGTGATAGGTGTTCTAATAAAGAGGAGCTCAGGTTGTATGGGTAACTTGACACTGAGGAGGCCTCTTTTGGAGATTGTTAGGGGAGGTGGTGATTGGGCTGAGTCTTAAGGCATGAGAGTTAACTAGGTGTGGGAGGTAGGGAGAGCGACGCTCAAATTCTGTGGTATGAAGAGATTGTGTTACACTTGTTAAGTGGTAGGGCGCTCAGTATTGGAGTAAGGATGTGTGTGTGTGCTTATGGGTATGTGGAGGGCAGGAGTGGTAGAGAATGACGCTAGGGGGTGAAGAGGCTCCTGGAAAAGGGTAAGGTATGTAAGGCCTTACATGCCTTTGATTTTGTCCTTTAGGCCAGTGTTTGTCAAAATGCATGCTATGGAAGACTAGTTTTGTTAGATGTTCAGTGAAGAAATGCTTCTCTAGTCATATTATGTAAGAAAATCTCTTTTCTTTAGCTACTACTTAAGAGTCACAATAACCCTTAACATAGTAAAGGCTTGGATAAGGATAGAAACCACTGAAAAAGAAGCCTGTTTACCTTTGTTTCCCATTAGCTTTCTATGGATAGATTTTCTTTAAAACCCAACAGGACAGTTATTTCCCAAAAGCAGAATATGAAACACTGCAGTAGGTGAGAAAACTCCATGGGGAGGTCCTAAGGTGAGTAAAATGGTAGGATTTGCTAGTTAGGAAGTTCAGAAAGTACTCAGTATGGAGCATGGCCCGGAGAGGGAATGACTAAGGCTGTTTCTAGAAAATGATGAGGCCTGAACTAGGGCACTGGTGATAGTCATGGAAAAGAAGGGGTGGATTAGGGCCTTGGAGATAGTTTGGCTCTAGAGGGGGAGGGAAAAGGAGGCAGGTTTCTGGTTTGAGTCACTGGGTGGATTAAGTTCCTTGCATGGAACAGAGGAATCCTGGGATGGGAAGTAGGTTTGGAGGGTAAGGTGAGTCTGGCTTTGGATATGGAGGGTCTGAGGCACCTGTAAAACAAGTGGAACATAGTCTGGGTTGGAGACAGATTTGGGGGATATTAGGTTAGAATGGTAGGGAAAGCCAAGGGGGTGAATGAGCTCTTCCAGAGGGAAGAGAGAGTGAGGAACTTTGTGGAAGATTGAGTTAATTCTCTAATTCAGAAGAAGAGCATGACCCAATAAAGTAACTGAAGCCCAGAGAGGAGGGCTTAGCCGAAGTCACACAATAGGGTGTTGATGTCAAGGCTATGATGGTTTCATCATTGCAAGTACTTATATCCATTTCTTCTTACCTATCCCGTTAGTCTGTGGCCTCCTGTATCAGTGGAGAAACAGTTGTGAAGGGTCTCTCCATTTAAAAAAAAATGATGTTAAAACCTGGAATGCAGAGCACTGCAGCGAATAAAAGGCTCACTGTTTGGACCTTTACCCACCAACCAGATGTGGACCCAGCAAGTAGGTATTGAAGAGTAGTAGGCAGGAGTGATGAAATTGGCTTGTCTTTGACCAAAGGGTCCTATCCTTTCGTACTCAGCTGACTTGGAGCTAGATGAGGTGGAGGACTTCCTTGGTGAGCTCATGACGAACGAGTTTGACACAGTTGTGGAGGACGGGAGTCTGCCTCAGGTGAGCATGTCGTGGACACAACTGCCATCTCCTGCCTGTAGTCTTTCTTCTCCCCAAGTGTCTATTTTAGGCCAAGACTCTTGGCTCTAACCATTCTTTTCTTAAGTCTTGCACAAGAACCTTTTATGACTCCCTATTGCCTAATGGAAAAAATCTAGTCTTCCTAGGCCTTTCCAAACCCTGCCTCTTCTTTTTTATTTCTCTGTATACATCATTCTTAGGTCTGTTCCTCACCATCATCCTAAGGGCAGGTCAGGCAGGTACATTTCCACCTCTGCTCTGGTTAACATCACTCCCCCTGCTGGGATTGCTTTCCCTTTTACATCTAGCTTTCAAACCCAGTTCTAGTGCCTCCCTTGCTAGGAGGCAAGCTTTAGGCCCTTACCTGAACCTTTCATATGTTGTTCCTTCATTAGTGAACTCCTTGGGGGAGGAAAGAGCCCCGTTCTCTGGAAAATTCCAAGCCCCTCTCCACATTTGCTGCAAACATGGGCTGGTTGTATTGTAGGTTCTCTAGAAAGTCCAAGCTGGTTGAATGTTTTCTTGATAGGTGAGCCAACAGCTGCAGACCATGTTCCAGCACTTCCAGAGGGGTGATGGGGTCGCTCTGAAGGAGATGGCCTCCCACATCACCCAAAGAAAGTGCAAGGTTAGAGCCACCGCACTTACGACATCCAGCGAGGCAGATAAGGATGATGCAGACAGCGTGGAGGAGATGGAGGTGAAGGGCTGCCCCTTGGGCAGGGAGATACAGCTAGCTTTACAGGGAAGAGATGGGGGTGGTGGGGTGGTGGTTGTATTATCCAGAGAGGGCAGGGCACTTTCCTAAGGTCACACAGCCAGTCCTTGTAAAGCTGGGAGGAGAGCCTGGGTCTCCACGGGCTACAGCTAGGTGTTGCATTTAGCTCTCTTGTATTTCTCCTCCAGGTCACAGCTACAAATGATGGGGCGGCTACTGATGGAGTCTGCCCCCAGCCTGAACCCTCTGGTCCAGACTCCCAGACTATTAAGGAAGAGGATATAGTGGAGGATGGCTGGACCATTGTTCGGAGAAAGAAATGAGTGGGGCTGGATATGGTTTGGGCCCTTGTTTGTTAGTTGTTTTGAGATTTGTTTTGGAGGGTTGTGGACCTCTGGACTGGTTATCCCATCTCCACCCTCTCCCTGTTCCCGTCCAGCTCCCTCCAGGGGAAGAAGAGCCTTAGGGTCCTTAGTCTTGGGGTGGTGGGACCTGGTTCACCACATCCCCTTGGGCCTTAGATTATAATCTGAGCGATGAGGCTTGGTTTCCCAGCACAGTGCTTCTTGGGTGCAGTCAGCGTGAAGAGGGAAGGATGAGTGGGTGTGAGCATGGCTTGAGGATAGACCTACATGCTGGTTGGTGCCGGGCATGTGGATTTGTGAAGGGAGAAGACCAGTGAAAGCAATACTTGTGCTGGGTCAGGAATGGTGAGATGATGAACAGGCAACTGGGAGAGAGAGTATTTAACGATACGAATGAAAATAGCTGTTGTACCTCTCCCACTCCTCCTGTCCCCCACCTGTACACACACACAGTAGCTCTGCACCTCTGCCCAGAAATTGGAGCCTTCCAGGAACGCTTCCGATTTGCAGTCCCATCTCCAGCCCTGGGTTACTTCTGGAAGTCTAAGACCTTGGCAGGGTGGTAAGCTTGGGGGACCTGGGCTTTGTTTTCTGTCTCCTCCAACCTCATTCCAAACTCTTCATCCCATCCCAGTCCAGGGATGAGGTTTAAGATCTCAATACCTTATTGTTTAATCTGTGGCTTGACCTGTAAGTAGCCTTGGATCAGCCTTCTGGGAACTGAGCTTCAGAGCTCAGCGAGGGAGCAGTTTCTGGGCCCACCCTTGCAGCCTGGTACTTTGGACAAACAGATGGGCGAATGGAGCACAGCAGTGCTCTGAAAGTTTCTGTAAGCCTGAAATAAACTGTATTTTCTTTAAAAACAAAACAAAACAGAGTATCCATTGTTTTCCTCCCCTCCCCCCCTTCCCCTGTCCTGCCCGGTGGCCCTGCCATGGGTCTGGACGATAAAATATTGGGTAGCCTTGGGACTGGGTAGAAGCTGTAAGCCATGGAAAGGCAGGAGTCGGCACCACCCCATGTAGCATCATACATGTGAAGACACTGGTTGAGAGGGCAGGGGTGGGCCAGGGCCATGGGGTCAGTGACAGAGCTGGCACTTGAAACCAAGTCTCCTGCCTCTGGTGCTTTGGGGGGAATTGGGTGGAGGCAGGCTCTGTAGGGTATTGAGGGGATCGGGGGTGGGGTGGGGAAATGGCCTAATTCAGGCAGGTCTAGTTAACAGCTCCCACCCTCCCTGGGGACAGGGATTAAAAAAAATTAACATCACTGTAGGAATATTTCTTTTAAAAGCCCACATTTTGTGAAAAGATGAATTAAAAAAACCCAAGACCCAGCATTCTGGATTGAAAGTGCCCATGATGGGAATTCAAGTATTGACTGAGCTGGGAGGGAGGGGGTTGGGGCCCCCAATTGGACATGGGCAGCTAGTGTGGGGCAGGGGGCCCCAGTTCCCCCCAAACCCTCTAGGTCTTGTCTCGGGTCTGGGGGGCTTCAGAGGCTCCAGCAGTGGCTCCTGAAGCTGCCACCGGTGCCGCCTCCACCTCCCTGTCCTCAGACAGTGTGGGCCCTGGGCAGAACGTGTCCCCACGGCCTGCCCGGCCAAGCACGGCCATCCAGCGCTGCTGCAGCTCCTCTGTCTCAGGGCTGAAGTACCAGCTCAGGTGGCTTTGGGTGATCTTGAACACGTGGCGTCTGTCAGGCCGCTCCCCTGCTTCAGGAGGCCCCACCTCAAAGCCAATGAGGGGCAGGCTGCGTTGGGCTTTCACATCCTGGGGAATAGGGATAGCTGGGGTTACCTTGGGGCTGTGCTTCTTGCTGGTTTTGTATCTGCTAAACCCCTCTTTCCCTCTCCCTGCTGAAAAACCTTCCGTGGCTCCACTAACAGTGACAGGAAAATGTCTGAACTGGGGTTGGACGCGGGGTGTCTTCTAATACCTGTTTCCTCCTGTACCCCCAAACCAGCTGGGCTACTCTTTAGCATGCATATACCAAATGTCTTCAGGCCTTTGTCCAGGCTGTTGCCCCCATCTGCATGTTCTTCCCCACTCCAAATTGGACCTAGCAGTGCCCCATCTTCACTCCGGCTACCTCCAGAAAGCTAGCCCCCTCCTCCAACTCGCCCCATCTTTCCCTGCATATGATGGCCCACAATCCTTGTCTCAAGCCAGTCTTTGTCTCACAAAGGTGGGGGTTCTGACTTCCATTTAGGCTTACCCTATCTATCCCCCATGGCCAAGGAGAGGTCAAGGACGGGACGGGGGAAGCCTGGTTTTACCAGGTGGTTGCAAGGACCCAAAAGAGTAGGATGCACACCTGAGGGGCTCCATAGATGTACAGCACCAAGGGTTCATTCTCGGGGACCACAAACCACGCTTTGTGCCAGCCTTTCCCACCCTTCTCCATGTAGTGCAGGAAGCTGCAGATGATGCTGTTCTCCGCAGCCACCGACGCCTGTTTCTGTGGTCAGAGACATGGGGAGCATGAGTGTTGACAGAAGGCCTAGTCTGGCGCCTCGGCTTTAGTACCTACCCCCTCAGTGCAGTTACTGCTATGCCCATATGTCAGATGAGGATGCTGAAGCTCAGGTGGCAGGACTGATATGTCCACTGCCTGCCAGCGAGTCAGTCAGGCCATGGCTGCTGCCTCTGAGAGTTGGTGAGAGGGGTTACATACAGCTCTCAGCAGGGACACCTAGATGCCAGGCATTCTTCCACCAGTCCATTTATTCCTCAAGTCACTTACGCATTTCCACCTCACCTTTTTTCATCTTACTAGGTTGGTGCAAAAGTAATTGCGGTTTTTGCAATTATCTTTAACCTTTTAAACCACAGTTACTTTTGCACCATCCTAATACATCACATCCATTCCCTACACTCAACGAGAGGCCACCTAGCATTATGGTTAACGGGGTAGAGGGATGGGTAAGGCAGTCTGGCTCAGAATCCCAGCTCTGGATGAAAATGTGTTGACTTGGAAGGAGAGTATATAGAACTGTTGTAAGGATTAAATTAATTAATAGATGCAAAGCACTTATAATAGTGCCTGGTACAGAGTAAGTGTTCTTTAAGTGTTAAACAAGATAAATACCTTGATTTGGTTAAAAAGCAAAACCAAAATGTGCACGTGCCTAGGAAGCATAAGTATTAGTGGTAATCTAGTGGGTAGAAGAAATAGGGTGTTTTTATTACTTTTGTTTATATTGTCTAATTTTCTTCAGTGTACATATTCTTTGTAAGTAAAGAATATGTTAATTAAAAAACATGCAAGCTCTGCCACTCACGGGCTGTGTAACTTGGGCAAATAAACTCCTTGGGCTTCAGTTTCTTCATTTGTAAAATAGGGATGGTAATAGCATGGATAGATTAGTTACTATGAGGATTAAATGTCTGAAGCACTTAAATAAAAATTATTGGCTTTCATTCACTCTTGCATTCATTTTACTCACTCCAAGCCTGGGTCACTTGTTCAATGGATGAACACGGCACCCTATGGTTTCACAGATGCCCAGGCCTCAGTCACACTGGGTGGGTGGCTGGAGCTCATGTGGTCGGTGTAGGAGGGTTAGTGGTTGTGGGCCTGGCTCTTACCTCCAGGATGGACCTCCGGCGCTGGGGTGTATGCTGGCTGCAGGCCGGGCTGCTCCCAGGAACCCCGTGCAAGGCCACGTAGCAGTCAGTGCACACACGGTTGGAGCGGTTGTTGTCATAGATGAGGCGGGCCCGGAATTCAGAGCACTTCCCACAAACCACCTGGAGTGGCAGGTGGGCAAGAGAAGCCTGATTCCAGCAGGCCATCCCCTTCAGTGTACCAATTCCCACAGCAGACTCAGCCTCTCCTCATTTGGAGGGTGCCCTCTCAGAAGCAGGCCTTCAGGCCACCAGCCTGTCCCCTCCCTAGCTCTGCCCCTGCCTCCCAACACTCACATGCCCGCAGGCCTTGCAGTGGTGCCTGCGCTTGGTGATGGAATTGAAGGGCTCCTGGCAGCGCATGCACATGGTAACTTCCTTTTCTCGGATGGGTGTAGGTGCCCGTTTCCCAAGATCCACGTTCTGGAGAGAGGGCCAGGTCCCAGGTAAGAGACAGCTACTCCCCAGCCCAGTCCAGCCAGCCCTTCCCTTTCCCCTTCCCCAAAGCTTGGATCATCATTGGGAGGCAGCAGACATGTTCAGAAGACCTGCCTCTGAATCCTGGCTCTGTCCCTACCTCACTGCTACTGAAGGCAAGTCACTTCTACTTTCTGGGCCTCCATTTCCCTAGTGATTGCGGCCCTCCCAACAGAAGACTGTGCTTCTGAAACCATGCAATGCCTTTGTGGTCTTTATTCTCTGGGAAGGGGAGAGGAGCATCTCAAGGTAAGGTGGGGACTTGGAGGCTTGGAAGGGGTCCCAGTATAAAGAAAGGGGGTGGGGACTCTTACTGGAGAGTGAGGGGGTGTGTCTTCATCTTCCCTGTTTGTTGAGTTCAACAGTTTGAAGGTCTCCAGGGTCTGTTCATGCTTCAGGAGGGTGGAGTTGATGGCCTGAGGAGGCAGTGCAAGAAATGAGGGGTCAGATCACCTCACAACCCACCCATTTCCACCCTCACCTCACCTTCCTATGACCTAGCCTGGAGTCAGAAAAGTTGATTCTAGGCGTAGATCTGCCCCTTGCGAGGTGTCTAAACTCAAGCAAGTCTCTTCCCAAATCCAGGTGTCAGTTCTTATATTTGTGAAATGGGAGAGGGGGATCAGTGGCTGAAAAACTTCAGAAGGCCTTCCTAGCTACTATCTGGGCTTAAGGTTTTACAGGGCTTCACTCACTGGGGTTACACACTCAGAGGATCCAGCTCTAAAGGAAGAATTTGTGAGTTTCTGCTTAACATCTGGACCTCAGTTGGTTTATCTGTAAAATGAGGATGGTAAAGTTTGTTGTCCAGGCCCATTCTGGTCAGAAGTGAGTTTTAGAGAGTGAGCATCCACCAACCCCTAGGAGAACTGTTAATACTCCTCCAGCCCCTACTACAAAGCCTTCTTGGATGTTACCTGGACCCAGTCTTTCTTCTCCTCCTCAGTCCTTGGGGGCAAAAAAGAAAGATGTTGTTAGGCAGGCCAACCAAGAGCAACTGGAGTGGTAAAGAGCAGGTGATTTGGAGTTGGATAGACCTGGGTTTGGCCATCTGTTCCTTAATTGTTACTCATGTGACCTTAGGCAAGTCATTTAACCTGTCTGAGTCTATTTATTCAATAGTTACTAATACCTTCCAGACCATGTGCTAGGAACTTGGACCTCAGAGAGGACCTCACCCTCGAGCTTATGACCGGGGTTGGGGAGGGTGCAGACAGGGACAACACAGGGGGATCAGTGCTGTGACAGAGTGAAAATAGGGCTGAGGAGCCCAGAAGAGGACTCTTGCCCCAGCCTGGAGTTTAGGTGGGGCTGCTAAGGAAGGGTTTCCGCACAGAGATGCTAGGCTTCAGGTAGAGGGATATGGGTGAGATGTGTGCTCCGTGTTTCCCCGAAAATAAGACCTAGCCGGACAATCAGCTCTAATGCGTCTTTTGGAGCAAAAATTAATATAAGACCTGGTCTTATTTCACTATAATATAAGACCGGATCTTATATTAATTTTTGCTCCAAAGGACGCATTAGAGCTGATTGTCTGGCGAGGTCTTATTTTCGGGGAAACATGGTAAGAGTATGGAACATACAAGAAACCACAAACAGTTCCCTGTTGCTGGAATGTTAAGTTTGATAAAGGAAGGCAGTTTATTTTTCTTGTAAAATGGAGATTATCATCAGCCTGGGTTCTGAGCAGTAACTAAGGTGACACGTGAAGTGCCCAGCACAATTCCCGGTGTACTAGATACTGGTGTGAATTTTCCCTTTCCTTCCCCTACTCTCCTGTGTGCCCTGCAGTTTCCAAGGCCTCTGCCCTGGTTGCAGCTCCATCAAGTGCTCACTAGGGATAGGAGCCAGTCTCTTAGCTGATTCCCTCCTGGCCTCTTCTAATCCCCTTCCACATCCACACTCCAGATATCAAAAGTATTTTTCTAGTATATAGTCTGACTACATCCTTAGAACCGCTTCATGAAAAATTAAGGACGTAAGTCAATGTTTAGCTATAAGAATGTCCATTGCAATGCTATTTATTGTAGTGAATCATTGGAAGCAGCCTACATGTCCGACAACAGGGGATCGGGTACAAAAAAGAAATAATGGTACATCATTACTGCCAGCGAACATAAATGAGGTACAAACCTGTTTATAATATGTTAAGTGAAAACAACATATATAACATACACCATAGCATTTCATTTTTGTTCAAAAATACAAGTTTACATTTGTCAAACCTCATCCATGGTACACTTAAGACCTGCGCATTTCATTGTCTGAAAATTTTGCCTCAAGAAAAGGAGGGGACCTTAAAGAAATATTGAACTTCAGTTAATAATATGCACACCAAATTCTTCAGGAGTAAGGTATAACAATGTCTACACCTGACTTTGAAAAGCCTTTAAAACATCAGATGGATTGGTGGATGGATAAAAGGATAGATTTATGATAAAGTGAATATACTACCATATTAATATTTGTAGAGTATATATGGTGGGCTTATGGGTGCTCACTGTACAATTCTTTAAACTTCCATTTTAGAAATTTTTCATAATACGGAAAGAAAATTGTGTGTGTGCGCGTGCACACAGGCAAATAGAGGAAAGGCCTGAAGGGTTCTGCCAACACATCAGTACTGGTTCTCTCTAGGTGGTACAGTTCTTGGGAATTTTTCTTTATTCTGATTGTATTCTTTTTTAAAATTAATTTTTATATTTTCTAATTTCGAATTTCTTTGAAGTAAAAAAGACTGCTTTTGATTTTTAAGAGCCACAATAGTGTTTTTGGCAATGCATGCTGAAGTATATAGGAGTGAAGTATCATGTCTAGAATTTAAATTGGTTCAGCAAAAGATATAAATGGCAAAATGTCAATAGCCATTTTTCTAAATCAGTGGTTCTAAACCTTTTTGTACACATTAAAATCACCTGGGGAGCTTTTAAAACTCCCGTGTTCAGGTTATATTCCACAAATTAAATCACAGTCTCTGGGGGTGGGTCCCAGACACGTTTTAAAAGCTCCCCAGCTGATTCCTATGTGTCACCAAGGTTGAGAAGAACCAGTTGTCTAAATGGTGGGCACATGGGTGTTTGTTGCATTTCTACTTTTCTCAATATTTGAAATTTTTCATTAAAATACATTTTAAAGAGCAGTAAAAGCAATTGCAAAGCAAACCCTTAATGCCTTCCTTCTGCCACTAGGAGGAAACCCTAGACTGCTCAGCTTACCCTTCTGGGCTCAGCATCCCTCTGCAGCCCCCTCCCTCCATCCTCCCAGCAGAGGACGTGTCCCAGTCACATGGCTTGTCACTCAGGCTCTTCTGACGTATGACTAGGCCCCACACCTGCCCTCCCCCCCCATGTGCCAGTCGGCTTTGTTCTCGTTTTCCCGGGAGGCCACAGATCTCCAGGATGCTCTGTTTCCCAGAGCTTTCAACACCCTCTAGCCCACATTCACCATTCCCGTCTTCACGCAGTCCCAGCAATGAGGGTTTTGACTCTCATTTCTCACTTCCTTGCAGCCTTTCAGAAGCAGATCATCTAGCCATGTGCACCCATTCTCTGGCCCTGACTGTGTGACCTTGATATCCTATCACCTGGGCCCTCAGAAGGCAGCATGAGCTCCAATCCCAGCTCTGCTCCTTTCTAGCTGTAGGATCTTGGGCAAGATGCATAACTCTTCTATGCCTCAGTTTCCTCATCTGTAAAATGGGGGTGATGGTAACAGTAGCTACTTCAAGTATTGTTTTAAGGATTGAACTAGTCAATTTACACTTAAATGATTTAAATTAAAATTAACTTAAAACAGTGTGTGGCATAAGAGCAAGTCTTCATTATATGTGAGCTATTATTATTATAATCATCCAAATAGAAGATGGAAATAAAAGAAGCCCCTTTCTTAAATGGCTGGGCATCATTTTTAAATTTGCTATTTAAAATTTTTTTCTCATGAAAAATTTCAAGCACACGGAAAAGCAGACAGTATAGCACCAGAACATTAACTATATACCCACTATATAAATGCCAAATCTTAAAATATTTTGCCATATTTACTTCATATATGTATATATTAATACACATACTTTATACGTGTATATATATTTTTAGTTGATAAACCAATTAAAAATAAATTACAGATATCATGATAGTAAATCCTCAGCATGCATCATCAAAAAACAAGGCGAGTCTCTTATATAACCACTATACCATGACCATACTTAAGGAAGTTAGAAGTAATTCCCCAACAGCTAATGCTCAATTCACATTTAGATTTTCCCTGTTGTCTTGCAAATACCTTTTAGGGCTGTTTTTCTCAAACCAGCCTTGCATCATGGCTCAAGCACTGCATTTGGTATTTCTCTTAAATCTCTGAATCTACAATAAATTATTTGTGTTGTTGTTATTCATGTTTGGATCAATATCTCATTCTTCTCTCTCTAACGAAGCCCACCAGAAAAGCAAGCCTGCTTCTTTGGGGAAAGGTGTCCACCCTTTCTCTGGAACAGTCTCTCCCTAGGGAGGTAGCCTATCGCTTGGCACTAGGCCTAGAATGCCTCAGCATATCAGAGAAGTTATGGGCGAGGGCAAGTACCTGGCCTGGAGCTCCAGGGAACGCTGCTTTCCTGACACCAGGAAGGTCCGAGGCAGATTGAGGTTGGAGCTTTCCTTGAGCTGAATGGAGAAAGGCTTTGTGAGGCTTCCTGAGTTCCACAGGGCCCTCATCCTCTGTACACATGTGTATACAGACTTGGGGTCAAAGTCAGAACACCTTTGTTCCAACCTCCCAGCACCAAGGCCCCACTCCAGCTCCCTATTTCCCACTTCCTGGTGCTTACCTCCATTCCATCTACATCAATGCGTGCCCGCACGCTAAACTTCTGGCCAAGGAGCCGCAGCCTGGGCACGCAGTAAAGGAGGCGGTCATTGAACTAGGAAGGAAAAGGTTTGGGATGTGTGTGCAGAGGACCCAGGAGGGTTGTGGCCCAGCTCCCTACCCTTATAGGACTCCTGGAGCTTTATTACTGGGGACTCAAGGTAATAGATAGAGAAAACAGCCCAGGCTGGGCACACAGGTCACAAGGAAAGAGCCTAGGCATGGGAGTCGCTCCCTCGTTGGGCAGCCTTGGGCAAGTCACTTCTCTCAGTCTTAGTTACACCATTGGTAAAGTAGAGGTTAAAAAAATTCCTAGTGTAGGTAGTGAAAGTACAATGAGTTAATGGAGGAAAGAACTACTAGCAGGAGGTGTAGTCTTGCGTGAGTACCAGGTCAACGTGTGGGGACATGGCCCATCCGCAACCCCACACCTGGCACTTACTAATATGAGGTATCGGTCTTGAGTGGTCCCATTCTTCGCTGACAGCTTAAGGATGTGGCCTTCTTTTATGAGTTCTTTAGTGGGGCTGACAATGTCTTCCTCACCCCCTAGCAGCTCATATACTTTCAGCAGCTTGTGCATTCGCTCCTGGCAGGAGACAGTGAGCAAAAGGCGGGGTTGGGGTGCCAAGCTCCCTCAGATGGCCACAAGTCACAAGCCCAGAACAGAGACACCACAGGTCTGTGGCCAAAGAAGGGCAGGATTAGAAGGGCTACTCACCATTTTTCGGATGGCAGCGTTGGAGTGCTCTGCTGCTGTGGCTATCAGCTCCAGAGACTCTGCGGGCAGAGTGCCAAGTTACATGGGGGCCTAGCAGAGAAGAAGCTCTTGGGGGCGTCTTTGCTCCCTGAATACCTCCTCCTGGCCTGACCACACCCTCCCCATCCCAGAAAGCACCAGCCTCAAAGATGTCCATAGCAACATCACTTAGAAACTGTCTCAATGCCACAATAGTAGAATCATAACACAGTCTGGGTGATGGATCTGGAGAGTCAGTCTTTTGGGCTCAGGCCAGAAGTCTCTGTCTGAGGGACAGTAAATGGAGGGACTAATCTAGGGTGCTCAGATGATACCCATCTATAGCATGGTGGCCAAGGAGACCAGATTGTGAGGCTCTTTTGGGGGAATCTCACTCCAGGACCTCAGGCTGAGGGCTGTGACTGGTAACCCACTCTCAGAGCTCAAGGTGGGGAGACCATTGTGGAGGCCCAGTCTGGGGATCTTAGTTTGAGAAAACCAGTGTGGGGGAATCTATGACTAGGATCTCAGACTGGGTTCAGCCTAAGGGCTCAGGTTAGAGCTGGCAGTCCTTGGGAATCAGTGTGGAAGGGTTTTTCTAGAGTTTTAGGTTGTATTATATAGCTCATCTTAGCACCTCAGTGGGGGGGGCGGGAGGGGGCGGCACTCATTCGGGGAGAGGAATATGGTACTTACTCTGCAGATGTCTGTCTGTAGAGCTCAGCTATCAAACTTTCTAGGGTTCTAGCTCTTTCTAGAGGTCCAGGCTTGGTAGTAGCAAAGTACCCCATCAATTGGGGTAGAGGGGGTTCAGTTTGGGAAGTGGATACAACTGTGGCTTCCAGGACCCCACACTTTCCTGGTTTTCCTGCTACCTTTAGGGCTGCTCCTTCTAAGTCTCCTTTGCTGATTCCACCCCCCTCAGCTTTGTCCTTGGCCCTATTTTCCTCTCCATTTACACTCACTCCCTTAGTGTTCATATCCAGCCTTATGTCCAGCTTTGCATACTGTCTATGTGCCAGTGACATCCAGATCTCTCTCCGTGGGATTCTAGACTCATCTAACTGCCTCACTTCGAACAAGTCCAAAATCAAACTCCTAAGCTCATCTCAGGAACTATCACCACCAGCCAAAACTCTGCCAAGTTGTTCTCGACTCTTTCTCCCAAGCCCTACACCCATTCCACCCTAGTTCTTTCCATGCTACTTCCAAATACAGTTGACCCTTGAACAACACGGGTTTGAACTGTGCAAGTCCACTTAGACATAGATTTTACTCAATAAATACTATAAATGTATTTTCTTTCTTTAGGCTTAGTAGTTAAGTTTTGGGAAGTCAAGTTATACGCAGATTTTTGACTGACCTGGGGGTGGGGTGTTGGCGCCTCTAACCTCTGTGTTGTTCGAGGGTCAACTGTATAATACATGTATCCTGAATCTAACCATTTCTCACTACTTTCACTACTACCATCCTCATCCAAGCCAACTTTTCTCATTTAAATTATTGCAAAAGGCTTCTAGCTGGTATCTCGGCTCTCTCTCTTGCTCCCCAAGTAATCCCGATCAAAACCTTCCCATGGCTACCCACCACACTCAGAATAAAATCCATCTACTTATCTCTGCCTTCAAAGTCTTGCTCCTCTCCCCAACACTATTTTTACCATTCTGCCCTCACATGTCACACTCAAGTCATACTGGCCCTAGCGTTGGTCCCAAGATAAGTGAGCTGCCACCCCCTTCGCTGAACCTCCTCCTTAGGAACGCTGCACCTGCTGTTGCCTCTGCCTGGAACATGCTCCTCCCCAATCTGCACTTGGCTCCCTTCTTGTTATTCAGGTTTGATTCAAATATTTTCTATTCAGATAAGCCACCCAATCTAGAGAAGGCCCCCCAGCCACTGTCACATCACCCTCTTGTTTTCTGAATTACACGTAACACCTATCTAATCGTCTCCTGTATATTTATTACAGTAAGTCCTCACTTAACATTGCTGATTGGTTCTTGGAACTGCAGAGAAACAACGCATAGTGAAACCAATTCTACCACAGGCTAACTGATATAAAAAAGAGTTAAGTTCCTATGGCATTCCCTCAATGTTCTAAAGAAATAATGTTGAAGGAAATGGTGCTATTTGAGGACCTGCTGTGCTTTTGTTTATTGTCTGTCTTCCGGACTAGAATATATGCTCCCTGAGATCAAGGACCTTGTCTGTCTTCTTCATCTCCATATCCCCTGTGCCTAGGACAATGCACAGAAAACTGAGGTGCTCAGTAAATGTTACGTTAATGAAGGAATGAATGGAAGTAACAGTCTGGGGGAAAGGTGGGGAAACTCTGGGGAGCACTTTTTAGGATGTGACCCTGTGAGGTGGGTCTCATACTGGAGGAATCAGAATGAAACACTTTCTAGTGGTTCAGTGTGTGAGGACTCAGTCTGGGGAGGCAGTATCTCAGCCTAGAGAACTAAATTTGGGAGGCAGAGAATATGGGGTTCAGTCTGGGGTGCTCAGTTCTGGAGAGGTGTTTCTGTGGGGCTCTGATCAGACTTGGAGGTTCTTTTGGGAGGTTCATTCTGGGTAGTGGCTGGCAGACACAGAGTGGAGCTCTAAATGTGGAGGATGGAATATCAGGGGCTCAATGAGACAAATCTCCTTCTGGGGAGCTCATCTGTGGAGATTCAGTAAAGAGGGCTTGGCCTAAGGGGCTCAGTCCCTGGGGGTTCAAGCTCAGTGTCACTTTGGACTTACGACAACTTCATTTGAACACAGATCTAGGGGTCAGCTTTGGGGTCTTGGTCTAGGAAACAGATGGTTTCCTTTAGGGGATCATTCTGGGCATGCCCTTCAAACTGTGGCATTCCAGTTGGGAACTTCAGACTTGGGGACTCCTGAATGTTCTGTCTGGGTCCTCAGGCGGAGATCTCAACCTGGAGCTTCATCCTGGGGTCTCACTCCAGAGCCTCAACATTGGTCTTTTAGTTCGGAGATCCTATTCTGGGATCTCAATTATGTGGCAATGGAAGGCTGAGTTACGCCTTGGCGGGGGGCGGGGGGACAGGGCACAGGTGTGTATACTCACTTTGGGCGTCCTTGCTGTCCGGGGAGCCATGGGGCAGCTTTAAGAGATAGTCCTTGAGAAGCAGCTCATAGCGGGGGATGCGCTGCACGGGCTCCAGCATGTGGTGTTGCAATGTCAGGTTGCCACAGGCTTCCTCCTTCTGTGACCGGCAGAGGCAGAGGGCTCAGGTCAGGACACAGACCCCACACTGGGTCTCCGTAGACCTCTCCTCCCCAATCTGCCTCATCGAGCTTTGCTGCTTACCTGCACCTCATGGATGATCACTTTAAACTGGGTGGACCGCTCTGTCCAGGTGTTGACCAGCTCCACGGCCCGGTCAAAGTTCTTCACATACTCGCCGTACATCTTGAGGAAGGGTGCCAGCTTTTGGAGGATGTCTCCGATGCGTGGGTAGCGGTCCCTGGGGTGGAAGCAGGGGCTGACATGGTCCTGTTGATCCTAGTCCCCCAAGTTCCCCCACCCCATAGGTCTCCAGCCCTATGCTTCTACTTCTCACCTAGTCTGCTCCTTTGGAAATTCTGCTTATATTTATAGGTTGATTAGGCCAAGAGCCTCAGTGTGATCTGAGACCACGGCCTGGGCTGTCACCTGCCCAACTCTGCCCTGCGCAAGCACCAGGAATAACATGTCCTGAAATACCTGCCCTGACCTCAGTGCAAGGGCCACTTCATACACTGATTATTAATTCTGCGCCCAATTTTGTGCTGGGTGATTCTGGGGACACAAATGACTCACACTTAGTTGAGCCCGGAGAGGGTCACTGTCTGGTAGGGGAGGCCTGTTCACACTCCTCAGTAGTCTCAATCAGCTGGGGAACACACAGGACCAGGCCTGGTCCAGCCCTCAGGGGTCACAGTCAATTGGGGAGATGTAGGAAGTGGCTTCATGCCAGCTTTCTCTGGTCACAGTCTGGTGAGGGGGACAGACTTTATCCTGTGGGTATGGGGAGTGTGGGGATGATTTTAAGCAGGAAGTGACATGGTCTAATTATTGTTCAAAGACCATTATGGCAGGTGGTGTAGACAGTAAAGGATGGATTGGAAGACGAGAGCCTGGAGGCCAGGAGACTGCCTGTCAACCCTGCCCTTCTACCTCAGGCCTTAGCTCAGGTATCACCTCCTCCCTGAATCCTTCTCTAAACCCTAGGCTAGGTTTTGTCCATTTGTCTGGCTTCCCATAGCCTCCCACTCTCAGCTTTGTAACAGCACTCATAAAAAAATAACAGCTCACATTCATTGAGCACTTATTATATACCGGGTACTGATCTAACCTCTCTACATGTATTGACTCATTTAATCCTTAAAGCAACCCTACAACATAGGCTATTATTATTACCCTCATTCAGAGAGAGGAAACTGAAGCACAATAATTTAAGAAACTTGCTTAATGTCACAAAGCTACAAGTGGCAGAGCTGGAATTTGAACCTAGCCAATTTGGCTCTCACCCTCATACTTTTAAGGGCTTTGCTATTCTGTTGTGATTTTCTGAGTCCTGGTCTGTGTTTTGTATTAGACTGGGAGGGCCTAGAAGGCAGAACTGGGGCCTGATTCTTTTTGCAACAGGCGGTAGGTACCGTGTTTCCCTCAAAATAAGACCTAGCCGGACCATGAGCTCTAATGCATCTTTTGGAGCAAAAATTAATATAAGACCCGGTCTTATTTTACTATAAGACTGGGTCTTTAACATAGTATAATATAGTATAATACAATACAATACAATATAATACAATACAATACCGGGTCTATTAATTTTTGCTCCAAAAGACACATTAGAACTGATGGTCTGGCTAGGTCTTATTTTGGGGGAAACACGGTAAAAGGAGAGGGCAAGCAGGATAAACTCTCCTGCACACATCTGGCCTGGGCTCAGCAGGCAAGTGCACAGGATGGCGGGCAGTCTAGTTCTGGAGCCACTCACCATTCCTCCATGCGCTTCTCTAGCTCAGGCAGCAGGAACTGCTGGTGGAAGCAATAGATGGAGCAGATGTTAGAGAAGATGCCGTGGACAACGTCGGCCGGGAAAGAACTGCGGTTCCGAGCTTCTTCCAGCAGCCGGGCACAGAACACCTGTGGGGCAGGGAAAGTGTGCATAGCTCAGCTGGGCCTGGGGCTTGGCTGGGGAAGGGGCAGCTTGCAGGCAAGGGCAGTGTTTGTGGGCAGCTCTGTGGACCTTTGGGATTAGCATAGTCTTGAGACTGGGGAGAGAGGGAATGGAGTTACGCTTATATGTGGGGTTGGATTTCAGGTTGTCAAGGTTAGGACCAGGAAGTAGGCACTGGAACAATGAGAAGTCAGGATCAGGGTCCAGGTCAGAATTACATTCAGGCTCAGAGAGAATGTTGGAATTAGATCCATTCATTTAGCAAATATTTTTGAGTGCCAACTATGTGCCAGGCAGTGAAGAAAGCAGACAAAAATCCCTACCCTTAGGGATTCTAGTGGATTTGGGGTTAGGGTTAGAATGAGGTTGAAGGTCTAGTTTAAAGCCAGGGGTAAATTCAGGATCTGGGTTGGGGTTGCAGTCAGGGCTGGTGTACCCACCCAGGGTTAGACATAAGGGTTGGTACAAAGATCAAGTTTGGGGTTATAATCAGAGTTGGCTTCAGAGACAGGATGTAGGTCAAGATCAGAGAGGAGCCTTACCACCTCTAGATTCTAGCCCCAGTGGTAGGGTTGAGCTCAGGCCCTATCACTTTCTTGTTGGCAACCACCTACCAAGTCCTAGGATCCCGGGACCCCTGAAGGGCCATTCACCTGATCCAGGAGATGGAGCCTGGAAACATAGGCCTTCTCAGTTTGCAGGAGCTCATTGGCAATGTGGAACACCTTCTGTTGCACGGTCAACTGGAATGGAGAAGAGGCAACGGTTGAGCCATCCTCTTGTACCCTAACCCCTCTTGTACCTAAGCCCTCAGAATTCTCAGAACAGCTCAAATGCTACTCTAAGCTTAATGTCACTAGGAGATAACCTTACCTGCCATCCCTAGACCCACAATCCCCTCATCTTTATCCCTAACCCCAGTATATCATAAAGTTCACCCCTCAATTCTGATGCCATGCATCCCTCACTCAGCCACCCTACCCAGCCATCTATTCTCTCTATTCATTCAGCATAGAGCAGTGGTTAGGCGTGTGGGTCGGGAAGTCAGACTTCCTGGATTCAAATCCTAGCTTTGCCATTCATTAGCTTGCATAAGTTGTGTGACTGCTCTTTATTTAAGGCTCATCATCTACATATACAGGTAATAATAGGACCCAAGCCCATTTGTAACGGAGACAATTAAATGATTTACTGTAAATAAAACAGAGCAGGATACAGATTAAGTAAACTATATTTAGTTATTTATTCACCCACTCAATTCACTGTCAGCAAAGGCTTGCTGAGTACCTGAGGTGGGAGGAAAACACAAAAGTCTAAAAATGTATAAAACTCATTGCCTGTTGGCCCAGTATCCTATTCATTGGACACACATTTGCTGAGTCCCTGGCCTTGGCTTCCACTTTGAGCTGTGTCCTTCGGGCAAAGCAGGCATCCTGGCTATGACCTAAGCATGCCTTTGAAAGTAGTGTTAGGCTGCCGGGGACCAGAAAGGGTTTCCTGCTGCTGAGTACCTTCACCCCCACAGCCTCAGGTCCCTGGGGGGCTCTTGCTCTTGTGCTTCCAGAGGCAACTGTTGAGGAATCTCTCTGGACATGAGACTTTCCATTTTACAAATAAGGAAACTGAGACTTGTGGTGGGGGAGCGGAGACTTGCCCAATGTTACATAGCTACTGAGTCATGGGATTTCCCAACTAGAACAGGACTTTAAAGATCCCTAACCAAGATGCCCATCATCAAGATGCAAAAACTGGGGTCCAGCTAGTGGTTCTCTGATGAAGGCAGAACAACTTTCCAAGTGGGCATTTGGAACTGTGTGGTTATTTTGGTAATCAGTGATGGGGTGGAGGCAGGGGGTTGCTACTCATATTTAGTACCAATGGACCAGGGAAGCCTAACATCCAAAGTGGAAACATGCTCTGCTTCAAGAAATACTGAGATAGGGGAAGAACCAAGTGGAACAACTAGGCTCCTGGTTTCTCCCCACGGTCCTGCCACCAGTGAACATGGGTCAGTACCTCCACAGACTCCTGTCTCTCCATCGGGGGCACTGGGATTTCTCTGTCCTTCTCATCCTCCTCCTCGTCGTCTTCCTCCTCCAGGTCACTATCAACCTCCTGGGAGCTGGGCCGGTGGGGGTCAGCCAAAGCAACAGGGACACTGGCCAGGGCAGGGGGCCCGGGGCAGAGGCTGTGGCTGGGGGGCCCGTCATCACTGACGAAGCAGGTCTCCTCGCTGTTGGATGGCGAGCTGATGCTGTCAATTCCGCTGTCTCGGTTGGGCACCTTCTCGCCGTCCCGGGGCCCAGGAGCCAGCAGGAACAGGCAGCGGGACGCCTCACCCTCAGGGAGCTGGGGCACTGGTGGTTGCGGGGGTGGCTGTGGCAACACGGCTGGCTCTGTGGGACCTGGGCTGGGGCCAGGGGCTGGCCTATCCGAGGCGACAATCACAGGCTCTCTGAGGTGGGTGGTGGACACACATGGAGGCAGGGTGTGAGCTTGACTAAGAGGCCTATCTTGTAACTGTCCTTCCTGTCCCAGGCCCACCCTCACCCCCACAGGGTGCCCCAGGGACTAGACTCACCTTTCAAATTTCTCAATCAGTGAGGATACTGCTGCAGAACTGGGGCTGACTTCTGCCCTGGGGGCTAGGCCCTTGGCCACTCGAGGGTCTGCAGGCAGTGGTCGTGATGGTGGAGGGGGGATGGGCTCAGGTGGAGGGGGCATCCGGGGATTCTGCAGGTAGCTGGGCTTCGGGGGGACTGGAGAGATAGACATGGAAGAGAGAGGGGAGATCCCAATGAGCTGGGTTTGGATGTGGCTGGGGGAGTGGAGGCCACAAGTCCCTCCGCAAAGCCCCTGTCTGCACCTTTGCCCGAGGTAGGCACAGAGCAGGCCTGAGGTAAAATAGCAGTATGCACACGTTAGCCTCAGGCCACAGCCCTCTGTCCCTAGACGATGGTGCTTACTATTCTTCTAACATGCCCTCTCCTCTGCCACTGGCCAACCTTTCCCTTCCTCTGTCCCCTCTCCTGGGCCACTTATCTGCCCCTCTCTGGAACCACTTACCCTGTGGCTTTGGGCCTGGTGCCCGCTTCAGTGGCGAAGGCCGCTGGCTGGGGGTTTCAGTGGGGGGCCCGGGGTCTGAGCGAAGCCGCTGGGGACCTTCTGGATGAGGCTCAAGGCTCTGGCCAGGGTCAAGGGATAAACTTTTAACCAGGATCCGATTTCCCTGGTGCATCCCTGCAGAAAGGGAGAAACTGGGTGTGACATGACTGATGTTACTGCAAAGGGGGCTGCAGAGTAGCAAGTCTTAGCAGGTTATCTGGGGTGTCAGATTTCTCTGAGCCCCTTCCCTGGCCACACTACTTTTCTGGGAAGCTCCTAACCCAGCCCACAGATGGGCAGCCATGCCCAGCACTGTGGCTGGCCGTTTTCATCAATAGATAAGAGTTCTTTGTGACCAACACATTGATTTCTTATATGTCAGCAGGCATTATTTACTTGGGAGGTAAAGCCGGTGGAGGTGGGAGTGTAGTTTGTGTATGTGTTTGCAGCCCTTGTTTGTTATATAGCCAAGTGGGTACGCTGAGCCTAAACCATTCTTCACCCTTTTTCTTAAGGTCCTGACCATATGTGGACTTCCTTGTCTACGATTTTATATAGCTGAGTATGCTAGCAAATGGCAAAATTGTATTTCATGAGCAAAAGTTTTGCTTCTTAAAATCCCAGCTTCTCACTAATCTGCATTACTCTCCTCTACTTTCACACACACGCACACACCCAGCACCCAGAGTTCGGGTCACAGGAACAGCTTTAAGACAGGAAGCAACAAATTCAGAAAAGGGAGATATTTCTGCACTGTCCTTATTTCTTCACTGTGGGCTCCCTAAACCCACGTGTCTTTTGGCTCACACTTGGGAGAGAAGATTTGGTGTGGATGGCAGTGAGGGAACTCCCCAGGGATGGCATGTCCTGAGGGAAGAAGTGTGGGGCTCAGGTGGGCTTGGCTGGGCAGAGAGCTGTAAGCGGTCTCAGATGATTGAGAAGTCAGTGGGGGCCAGAGCAGAGAGGGCAAGGCCTGGATGACAGGCTGAAGAGCCGGGTGATCATCCTGAGGGCACAAGGGAGCCATGAAAAGCCATCATGTAGGGAAGGATGCAGGCAAACAGTATGAGGACAAGAGAACAAGCAGCAGTCAAGAGCTCCCATCCACATGGCCTCACACAGCCACAGAGGGTCTGTTACCCTGTGTCACACAGTCTCACACATGACCAGTCACAAATGCGTCCACTCAGTCACAGAGACACGTGGTGTCATTTACACGGTAAGACCCAGTCTTATTTTACTATATTTTACTTATTTTACTATATTAATTTTTGCTCCAAAAGACGCTTTAGAGCTGATGATCCAGCTAGGTCTTATTTTCGGGGAAACACGGTAGTCATAAAGCCCCGCAGTCACAACATCACACATTATCACACAGCCTTACAGTATCACACACACTGGCAAACATGGTCAGGTACAGTCTCAAAGACAGTCACACAAGGGCAAGCCAACCATTTCACAAATAGCCTCACACAACAATCACCCAACCACTTATCATCATATACCCACTTATATACTCCTCAAACACGGTTCCACTGAGTTACAAAGATACACAGTGTCACTTATAATGTGTCTCACAATTGCAGGGTCACAGAGTATCACACACACCATAATATGGTGCTGCAGGTTTGGATACCTGCACTTGGTTCACAGTCATAAAGACTACAGCCACACGGGGTCATTAAGTCAGACCTCACACAATGGCAAAACAGCACAAAGTCATACACTGCCATGTACCCAACAACACAGAAACATAGTCACAGACACATGGCATACTTTACTAGGTCACACACACGAAACAAGCATGTCCATGGTGTCCCTGGGTCTTGGGGGCTCAGGCATACACACATGCGCACACACACACAACACTTGCCTCCTGGTCTAATCAGTCATGTGGCCTCTGTTACAAAAAATACAGCTAAACACATACAAAGAGACACCCTACAGGGTAACATAGACAAAAAAGAGCCGCAGGGGATTTTAGGTCTCCCAGTCCTGGAGGGAAGCAGTAACTCCACTCCCAGGGTTCCAGCAGCTTCCCTGTGTCCCTGACCCCACCCTGGCCACAGTCCAGCCAGATAGGCCCCAGGGACTCAGGCCATGGTCCCTTCCCAGCCCTGAGGGAACAAGGCACCCCAGCGTCAGACTGAGTCCCCTCCCCAACCCTGTACCTTGCTTTGGGTGCAACTTCCTCACTTCCTTTCCCACCTGAGCTGGCAGGGCCCTGGCCCGGAGTAAGGAGGTGCTCCTCTCAGCTCTGCTGGGCTGCTCACCCTGCCCTGCTCAGCATATCCTGGCCTGGTCCTGCCCTGCCCTCCCCCTGGGCGTGGGGTTGAGGAGGATGAATCACTTGGAGGGTGGCACACGCAGAGACATAGTTCGAGAGACACATGGCCAAAGTGACAGACACAGAGAGTAGCTGACAGGCCCAGATATCCAGAGAGAAAGCCAGGCACTCCACCGAGCAGAGACCAATCCCGGAGATACACACAAAGGTGCCGGAGTCCCAGGTGCCCCTTTTCTGCCTCCTTGGGCCTGGAGGAGCCCACCTGGCCCTGTCTCCACATCTCAAAGCAGGCAGGCCTCCCTGGGCAAGCCCTCCTCACCCACGGCCCCTGGCTGGGGCTTGTCTCCCTCTGCTCCACTGCTTCTCCTGGGGGTAGGGTTCTAGGTCAGGAGTCTGACCTGCGGCCCTGCTCTGACCCACCCTCTTCCCTCCTCACCCACCTCACCTGGGAGCCCATAGATGGGCCTTCCTTTCCTTTCTCTTTGCCTCCATGTAGGCAGCCCTGCAGAATGGGAGGCTCAGTGAAACTCAAATATTCTGGGACACCCTGGATTCCCAGGTGAGAGGGACAGGGATTGTCAGCCCAGTTTCTAATGAGGAGATGAAGGCAAAGGGAGGGGCAGTGACTTGCCAGAGATCACACAGCAAGTCAAAAGCAGACTTTCAGTGGTCTGCTAGTTCTGGACTGGGCTCCTTTCTTAACCATGCTCTCCAAGGGGAAGCTGGAAAAGAGGGGAACCAGGAGGAGCAGGGGTGTATCTCAACGCTTGAGAAATTGTGACCTGCAGTGTGGCTAGGGCAAACAATGACCCCAAGCCTGCCATGGATGATGGGAGATGAACAGCATGGTTCTTCTAGTTTAGGAGTCTGACCTGGCCAAGAACCAGGCCAGGTTCCACTGATGGAAAGAAGGTTCCAAGACCCCTCCCTCTCCTATTTCAGTGCTCCCCTTCCCTGTCCTTCTGCCTACATTCCCGTCTCCTGTGTTTTGTCTCAGTGGCCCCCTGGCCCCAGGTCTTGCTCCCTCCAGGTGCCTGCATGAACCTTCAGCTCAGGTTATGCCACGTACTTGCACAAGACCCTTCTGTAACTCCCATGGGGAAAATAGGAACTTCTCAGCTAGGCCTCTGTGGCATCTCATGACCTGCTGGACTTTCTGGCTTCCCTCAGCTTCAGCTAATCCCTCAAGTATTTCCGAGCCCTGCTCTGAGCCTGGTCACTCTGTGCTGGAGGATGTGAAAATCCCATCCCTGCTCTAGCGGAGCTCAAGGGGAGGCTTTCCCCTTTCTAGATAGCACAGCCCTTCCCATTGCCCCATTCTCTCCCCACCCAGCCAGGCCCTGCATTGGTTTTCTCCAGCCTACTTGTTATAGTTGACAACCCACAACATTCTCTCTCTCATATATGCACGCACACCCATATCTACGCACCTGACAGGGTCCTCCATACCTGGGTTTACCAAAGTCCCAGTGCCCATTGGAGCAGACGCCACAAAGCCCCTCCCCCCACACTAACTATGTGCAGCCCTCAAAGACCCAGTGAGAACCGCAGAGCTGTTCACGTGTTCCAGTGCAACATGCTTTGCACAGTGTACACATACACAACCACTGCTGCCACTAGGGCTTCCCTCGTCACCCATGGGAAGCCCACCCTGGGCACCCCAGGAGTACCTGGGTGCTGGCCCAGCTCTGCTGTGGGGTGGAGGTGCGGGTGTGCGCCCCCACAAGCTCTCAGCAGGCCAGAGGACAGTCTTGATCCTGACCCTCAGGGAGCTCCCAATCACAAAGAGGAGAGACTCTCATTCAGGAGAAGATAAGAGCAGCTCAGGAAGTGCAAGGGGGTCAGCCTGTCGGGACTGGGGAAGCTCAGGGGAGGAAGAGGCCAGCCACAGGGTGGCCAGATAAAATACAGGCTGCCCAGTTAAATTTGAATTTCAGATAAACAATGAATAATTTCTTAGTATAAGCAAGTCTCATGCATACTTACACTAAAAACTTATTATGCCATACTCAAGATTATTTGTTGTATATCTGAAGTTCAAATTGAACAGTACTTTTTTGGGTGAATTCCAGCAACCCTAGTCAAGGAGGGATTTGAGTGAATGAGGCAGAGCCAGGCTTCCGAGGTGGCACCTGGGAATCAGGGCCCCTGGACTCTTGTTCACGTAAGCCTCAGGCAAGCTGCGGACTCTATCCAATTTCCCTGCAGTGGGCTCTTAAATGCTGTTGACAGTGACATTATTTCAGGGATAAACTTCAATCTGATCTTATACTTAAACACCGATGGTACTTGGCTATTCCAAAGAAGGGTGGCATAATCACACTTGCTGACTGGACTGCATGGGTTAAGGTGTTGTGGCACTTTCATTAGGAACAGCTGGTTCAGGAGTCACACTGACCGAGGTTAACTCCCAGCACCCCGTTTACTAGCTATGTGACCCTGGGCTAGTTGAGCCTCAATTTCCTTGTCTGGAAAATAGGATGATAATCACAGCTCCTTGGTTTGGGGAGTCCATGAGACAATGAAGGGAAAGGGCATTGTGCCCCCCCCCATCCACAAAGCAATGTGGGTTAAACGTGAAAGCCAACAGAACTGCAAATGCACAAAGATTCGACACTACTCACACAGATACACTCACACAGATAACGTAAACCGTAAACCCGCAGGCCACAGGCTGCAACCCAACACAAAGCTCTGGACAAATGGAGAAACACAAGCAAACCAGGCGGAGAGGGACACAGAATCCAGCTCTCTCTAGGACAACTCCTCTTCCGGTCAGGGTGTGATTCCTACTAGAGGCAGGAGGCAGTGAAAAGAAAATGGTGCCCCACCTTCCCCATTCAAATTTAATTCAAGTAATAAGCTGTACAAAATTGCAAAGTAAGTGTTAAAAATACCAGTTTTGAATTTTACTACCTTATTGTTATTGAAATAGCAAAATCATTCCAAAAATTGTTCCTGGTTGCTGCAGGCTCCTGATTGGTAGGTGCATTCAGCCCCTGTTTCTGGGCTTACTAGCAGATCAGATCTACCCTCTTGCTGAGTTTGAGGACAAGGACCCTACATATCCAAGGGAACAGCCTCTGTTTCTCCCTCACCTCTTTCTGGGAATGTCAGCTCCCAGCTTTCCCCCTCCCAGGCCAGCAGCACCCCCTCTCCCTTCTTCCAGCTGTAACCTTGGCTCAATTTCAAGTCAGCTAATAGGGCCTCAGACTGGACCTCAGCCAGGCCATTAACTCCCAGGTAATATGGGGAGTCACTTCACAGCTCTAGACCCCAATTTCCCCATCTGCAAAATGGAGAGAATATGTGTGCGCTCCTCCCTGTGAGGAAATGGTGAGATGCGAGAGAGTGGGCCAAAGCCAGCAGCAGCACTCAGGACTCCTGATTCCCACAGCACGCCCAGAGCTCTGCCTCTCCAGGCTGAGAGGTAGGCCCCAGGGACCGCTGGAATTCCTGGGGGTGGGGTGGGGTGGGGGGAAGGGAACACAGGGAGTAGAGAAGAATGAAAACCAACAAATAAGAATGTGCATTTTGGGAAGCCAGCTCCAAAGGAGGAAGGGGAATCCCTCAGCTTGAGAAAAAAGCTAGGATAAAGGTATAGCTCCCCTATGCCTTTATTCCCACCTGCCCTTTGAACATGAGGTGCAGCCCAGCTGCCCCACTCCTTTTGTGGCCAGACTGCACCCAGGCCTTGCTTGACCTGGCAGATGTTCTGTTTGAAAGTTCAGACACGAAGCTCTGTCAAATGTGAGAAGTGCAGGGGGTATCCTGTGGGTTGCTGGAAGGTTCCTTTCCTGAACTGGACTGGTCTTCTGAACATAAGGACTCTGCAGAAAAATGGAGGCACCCTCTACAGAGTGAAGGCACTTTGGGAAAGTGGAAGCAAGTAAGGAGCTTCCCTGAGTGTTCCCTCCTGTAAAATGGATAAATTCTCTTTAAAATGGGGAAGTTTCTACAAAATGGAGGAAGCTTCTTCAAAGTGGAGGGACATTCTGTAAAGTAAGGAAGAATTCTATAAAGTAAAGACCCTTTTGTAAAATGGATGACCTGTCTGTAAATGAAAGACTCTGACAATAGAAAACTCTTCAGTAAAATGGAGGAACTTTTTTGTAAAGTGAGGACCTTTCTGTCAAATGGGACACTGTAAGACAATAGGGAATGCTGAGGACTGTGGTCAACTGGGGAGCACATGCCTCACCCAAAATAGAGACAGCAGCTTTTCCCCTCCATCAAATTGTCATCTTGCAGTAACGAGGCCCTGTATTTATGTTCAGATTTTCCAGTATTTCAAGACAATCAGAAATCCAGACTTTTATGTGAAATCTCCTAATTTTAAAAACAATGAATAGGCCAAATGAAACTTGTGAGTCAAATTTCATTTGTGGGCCACCACTTTGCAATGTCCCAGTTAGATGGTCCTTAAAGACCCTTTCACCTCTGCTGTTTACCTCCTGCCCTATCTTATGTGCTCTGGCTCTTAGGTGGCTGCCTTGAAGGTCCCCTCTTCCACCTCCACTCCCCCCACTGAAGGGCCCAGTCTCCTCTGGACCTGAGCAAGCTCAGGGAGCTGGCTCATGCAATAACTGTCAGCAGTTCCCTGAACTGGAATATGCCTTTTGTTCTGTCTGGTCCAGTTCACGTTCTGCTCTGGGCAGGACGGCTGGAGAAGAGAGCAGGGAATTACAAGAACTTTTCAGAACTCTCTGCAACTCAAGCTGTTAATTTTTTAGTGGAGGATATATGGTATGCTGATTCAACTGTTGAGCACCTACTCTGGGCCAGGCATTGTTTTGACACTTTCCTGTATGGTACCCTCCTAACAACCCTGTGTGCTATTAGCTCTGTTTTACAGATGAGGAAACTGAGGCAGAGAAGCAAAATAACTTGCCTGAGAGTACACAGCTAGAAGTGGTTGAGCTGGAACTGGATCTCAAGTGTGCCTGTGTTTAGAGTCACAGAGCATATCCTCAGTCAATGTTTGCTGAGTTGGGAAATAAATCACATTTAAATGGGGGAGGTGACTTTCTAAAGGAGATGGTTTTTGAGTTCAGCCATCCAGGATGGGGTGTGTTTTTACAGGTATAGACTGGGCATGGTCCTGCGGGCAAGGGAAGAAAGTGAGCAAAGGTGTGGATATTAGGGGTGGGGAAGTAAAGAGTGAACTGAGTGCCTGGGTTTGCAAGAAGGTTCCAGAGCAGAAGGAAGGGGCAGGAAGGGGCAAAAGACAGACAGGCACCCCCCCACACACACACACTCACAAACCACCACCACTAAGATACTAGGGAGCATACTCAGATGGACGCCAGCAAAGAAACACACACACACACACACACACACACATGATCTATATACAAAGACCCACATATAGAAACATCTAAAACCCCCAGGGGTTTAGACAGAGCCAAGGTGACACACACCCATGTATACAGGAACATACAACAACATATACAGACCCAAAGACACACGTAGACATATACGGATATGCAGACACACACTCAAACATACACACAAACAGAAATAAGAATTTTACGATATACACAAAACAGACCCACTGGGACAAAGACAGCCAGGCAGCAAGGCACATGTATGCATGCATGCATGCATATGCGTGCACGCACACACGCACGCGCACACACACACACACACACACACACACACACACACACCACAGCCACTTGGGAGCACGGGCGGCCCTTCCCTGTTCCAGTTGCTAGATCGCTGTGAGGGCCTGGCTACCTCCTCCCAGTGTCTCTAGACCTAAGGGCAGAGAAGGATGGGGGTGGTAGCTCCACCCCTCGGGAGGGGCTGGGGACTTTAGAGGACAGGAAGGGAAGGGAGTGGAGTGGAGCTGCAGCTGGGAGCACTGGGGGCAGTAATTAGCGGGTGCTGGGGCTGCCACGCTGGCTGGGATTTCCCTTCCAGTGAGGACAAAGCCACTAGGGATGGCCTCTCTGACCCCTGCTGTGTGTGACCCCAGGGACCCCAACACCCATCCATCTCCCTCCCCCCTCACCAGAGGCCTGGTCAAAATTGAGAGTTGGCAACACTGAGAGATTCTGAAGGAAAAAGACAGACTGGGACAAAGACAAGCGAGGGAGAAGACAGGAAAACTACAGAGACCAAGAGAACCGGACAGCTAGAGAGGGGGACAGAAAACTTAGGGGCAAGTCAGGAGGGAGACAGAGACAGTGAGGGATGCTGGCCTGAGAGAGGCAAAGGGGCAGAGACAGAAAGGGCAAGGAGGGTCATTTGTTGAGCATGGTTACAATGTGCCATCATGAGTGCTGCAGGCTTTATCTGTGCCATTTAATCCTTACAACAACCCTAGGTGGTGGGGATGATAACCCCATATTCTAGGTGAGAAAACCAAGGCTCAGAAACAGGAGGTGACTGGCCCAAGGTCACATGAAGCTAGAAAGTAAGAAAGTAGCAAGGCTGGATCTGGGGGACTGTCACCACTGCCTTACCCTGCCAGAGCCACAGGGAGCAGATTCCTGAAGGAATTCTCTACAGAGCAGTCGGGGACTTGGAGTCTGGAGCCCCTAAGAGATGCAGTGGGAGACCCACACCTTCCCTGCCCCCTCCCAGCCCCCTTCCCAGCCGCCGCGGGATGGGGGAGGGGCCACCCTGAGAGGGGGAGGGGCTGTGTCCACACCTGGAAAGTATTAGGCTGGGAGGCCCAGCCTAGGGGAGCTGGGCAGAAGCTGGAGAGGGAGCAGGGGAGGTGAAGGTAAAGGCGAAGGTGGTGGCGCCGGCTTAGCACGCCCAGGTGGATGGGCTTCTATGCCAGCTGCAGTTCCTTGGGGCTAGGCCTGCCAATCCTTCCTTTCCCGCTTTCTCCGGGAGCCTTCCCGCGGTGACTTAACCCCTTCCTGCACTGGGAAGCGCCCTGAAGGGCTAGAAACTGCCAGCACCAAGCAGAAGCTGCCACTCCCTCCCTGGGCCTCACCCACACACCTGTGCCCCTCACCCTCTTGTCTTACTCTGAAGCAGGATGAGCACAGCCAATGTCTACTGGGCACCACCACCTAGATGTCACGTCTTCAGGCTCCTGAGACTCAGTGCACCCTAAACCACCCCCCTACCCCAGCCCCTCACTGGCTCCTCCTCCTGCCCTCCCCATCCCAGGAATGGCACCTCTATTCACCCAGCTCCCCCAGCCAGAGGCAGGGCTTTTTCCATGACTCCTCCCTCTCCCTCAACTTACATCCAACCAGACCCCAATCTTGCAGACTCTACTTCTTAGCAGCTCTTGAATCTATACATGTTTTCCCACCCGAGCCTACCTGGTTTCCCTCTCATCCTTCAGGGTGCTCTAACAAGGCACTCTCCACACCACAACCAGCTTGTGAAAACAGGCCCCTTCAATTCTTGCAGCCTAGTGAAGGGCTCCATTTGCTTTGCCTCAGGGTGAACTCCAAACTCCTGAGCAAGGGGACATTTAAGGCCCAGCTCAGGAACACTTCCCCGCCCCCCCCCTCCCGCCACAATGGCCTCTTGTCTGTTCCTCGAAAGTGCTGTCTTCCGCCTCGGGCTTTGGCACATGTCATTTCATTCCCTTGGCCTGAACAGCTTTTCTGCTTCTCCTTACCTCTGGACTCCTATTTTTCCTTCAGGTCTCAACTCAACTGTCCTCTTTTCCTTGCCCACCTCCTCCTATGTTCCTGCAGCCTCTATGCTTAGAATTAGTTGTCATATTTGTCTTCCCTGCTAGAAAGGAACTCCATGAAGACAGGGGTTGTGCCTGCTTTCTTGCCCACCCAGCACCTCACACAAGGCACAAGGCCAAGCAAGCACACAGTAGGTACTCAATAAACCTTTGTTAAAAGAAGAAATGCCCTCCTTTCTCCTGTGTCACTCTCTGAACTACTCACCAAGTATTTATTGACACCCTATTCTATGCCAGACGAATGCAATGACCAGATCCACAACTTACAAATGGGGAAACTAAGGCCCTAAGCTGGGAAGGGAGGCCTGCGGGTTCAGTGAACCAATGGCAGAGCCAAGAGTGCTGAGGCTCCTTGATGGCTGCCCAACAGCCTTGTTTCCAGCCCTGTGTGTGTTTTGAGGTAACTTTTGGAGGTGTGATATCTTCTAGCTCCAAGGAACTGGGTATTGGAGCCTAGAAAGGCTGGACTCTCTGCTCCAAGGATATCTGCTCTCTCCAGATGAGGGAACTTAACTCTGCAGGGCTGGCCAGTGGCAGACTGTGCTTCCAGCCCTTATTCCAGACAGGTCTTAGCCCCACCCAGCCAGCGTCTGGCCAGCTCCACATCTGCCGAAGGCATTTAGCTAACTGGACCCCCAAAAGCCATAGCTTGAGTCTGTCTGGGGTACTGTTAGCTGCCACTCCCCCTTGAGGGAGCAGATAGCCCCAGCTGGGCCTTGCCCCAGGGAAAGAGTCACCTGAAAGGGCCAAGGAATGCAGGTGCCAACCATCTGCCACTTGGAAACTTCAATTCTTTTACTCCTGTCTGGGGAAGTCCCTTTCCCAGCTACCCAAGTCTTTACATTTTGTTATGTTTGTTTGGAAGACCCCAGCTGACTGGGAACCAAATCCGGGTCTTTTTTCAGACACTGCCTTGGAATCTCAAACTGCTGCTCTCCAAAAATCCTCAGCAGAGCCCACCACCCCCTCCCATCGTGAGCCACCTCTTCTCCTTACCTTGAGCCTCCCTCTACAGCCACTCAGGATGCCCTCAACAGGGAGAACATGGAGGGAGCTACAGGAATTTACTTTACCAACGTGTGACTTGGTTTTCAGGAATACTGCCTCAGGTCTTTGCAACAGCCACTACCCTGAGTGTATGTGAATTGGGTTTCTGCTTTATGCACATATGCTTTCAAAAGTGCCCCACCCAGCATTTCTAAGGCAAAGTTTGGGGGGATAATGAATGTTCTACCAGAGCAAGCATGACTGCTGACCTCACTATTTATGTCTTCAAGGATGGGACTGGCCCCCAGAACCATGCACGCTTTCCCCAGGAGCCGCTATGTAGTCTGTGGTACATGCTGGCTGGCAGTGAGAACTCCCAAACATCTCTGGCCAAGACTTCTCTTCTGAGTTTTCCAACCCTACATCCAAATGCCTGCTGGCCACCTCCACCTGGATGTCCCCCCAGGCCTCTGATACTCAGCTTGTCTCAAACACAACTCAGTATCTTCCCCCAAACCTGCTTCTTCTCTTACATGTAGATGGCCTCACCACCATCTACCAGGTCACTATAGTTGGTTTCAGAAAACAAGCCAGACTCATCCTGGACTTGTCCGTCTTCCTCGGCCTCTATATCCAAGCCACAAACAAGGCCTGCCCATGCTAGCACCTAAACATCTATCTCTCAGGTCTTACCCTGCCACGGCTCAAACAAGGCTAAAATCACCTCTCGCTGTGATGACTGCAATCTCTGCCTGCCTGTCTCCCTGCTCCCACTCTTACACCCTTCCTATCTACTCTCCAGATGTAGCTATGGGGATCTCTCAAACATCTGAGCACATCATTCCCCTACTTAATAAACCCTTCAATGGTTGCCCTTTGCCCTCAGCATAAAGTCCCTTTGTCAGCCTTACCCCTCCATTCCTCCCAATACCAGCTCCAGTCCCCAGGATGCCCCATGTCTCAGTGCCTTTGCTCCTACCAAACTTCCTATGTGAACTGCCCCCCCATGTTCCTCCTAGCTCTACAAACCTTGCTGACACCACTCTGGAACCCTTTCTTAGGGCTAGACCCTGTGCTAGGCGCTGCTGATGCCAGGATTTCCTCTTCCTAGAGTCCGAGAACTGTAACTGCCTGCCAGCTTGAACTGCCAAATGGCAGCCATTCAAGAGAGCTGGGCATAGAGAGTAAACTGAGGCAGCCAGTGTTTGTGTTATGTGGCTGAGAGGTTGACTCATTTTCTGCAGCTTAGATCTCATGCTACCTTTGGGGTTGGGAATGAGTGAGGCCCACAGAGGGCGATGGGGGAGGGCCTCAGCGGGGAGGCCGATGCATTCCCTTGGCCCTAATGATGCTGACTCACTGTAGAACAGGGTCTCCAGGCGGGAATTCCCACCTGTTCTCAGAAATTGTTTTCGCTTTTCCGTTCCCGAATCCCAAAAAAGTTGGTCGGGAAATCGGGAAAATCCATTCCTTGAACCCAGTAATACCCACAATGGGAAATAAGCGCACTACTCACAATGTATCGCTTAGACATTTTTCCTATTTGTCGCCAGGTTTTCCGGGCTGGAATTCCCACCCGTACTCAGGATTTTTTCCGAATCCCGAGAAAAGTTGCTTCGGGAAATCGCGAAAATCGGCTCCTTGAACCCAGGTGGTTGGTAGTATCGGCCGTCACTTTGTGGAAAGGATTTGTCGTGGAGAACAGAAAACAGTTTATATATATCTCGGGATTTGGGAATGGGAAAGTGAAGAAAATTCCTGAGAACAGGCAGGAATTCTCGCCTTGAAACCCTACTGTAGGACCATGGCTCAACTGCCTTTCTGAGCCTCCACTGCTCCAACTGGGAAATGGGCTTGACTGTAGGGGGTTCCCACTGTAGGGAATGCAGCAGAATCACCTGGGGAGCTGCGAAAACAGATTCCTGCATTGCAACCCCAAGATTCTGGAGCTCTGGGGTAGAGTCCAGGAATCACATTTATTTTTTCAAAGTCAGCAAGGGATTCTGATGCTCAACCAGTTTGGGAAACCCAGAACATGATGGTGTCTAGGGGCCTTCCCAGCTCCAATTCTAACTCCTGGAGTCTGTAAGGATGCCCTAAGCCCCAAGCTAACCCCCCTCCCGACTCAGCATCTGGAAGGATAGTCTAAGCCTCAACCCTGAGGAATAGGGTAGAGTTCCCCCCAAATCTTTATGAGTAAACCTACACCTGGGATCTCCTTTCTGACTCTCAAAGCCCTCTCTGGTATCTCACTGGGTTATCTCAGTAAACCAATGAGGCCGTAGGTTTTATCAATCTGGGAAATGGGCATAACAACAATCCCGTCCCCCAACAAGAATCAGGGTAACTAAAAGAGAAAGCACTTTGAAGCAATTCAAGGCTCTTCACATGGATAAGATATAAATATAAATATTACTTTAAAAAGTCCCCCCTAAGGATGGGCCACTGGGCCCTAAGGATGGTGATTCAATAAAGGCCCCAGCAGTATGAGTGAGGAAGTCAACAGGCACACAGAAATCTTAACACGTGGACTAAAATGTTTCAACCCTTCAATTGAAGCTCAGGTCTCTCTCTCTCTCTCTCTCTCTCTCTCTCTCTCTCTCTCTCTCTCTCTCACACACACACACACACACACACACACACCCTACAACCACGAACCCTGCCCTCCTTAGGCCAATTATAGGCGAGTCCTGTGGAGAGAGAAGCCAGTCACTTGTGCCTACCCCTGGGCTGGCTGAGCAGTTGGGGGAGGCGGGTCTCTCACACCCCATGCTGCTGTGAATCACACGGGCCTGGTGTCTGCCTTACCAGGGCCTGAGTAATTCCTCCACCTCCTCTTCAGAAGGTTTTTCTCTTATTTTTAAAAATTTTTTTATTTCATTCTGCAGGCTTTACAACCAGTATCTCATAGATTCCTCATGGCATTCTCTAGATGAGGAAATTGAGGCTCAGACAAGGGAACTCACTCACCCAGGTCACACAGTGTAGTCAGTTAGGAATGGTTGGATGGGAGGCCAGGTCCTTCCCTGACACCCGTCTTAGTCCCAATCCTCATCTTGGAGTTATAAAACAAACAAACAAAAAAGATACCCACCAATTACAGAGGCAGGGACTTCACTGGGAAAAGGATCCTGTGAACTTTTTTGAGGAGGAGGGGAATGATTCAGGACGGGTATTGTGATTCGTAATTTGGAAGGGCTGGTGGAGTGGGAAGGCAACTCAGAATCGCTACTGTGTATTGATCAGAGGCCAGGGACTAGCGGTCTAGATGCTGCCCAGCTACTGACTTCTAGACCAAGAGTAACTGGAGGGCAGGAGTTCAGTAGTCCTACTCTGACGACAGTTACTGAGGGCCTTGTATGTGCTCCCTTCAAATCTGTTCAGGCATTTGTTCAACATGGATTTATTGAGCACCTACTGTGTGCCAGGCACTGCACTAGTCATTGGGGATACAAGAATGAACAAAACCTCATGGAGCTCACTTTCTAGTGGAGGGTACGGGCAATAAACAAGTAGACACATACAATGAGATCACTGCAGACTGTACTAAGTACAAGGATGGAAGTATACCGGCAACTGCAGTGGAGACTCACAAGTAGCCCTACCTAAAGTGGTCAGGGAAGATGTCTCAGGGTATCTCCTCTGAGCTGAGACCTAAAAGATGAGGAACAAGCCAGGTGGAGAGCAGGGGGAAGAGCAGCCAGGCAGAGGGAAAAGCAAATGCAAAGGCCCTGAGGTGGGAGTACTTGTAGCACATTTTGGGATCTGAAAGGTGCTGTAGTAAAATGGGTGAGTAGCCTACTCCACACAGTGTCTGTCAGGGGGAGTTTGGAAAGTCAGCAGGAGTAACAGGTAGGGCAGGAGGTTAAAGGCCTGTTGTCAGCTGGATATCTCCAGCCCACTGGGCGGGGCGGCAGCGGACCCTGAAAACTCCCATAGGTTCCATGATTAGCCCAAGGTCATAACAGCAGCAAGGGGTCCATCTCGCCTGCACTTTATGTTTCACAACTGCTGCCTGGTGCTGGGCCACAGTCCCAAAGACCTGTGGAGGCCATGGACGAGCAACAGCTCGATCAGCGTTGCCCAGTGGAAGGCAGAACAGATATGCACTGCTTTTTCTCTATGGCTCCTGAGCTCAGGTCCACATGGGGATGTCCCCAGATGGGGGAGGCCCTGCTGGACTCCTCAGACACTCAAGTCTATGCAGTGCAAAGGCCTCTGCAGTCAGTGGTCTGTGGCCTGACCTAGAGCTGTTCCACCTCTGCAAATCCAAGTTCAAGTATCCTGATTTCTCCTCAGAAACAACCTTGTAAGCCCTGCAACTCTTCCCTGACCTTTCTGCTGTCTCCCTACCCACTAGCCCCTCCAGCCCTCCCCTCCAGCTTGACCCCGAGGCCCACCTCTTCCACCTATCTCTCATCAGCACCTTCTATTCCCTCCTTCCCTTGTCCTCCCGCCACACACACCTGGCAAAACCCCAACCTTGGATCAATCCACCAACCCCCTTTTTTTTTCCACTCATACTCCAGAGCTGCTGAACAGTACAGGAGAAAATCACATAAGCAGAAGGTTTGGCATTACTTTCACGGTCTCCAACCTCAGTTTGGGGGAAGCAGAAAGACCACAGACTTCGGACTCAAATAGATCTGGTTTTGAGTCCTGGCTCCATATTAGCCGTGTGACCTTGGGCAAGTGACTTAACTTCTCTGAGCCTCAGTTTCCTCTCCTACGAAATAGGGCTAATTACACTTTACAGGAGGCTCCTGAAAATGAAATGAGAATCCACGTAAAGTACCCAGCCCAGTGCCTGGCACGAGGTAGGTGCTTGGCAAATGGGAGGCTCCTTTTCTCCTATTCTCCCAAATAAACCCCAGTTCCTCAACCAAGTCCCCTCTACTGCCTTGCAATCCTGCCTCTTTTTCTTGGAGTGCTCCTTCTCCCATTAGCCTCAGCAGATAGAAGAGAAGGGGGTTGAGGGGGCAAAAGGGACAGAGAGGAGTCGGGGGACAGAGGTTGAAAGGACTGGACGAAGGTCGAGGAGGGAGAGAAGGGGTTGGGGGCTGAGAAGACTCCAAGGGCTGGGGTGAGCGACCGGCCCCGAGGTGGAGCTTAGAGAGCCGGAGAAAAAGAACCCCCTCCCAGTACCAGGCCCGTGGCCGGGCTCCCATGCTCTCTAGATCACTTACCAGGCCGGGGCTGCGAGCCCTCCAGGTGGTAGGAGAAGCGCAGGGCCCGGTGGTGCTGTGGACTGGGGCCACAGGGCAAGACCCGCGGGCCTGGAGCAGCGCCCAGGATGGCGTCTGAGGGTCCAGAAAGCTGGGGATCCAGGGGGCCGCCGAGAGCCGAGCCTGAGCCCCTGGGCACCCACAGTCCGGGATCCAAGACTCCAGGGTCCGAGTCAGCATAGGCCGGTGGAGCGGCGCCGGGGGGGTTCGCGCTCGGGTGTTCAGGTTCAGAAGGCCCGGCGCCCCCCGGGACTCGGTGGCCATGCATGGTCCGGGCCTGGGCGCGGGGCCCGGGCTCCCCGCTTGGCTCCAGCTCCTGGGGCGGGGGCGCGGGCGGAGGGGGCCCGGCGCCCCGCGGAGAAGCGGCTTCAGGCTCGGGGGGCGGGGCTGCGGGCTCAGCCCCACTGCGGAGCCTGGAGCCCCCGGCCCGGGCCCGGGCCAGCAGCCGTGGCAGCAGTGGCAGCACCAGCAGCAGCCGTGGCCACCGCCGCTGCCGTGCCAGGCATCGCCGGCCCGGGCCCCGCGCGGGGAGTGGGCTTGGCGGGGCCGGGGGCCCGCTGGGGAGCGCTGTCTACGCCGCAGCGGCCGGGTGAGGTTCGGGAGGCTGAGCTGGGCGCGGGCTCTCCCGCAGGCGGCGAGCCACTTCCGAGGCCCCGGGGCGAGCGGCCGGTCTGTTCCGAGCGCGGGGTCTCTTCTTTTTCCTCGAATGGGAAACGATACGGGCTCCCCTAGCTGGTCGGAAAGCGTTCTTCCTCCAGCCGCAGCGGAGGCTGGGGGGCGGAGGGGAGGTCAAGGGAGGGGAGGGAGAGAGGGTGGGAGGAGAGGACGGCGGTGGCGCGGGGCGCGCGTGTGCGCGCCGCGCTTGGGCTGCGGGTCTCGCCCTCGGCCAATCCCTCCGGACGATGCTCCAGTGGCGGGGTCAGGGGAGCGATCTCGGCCGGGCTCCACCGTCCTCCTCACCCTCGGTCTGGGTCTCCACGGCGGCGGGCGGGAAGGAACCCCGGGAAGGGGGGTGGGGAGGCGGGAGCCTTCGCTGAGGCAGCCGCAGGCACAGCGGCGCTGGGACCCAGTTATCCGGGCCCCGCCCCCTCGCCTGGGATTGGCGCTTGGCCACGCCCCCTCACTCGGTCCCGCCTCACTTCTCCCAGCTACTGCGCTCAAAGTCCTCCTTCTCCCCCTTGAATATTCCCCCTCAGCCTGCTTTCCCCATCCCTTCCTGGTCCCACACAGTCAAGTCTTAGGGTTCAATCCCTCAAATCTGCCTTTGTGTCCCACCTCAGGTCTTCCTCCCTCCACTTGTCCTTCAGTCTCTTTTCCAGAAGCCTTTCCACATGTTCCAGTTTCCCTAGGGCTTGGCTCATAGAGGACTTGTCTTTGATCCTCTTCACTCAGCTCGGACCAGACCTCATATTCTTTTACTTCACCACTCTCTTGCCAATAGCCTCAGTTCCCAGGATTGTCGCATATGCCTGGCAACATCCCAGGCAACTGTCAGTCCAACTGTCCGCCTTTTCCATGCCTGCGCCCAGGCAACTAAACACTGTTGGAGAAAACGGGCCAGCTCACAGCCTCACAGATTTGTGGCACTATAAACTCATGGTCTCCAGCTTCTACCAGGCCCTCAGTGCTGACAACATTACTGTGTGCCCCTAGGCAGCTCTCTCTTCCATGTTCCACAGCAGCCATTTCAAACCTCCCATCTCCTCAAATGCTGCACTTCTCCATCTGCCCCCTAACCCTCAGCAGATGACCCCACCTCTTAGTTCACAGAGGAAACAGAAGTCACCAAAAAGGAAGTTCTTGACTTCTTACCACCAAACCTACAGATCATCAGTTACCAAAAAGTCTCCCTCTCCAACCCTTGTCTTCTCTATAAACTTCTCAAAAGAGTCGCCTACACTTAACTGTCCCAGTTTTCCCACTTCCCACTTGTCTTTCAACCCACTGCAATCTGCCTCCACTACTTGCCTGATATTGCTCTCTCATCAAGGTCCACCATGGTCTGTGTCACTAAATCCAACAAAATCTTTTCAGTGGTATTCCTACTTGACTTCTTGGTAGCATTTGACACTGGTGACCATTCCCTCCTCCTTAAGCCACTTCCATGACACCACACTCTCATTTTTCTCCTACTTCCTTGGTAATTTCTTTTTTACTGTCTAGGCTCTTCTTTGTCCAATCCTTAAATGTTGGTGCTCTTTAGGGCTTTGGCCTGAGTTCTCTTGTCTTCTCTCTCTACTCTCTTTCCTTCGATTATCACATTTGATCCCATGGCTTCAATGATCATCTCTTTGCTGAGGACTTCCAAATTGATACCTCAAGTCCAGGTATTTCTCCTCACCTATGTATTCAACTGGTTACTAGACAGCTGTACCTGAATACCCCAGAGACACCCAAAACCTCAGCTTCTCCCCAATTCAAGGGATCCTCCTCTCAACCTGCTTGCCCTTCTTTGTACTTTACCTTAGTGACTGACTCCAGTCAAGGCTGAAACCTGAGCTACACCCCTGACTCTTCTGTCTGTTCCACCCCCATGCAATCACCAAGTCCTGTCATTTTCACCTGCTGAATATCTCTCAAATTTATGTATGTAGTCTCTTCATTTCTGCTGCCACCTCCCTAGCCTAGCTAAGCATCATTTCTAACCTGCAATGGTGTCACAGCCTTCCCGTTTCAGTCTTGTTCCCTGGAATCTATTCTTTACACAGTAGGCAGCATGATATTTTGGAAAGGTAAATGAAATCATATCACTCTAATGTTTAGAACCCTTCAATAAATCCCCATTGGCTCAAAAGAAAACCTACCTTCCTCAAGAGGGAAGGTTAAGCTGGGCCCTGCATGATCTGGCCCCTGCCAGCCTGTCCAGACTCCATGCGAGGCAAAGCTGAAATTCTTAGACCATTCTTTAATCTCTGTAGCCTCTGAGTCTTTGCATATGCTATTGCCTCTATGGAACTCTCTCCACATCTCCCCAACTCCACTTCATTTGTTCTTCAGCTTTCCGCTCATTGGATGAATGTCTTTGGAGCACACACTATGGCCCAGGAACCGTATGAAGCAGTAGTGAGTAAGACAGACACGAACGAGACTGGTGAACAAACTCAGCTCTCAGAGTTTAGTCTGGTGCTGGAAAGGACCATGATGTAAACACACATAATTACAAATTGTGATAAGGCTATAAAAGGAGAGAACAGGGTGATAGGAAAGAGAATAACAGGTGGGGGCAACTTAGCTTGAGGGAGGGGTCAGGCAAGGGCCTGACACTTAAGCTGAGACATGAAGGAATGGGAGTGAGCAGACGATGAGTGGAGGCAAAAGTGTTCCATGCAGGGGCGGCTGGATAGCTCAGCTGGTTAGAGCACAAGCTCTGAACAACAGGGTTGCCGGTTCAGTTCTCACATGGGATGGTAAGCTGCACCCTCCATAACTAGATCGAAGACTATGAGCTGCCGCTGAGCCTCCGGAGGGGTGGAAGGATGGTTCAGTTGGTTAGAGCACAAGCTCTCAACAACAAAGTTGCTGGTTGAATTCCCGCATGGGATGGTGGGCTGCGCCCCCTGCAACTGAAGATTGAAAATGGCGACTGGACTTGGAGCTGAGTTGCGCCCTCCACAACTAGATTGAAGGAGAACTACTTGGAGCTGAGGGCCCCTGGAGAAACACACTGTTCCCCAATATTCCCCCCAAAAAAAAAACTAAAAAAAAAAGTGTTCCAGGCAGAGGACACAGCAAGTGGGAAAGCTCTGGGAAGAAAGAGAAATGGTATACTTATGAACCTCAGGAAGGCCACTGTGGTTGGAGCATAGTGAACCGAGGGCAAGAGGGGTGGAATACAAGGCCGAAGAAGTAGGCAGGGGTCAGCTTATGTAGGGCTTTATAGGCCATGGTAAGGGGAATGAGTCTGATTCTATGAGCAACAGATATTGAAGCATTCCTTTTAAATGGGGATCAAACCGCAGAAGGTACTGAAATCAATTTGAGAAAAGAATAGAAAGTATCACAGGCTCAAGTAGGAAGGGTATATTTAATGAAACTTTTGTTTCAGTTTGTACCACATGTAAAAGTTTGTATCACATATAAAAGTTTCAGTTTGAAACTGTTGTTTCAGTTTGATCATGATGAAATAGTATCTCTTTTATAGATACTTCACATCCCCCAAATGCTGAAATACACTACATTGAAAGGGATTAAATTTGGGATTGATATGGTATAGTTAATGTTTGAAGAAGATTACTTTGGCTGCTATGGATTGAACTGGAGGTGGACAAGATCAGGAGCCTACTGCATGCAATCAGAGATGATGGTGAGTGGACTAAAGTGGTGGTGGTGGAGATGGAGAGAAGTAGACAGATTTGAGAGATATTTAGAATTGAAAGGGCTTGGTGGCATGAGGGTGGAAGGGAGAGGGAGGAATCAAGGATGCCTCCCAGGATTCTGATGATGTGGAGCCAGGTCATCAGAACGGAGGAAGACAGAAGAGGAACAGGTTTTCAGAGGAAGACCAAGAGTTTGGTTCTACATGCCGTTAAGATAGCCAAGTGGAGAAGTCACATCCTAGGGGAGAGGTATGTTTTCAGATAGACATGAGAGTTGTCAGCATAGAGATGGCATTAGAAGCCATGAGAGAAGAGGTCAATCTGAAACAGAGCAAAGAGAACAGAAGAGAATCCTTGACTGAGCTCCAAAGAACACAAACTTTAGAGGATGGGTGAAGGAGCAGGAGGTGCCAAAGAGGCTGAGAACGAGGTGAGGAGATAAGAACATACTGGGAGTGTGTTGGTGATGTTTCAAGAGTGCTGAGAAGTCAACTAAGATGAGGATTTAAAAGGGTCCATTGTATATGGCAATATGGATATTGGTAGTGACTTTGATAGAAGTAGTTTTGGAGGAGTGGTGAGAGCAAACACCAGAATGAATGAAGAGTGAATGGAGACACTATTGGTGGGAGTGTAAATTGATACAATCACTCTAGAAAAAGTTGGACATTTTCTAGTAAAGTTGAATGATGTACACACTCTATGACCCAGCAATTATAGGTATATACCAGAGCTGTGGTTCTCACAGTGTGGTCTGGGGACCCTCGGGGTGGGGTGGGGAGCCAAAACCATAATACTAGTAAGATGTTATTTGCTTCTTTTACTCTCATTTTCTCAAGAATGTAGAGTGGAGTTTTCCAGAGGCTACATAACATGTGATATCACAACAGATTGAATGCAGAAGCAGATATGAGAATCCAGCTGTCTTCTATTAAGCAGACAGTAAAGAGATTTGCAAAAATGTAAAACGCCACCATTCTTCTCACTAAATTCTTTTCCTTTTGGAAAATATAGTTGTTTCTCATAAAAAGTGTTATTTGTGTTCAATGTAATGAGTTTATTATTGTTATTTTAAAGTTAATATATGAAAGCTTTCTCAGTTTTTATTTCTGATAGAGCAAGCAAGTATCTGTTGATATAATCCACATGCACCAAAGCTCTTTGGGGTCTGCAATGATTTTTAAGAATGTCTTTAAAGGAAGTCCTGAGACCAAAACGTCTGATAATTGCTCCCCTAGAGAAATCCTTGCACAGTGTACAGGGAGACACTATAAGAATGTTCACCAAAGCCTGTTTGTAACAGCAAGAAATGGAAACAAGAGTATGGGATGAATAAATTGAGACATATTTATACAATGGAATACTATATGAAAATAATATATGAATGAACTCTAGTTACATGTATCAACATAGATGAAACTCAGGAAACCTAATGCTGATTCAAAAAAGTCATGAGGGAATGTTTATATAAAGTTGAAAAACATGCAAAATTACACAATATATGGAGACGGTCATATGCTGTAAAACCATAGAGAAAAAGCAAGGAATGACAAATGAAAAACGCAGGACAGATGTTACCTCAGGGAATGAAAGGAGATGTGACTGGTGACGGCTACCCAGGGGGTTTTGCCATTCATAAATGATCAGTTTTGGCAGCTGGCTGATGGGTACACAGATTACTTGTTTGATTATTTATTCAAACTCTACCTATATGTATACCCTAAAATTTACAAAGTATCTCATGAAAAAGAAGTAAAATTAATTTTAAAAACAGGAGTAATTGGATAGGGTGCTGGTGGAAGTGTAGCTTATTACAAGACCCTTTCTGAAATCAGAGGGAACAGAACACCTCCCTCCCATCCCACTGAAGTGCAGCTAGGTGTGTAGGCAATTCCCTTGAGACACTTGGCTATAAATGAGCACAGAACTCAGAGAGATAAGGTGATGGTGAGAGGAGGGTCAAAGAACGATGTTTTTTAAAGATGGCAGATACTAGACTATGCTTGTTTGCTGCTGAGAACGATTGGGTAGAAAGGGAGAGGATAAAGACACAGAAAAGAAAGGGAATAATGCAAGCGAAAGGAGGGGCTGGGACCTGGGGGCACTGGGCCTCCAAGAGGAGGAGAGGTCCTCAGGGCCCTCAGTGTAACAGGAAGGAATGAGGCAAGGATAAATGCAGATACTGGGAGGTTTAGAGACCTAGTGGTAGGAAGGTGGGGGCCCTGTAACAATTCTCAATGCATGATGGCTTCTATTTTGTCCCTGAAGCATGAGGTAAGGTCATTTTCTATAGAGAGAATAGAAATATTATTCTTTCTTAATAGCATGGTTGATAGAAGCTTGTTTTTAAATCAATAGTGTAGAATAAAGATTCAGCTTCACAGTAATGTACATTTTTGGAACTGTTGTCCAATGTGAGAAAATCTGTTAAATTTCATATAGGAGCTGTAAGATTTCAGGGCAATTCAATTTTCTCATAGAGTGACAAATGTTCAGTACTCTTTGATTTTTTACTGTTCATTAACCAGGCCTTGGAAGGAACCTGTGCAAATGAGGGCCCCTGAAGCTTCATTGACCTACGGAAATTTGCCTCTGGCTTCTTTGAACTACCTCCTCCTCCAGGAAACATTCTGATTTTCCTAGGCCAAGGTTCTCCCACAGGGCTTTATTCCTGCCACTCACTGGACTTTTCCCAGTCTCTCTGAGCTGGCCAGGTCAGCTTCCTTCACCAGATAGAGGGAGCTCCAGAGGATAAGGAGTCAGGACACACTTACCTTGGCTCAGCAGTCCTCCATCGGTCTGTCAGCAAACTTTCACTGGAACAATGTGGGATGGTGGTCAAACATGTAGGCCTGGGAGTCAGGCAGACTGGAATTTGGTATTTTGTGCCTCGAGCGCACAGACAGAACAGGATTCATTCTCATCCTTGATTCATGATATACTCTCACCATTGGTCCAGGCTGAGTCTTCACTCCTAGGTCTTCTGTGTGACCTTGGGCAAGTTTCTCATCATGTGGAGTCTCAGTTTCCTCGTCTGTAAACTGGAAATGATACTAATAATACCTACGAGATCAGAGGTGTGAGGATTCAATGATATAATCCATGTGATGCATGCACAGTCTCCAGTACCTAATGTTTAATAAACAATAGCCCTCCGACGTGACTGGGACTACACTGTTGGTACAGGATACAGCAGTGAACAACAAAGGCCCAGGTGCTGCCTTCCTGAGCTCATCGTTTAGTGGGCACCACACAGCCCAGTGCAACCTTGTTGTATCAAAATGACTCCTTCCTTTGTCTCTATTGCTCTTATTATTTATTTTTTTTTGCTGTCTGTCACCCCCCCTCCCAGTTCACCATCACTGTCACCACCTCTCAGATATCCATCCATCTCTTGTCTCCATTTTGCTTTCTCTTGTTTTTCTCTTTCTGATGGTTTCTCTTTTCCTGTCTCTAATATTCTCTCTCAATCTCTCTCCGCTTCTTGCTCTTGTTTTCACTCTCACTATGTTGCCTATGTTGGGGGGTTACCTGTCTCCATCTAACTTATGGTTCTCATTGTGCTCTGTGTCTCTGCCCTCACATATGCAATACCACATTACTCTACCTCATCTGTTTTTGAATTTCCATGTGTTCCAGAATTTCTGTCTTTTCTGTCTCTGTTTGTTTTCTTTGGCTCTTTGGCATCTTTTCTGTCTGCCCTTTTGTCTCCATCACTCTATCCCTACTTATCTTATCTCTAGCTGTCTTCTAGTTGTCATTCATCTTTCTATTTGTGTTGCAGCATTCATCTGCCTGTGTTCCCTACCTATCTTTCTCTGTCCTCACCTTTCTGTTCCAATTTCTGTCTTCATCTGCTCCCTCCCCTAACATTTACATTCTTTGTCTCTGTCTCTGCCTTTCTCTTGCATATACACACCTTTGTTGGTTTTCTTGCCCCGCTTTCCCTACTTGATTTTCGCCTCTCTCTATCACCCTTTTTCTATCTTTGTTACCATCTTGTTGGGTCACTCTCCTCATGTGCCTGTCTCTTGTCTCCATCTCTCTGTCCTTCTGTGTTTCATCTGTTTGCTATCTTGTCCCCAGCTCCATCCCTCTGTCTCTATCTCTATGACTGACTCAGTGGTCAAGAGTATGGTCACTGGTGCTAGATGGTTTGGATCCCAATCCTAGTTGTGCCACTGACTTCCTGTGCCTCAGTGTCCTCATCTGTAAAATAGCGCTGATAACAGTACCTTACAGTATCACTACATATGAGCATTAAATGAACTAACACACGTACAGCTCATGGAACCATGCCTCAGACATAACAAACAGTCAGAAATGTTGGTTTCTACACTACCAGCCTCTTCCTCCTCATCTTCATCACCATCTGTTTCTCTTTGTCTGTCCAATCCCTGTCACTCCCTCCCTATCTACCCAGTTGTTATCATGTCTATGTCTCTCTGTCCTCATCTTTTATGCAGCTACTCCTCTAACCCCAATCTCTCTCTCTCCCTCCCTACATTCTTACCTTATTTCTGTCAGTCCCTCGTTCTCCATGCTGCCCACTCCATCTGTCTGTATAGTTCTCTGTCCCCATCCTTCTTTGTTTCTTTATCTTCATTTCTGACTATCTGCTCCCACCTTTCAGGCCCTATTTCTTGGTCTCTGTTTCTTTATGTCCTGTTTTCATTTTTCTATCTGTTCCTCTGTTCCCATAGCTATCTTTATTTATGTATTTCCTTTAAAAATCTTATTCTGTTTCTCTGTCCTCAACTCCCTGTGTCTTCCTCTGGCCTCTCTGGACAATTTAGATTAGAATTAGTCTAGTAGATAATGTGGAGCTATAAAAGGGTTTAGGAGGAAGAAGTGGGCCTGGCAAGAGGCGAGTGGCAGGGTGTGGAATTTCATGGCTCTGCCAAAATCCTCCTAAAAGATGTGGCCTCTGAGGTCAAGGTTAGCATAAACCCCCTCAACTCAACCTCCTGAAGAAAGACAAAGAATGCTGCAGTTATTGGGAGGACCAGGAAGGGGTATTTTTCTGAGTGAAATTCCATCCGGAAGCTGGAATCCAGAGCATTTCCTGTTGTAATGTTTCTTCCAGACTTGGAGAGTCTGAACTTGCCACGTAGCATGTGCACTCTATGCATATATTTCTACAGTGAAACACAGAGATGCATACAGAATCCCCTGCCCTTAGAAAAACAGACATTTGCAGAGACATAAAAATACACAGAGAATCACGAACCCTCACAGTTAACAGATACTCTGAGACATGGAAAAGTACACAGAACGAATCACCCACTGGCAGAGATACAGACATACACAGAGACATTGAGAGACCCATGGAATTACCCCCTCACAGCTCAGGGACTCATGCAAACAGATACAGAAAAATAGCTACACAGAGACTCATCCAGCTAATTTCCCTTTGGAAAACTGTTTTTTTTTTTTTTTTTTTTTTTTTCAGTCTATTTTCGTATAAACAGAAACACACAAGAGCCTCATGTATAAACACACATATTTATAGAAGTGTGCACTTTCATAGACAATCACAAAAACCCAAAGCAACACAGAATCACATGTAGCCATTGCTTTGCTGGAAGTGCAAAGGTAGCCAAATTCCCTCTGACCCCCAAATGACAGACATGCTGCTCCTCCAGCACCCCCCTCTCTGTGAAGGCACCACCAGGAACTCAAGCCAGAAACATGACTGTTAGGAACTGGACAAACAGTTACTTTGCTTCTTGTACAAGTTATTGCAGAAAATAGAAAAAGAGAGAAAGCTGCCCAGCTCATTTTATTAGTCTAGTACAATCTTGAAATCTTGATTCTAAAACCAGGTAAGAACAATGAAAGAAAAGAAAATCATAGGCTTATTTCACTTACTAATATAAATGCATAAATCTCTTTTTTTATAAATGCATAAATCTTAAATAAAATATTAGCTAATTGAATCCAACAGTATTTAAAAAAATACATCATAATCAAGTGGAGTTTATTGCAAGAATGCATTCAACCTCAGAAAACCTATCAAAATAATCAATGTAATTTATCACATTAATACATTAGAGAATAATCATGATTATCTCAATTTATGTAGAAAAAGTACATTACATGCCTACTTGTGATGAAAACTCTTAACATATTAAGAATAGAAGGAAAACTTCTTAACTTGGTGAAGGTTACATACCCAAACCTTACAGTATATTTTATACAAAGTAAAAAGCTTACTACAAAAAAACCCCATTAATCACAACAAAACAGGCCATGATTCAAAAGGAAAATATAAAGTTATGACTATTTTTGTACCAAATAACAGCAACTTTCACAAAGCTGAAATGTTATGAGATACATGGAGAAATAGATAATAGATTGAAACATACTAAAAACAGGAGAGATTTAACTTACCTTTCTCATTCCAGGACAGGTCAAATGAACAACAACAACAAAACAAAAACAAAAACAACCCCCCCCCCCCGAAAAAAAAAACTGGTAAGAATATTAAAAACCTAAACAACAAAATCAATATTAGGTCAAGAGGAAAATCTCAGTAAATTCCAAAAAGTAGAACTAATACAATATTCTCTGATCATAGCTGGATGAAACTAGAAATCAATGTAAAGTGCATCTTCCATCTGAGTATGTTATAAACTCTCTATCAAACAACTCTTGGGTCAAAGGGGAAATCCAAACCCAAATTGTTCAATTTCTAGACAATAATGATAATGAAAACACCACGTATCAATCTATGGCTACAGTTAAAGCAGTGGTCAGAGGAAAGTTTGTAGCCTTAAAATACCTATATTAAAAACGAGAGAAAAATTAAGTGAATAAGCATCTGACTCAAAAAGTTAGAGAAAGGAAAACAAAATATATTTAAGGGGAACAGAAGGAAAAAATAAACAAAGAGAAAAGTTCAAATAAAGGAGTTAGAAGACAGATAACAGTAGAACTAATAAATAAATAAGCCGATTCTATCAAAAAGAACTATATGATCCATTAAATAATCAAGAAAATGAGAAAGCAAAATATACAAATTAGGAAATGAAAAGTTGGATATAGCCATAGTAAGAGGACATTTTATTATTTATTTATTTATTTATTTATTTATTTATTTATTTATTTAGGGAAGGGGAACAGGACTTTTTGGGGGGACAATGTGTATTTCCAGGCCTTTTTCCAAGTTAAGCTATTGTCCTTTCAATCTTAGTTGTGGAGGGCGCAGCTCAGCTCCAGGTCCAGTTGCCGGTGTTAGTTGCAGGGGGCACAGCCCACCATCCCTTGTGGGAGTCAAACTGGCAGCCTTGTGGTTGAGAGGGCGCGCTCCAACCAACTGAGCCATTTGGGAGCTCAGTGGCAACTCAGTGGCAGCTCAGCTCAAGGTGCTGTGTTCAATCTTAGTTGCAGGGGACGTAGCCCACCATCCCTTGCGGGAGTCGAGGAGTCGAACCAGCAACCCTGTAGTTGAGAGCCCACTGGCCCATGTGGGAATCGAACCGGAAGTATTCGGCGTTAGGAGCATGGAGCTCTAACTGCCTGAGCCACCGGGCTGGCCGTAAGAGGACATTTTAAGCAGCATAAAATACTTCCTCATACAACTCTATGCAAATTGTTTTAAAGACCTGGAAGAAATGGGAAACATCCTAGGAAAGGGTAATTTACCAAAACTGACTCTAAAAGAGAAAAGTCCATATAGACCAATTTCCAAAGAAGAAATAGAGAAAGTTATAAAGATCTACTTTCCCCCAAAGTACCAGACTATGATGCTTCCACAGGCAGATGTATACTAACACCAAAAAGCAGATAATTTGAATGCTATTTTTATTTTCCTGAGCCTAGATAAAGAACAAACACTTTGAAATTCTTTTTATGAAATGAGTATAACATTGACACCGAGATCTGACAAAGATTCCAGAATAAAAAGAAAATTATGGGGGCGGCTGGATGGCTCAGTTGGTTAGAGCACAAACTCTGAACAACAGGGTTGCCGGTTCGATTCCCACATGGGCCAGTGAGCTGCACCCTCCACAACAACCATGTTTCCCCCAAAATAAGACCAACCCCGAAAACAAGCCCCAGGTAAGGTCGTCAGTGAGAGGGACACACTTAGCACGTTATGATGATGTTCCAGAAGAAGACGACATGACTGTATTTGAATAAATGTAGATTGTTGTACATGAAAAAATAAGACATCTCCTGAAAATATGCCCCAATGTGTCTTTTGGAGCAAAACTGAATATAAGACCCGGTCATATTTTCGGGGAAACACGGTAGATTGGAGACAATGAGCTGCCAGAGGGGCGGCTGGATGGTTCAGTTGGTTAGAGCATGAGATCTCAACAAGGTTGCTGGTTCAATTCCCGCATGGGATGGTGGGCTGCGCCCCCTGCAACTAAAGATTGAAAACAGCGACTGGACTTGGAGCTGAGCTGCGCCCTCAATAACTAGATTGAAGGACAACGACTTGGAGCTGATGGGCCCTGGAGAAACACACGGTTCCTCAATATTCCCCAATAAAAAATTTAAAAAAAGAAAATTATGTAGACCAATCTTTACTTACGAATATCAATGCAAAATTCTACATAAAATATTAGCAAACAGAATCCACAACTGTATCGCGTTTATTCCAAGAATGCAAAGATTATTCAATATTAGGAAATCCATTAATACAATCGAACATTAAATCTAACGAGAAAAATAATTTTTTCAGAGATACCAAATAATCTTTGACAAAATTTAACATCCATTGTTTATAACAACATTCAATAAAAGAGGTATATATGGTTTCTCCCTGGATATATGAGTAATTTTGTGTTTGTGTGTGTGTGTGAGCGTGTCTGCGTGCGCATGTTTTCATATGCTTCAAAATCTAGCAATCCAGCATTTTACTCAACCAGGAAACACTAGCAGTGTTCATGTGCTAAAATCAGAAACCAGGTAAGGGTATATACTCTCTCCACTACAATTTAACATTGTACTGGAGGTAGGAAGCATTGTAGTTAGAAAAGAGAAAGAAATCAGAAGTATACAATGGGAATAGAGGATGTAAAGCTATCATTATTTATAGATAAGCTGCATAGCCAGAAAATCCAAGCAAACCAACTGAGAAACTACTACAAACAAGATAATTCAGTAAGGTAGTATTATACAAAATTAATATATAGAAATCATAGAGGAGAAGGTTCCATTTATTAGAGCAACAGAAAAGATAAAATACTGTCTTAGTCTGTTGGGACTGCTATAACAGAATACCATAGAATGGGTGGCTTACAAACAGCAGAAATTTATTTCTCACAGCTCTAGAGGCTAAGAATTCCAAGACCAAGGCATGTGCAGACTCTATGTCTGTTTAGAGCCTGCTTCCTGGTTCAAAGATGGCCATCTTCTGCCTTCACTTGGTGAAAGGGACAAGGGAGCTCTCTGAACCTCTTCTATGTACAAGGGCACTAATCTGATTCATGACAGATCCACCCTTATGACCTAATCACCTCCCAAAGGCCCCACCTCCAATTACCATCACATTGGGAATTAGGTTTCAACATAACATACATATTTGGGGTGGGGGGAGGGGCACACAGACATTCAGTCTATAGCAATTACCTAGGAAAAACCTTAACAAGAAACGTCCAAAACCTTTATGAGAAAATATTTATAACACTGAAGGAACAAATGGAAAGGCATCCCACATTCTTAAATAGGAAGACTCAAAATTATAAAGATGTCAAATTAATTTATAAATTTAACATAAGCTTATTAAAAATACCATATTTTTCCTTTTTTTGAAACTAGACAAGCTGAATTCAAGTTTGAATGGAAAAATAACAAGCAAGCACAGCCAGGATATCTCTGAAAAGGAAGAACAATGGATGGGGTACTATTGTCATAATAATGCTCTGTAAAAAAACAAAATTAATATTTTTGTACCAAAACTTAGAGTCTATGGATCAGTTGGGAGGTTCTACAGTCTGGATCAGGCTCTCTGTTGATCTCAAGTGGGTTAGCTCATGTGTCTGCATTAAGTTCGTGGCTTGGCTGGAGTTTGGCTGCTATAGGACGCCTTGGCTGGGAGGACCAGACTCATTTCTACATGTGTCTCACATCCCTCCAGCAGGCTAGCCTGGGTATGTTCTCATAGCAGGGGCAGGGATCCAAGAGAGGAAGCAGAATATGCAAGAGCTTTACCAAATCTCTGCTTATATCAAGTTTCCTTTTGGTTAAAGCACGTTACATAGCCAAACTCAGTCAGTATGAGAGGGCACTACCAAAGGGTGTGGATACAGAGACACATGAAAAATTGGGGTCATTAATGCAATCTACTGCAAAACTACCACTCAAAATCAGGAATCCATAAAAGAAAACATAGGAAAATTTGTTTACATAAAAATAAAATTTGCTTGGAAAAAATTCATTAGCAAAGTCAAAAGAAAGACACACTGGGAAAAATACTGACAAATGACATCATTCACAAAGGTCTAATCTCTCTAATTATATAACAAGGTTCTAGAAATCAAGGAAAGGCCAACAACCTAACAGAAAAATAGAGGAAGTCTTTAACATTACACTTTGTTGGTGAGGCTGTGGTGAAACAACGTGGGTGTAAGTGCAAAATGGTAAACCTATGGACAGAAATTTTGGAAATATCCACCAAAGTTCCAAGTATAATTCTTGGAATTTATTCTAAAAATATCTGCATATGTATGAAATGTCTAACTCATTATGGCATGATGTGTAATACCCAAGCACCCATCAATAAGGGACTGCAGTCATTAAATATTGTACATCCACATAATGTAACATTTTGAGGAAGTACTCTATCTGCTTTTATAAGTGACTTTCTATGTACTGGAAGCTCTTTAATGCTCTGATATGGAAATACTTCCAAGAAGTATTATTAAGTGAAAAAAGCAACATTTGTAACAATATGTATAACATGTCACCATTTGTGTAAGAACGAAACACTAGAAGAATACAAAATAAACTAATAAAACTGGTAACTATGGGGGAGTGTGGTGACAACTGGGTACAATGGAAAAGAGTGATACTTTTCAAAGTATAATTTTTATATAGTTTTGATATTCAAAATATGTGTATTATCTATTGAAAAAATATTCATGGTAGTAACAAAAACTATAAAGCAATTAGGAATTAAATTAGAAGAAACACAACTATTGTAAAAAGAAACTTTAAGCTTTTAATAAAGAACACAGACAGAAGGTGAACTGGACAAATGAGGAGATATTCCATACCTTTGGATGAGATAAGTTAATATTTTGATGGTGTCCATGTCCCCAAATTAATCTATAAATTCAGTGCAATCCTAATCAACATTCCAGTTGGATTTTTAAAGAGCTTGATAAACACTTTTTCAAATGTATGTGGAGATATAGCTAAGACAACCCTAAAAGAAAATTAGAGGAGGGACTTGCTCTATCGGATGTTAAGATATATTACAAAATATTAAAAACAAGGTGGTATTAGTGCAAGAACACAAACAGACCTATGTGTGTGTTTCATACTATATGACAAAGATGGCCTGGCAAATCAATGAAAAAGGAAGGACTCTTTAGTGTTTGATGGTGGGCAATGCGGCTCACTATATGGAAAAAAATAAAATTGCATCCCTACCTATTCTAGATGGATTAAAACCTAAACGTGAAAGGTAAACTCTAAAGTTAATAGAAAAAAGTAGGAGAACATCTTTCTGACCCAGGTGGAGGGGACTCCTTTTTAAATAAAACCCCCTCAAATAAAAAACCATAAAGCAAAAATTTGATGAATTTGATTACATTAAAATTAACAGTTTCTTTTCAAAGAAGGCTATCATGGGCAAAGTTAAAAGAGGGAGAGAATATTCACAATGTCTGAAACTGACAGGGGAGTAATAGCTACACTATATAAGGAACTCTAGCAAATCAACAGGCAAGAGGAATCCCAACAGAAAAAAAAGGGCCAACTATACAAGTAAGTGGTTTACAGAAGAGGTGTTTAAGATATGTACCAAGAGATGCTCAAAAATTCATTAGTAATTTGAGAGATGCAAACTAAAACAAATATTACTTTATAGTTGTTAGACTGACAAAAACTAGAAAGCTGAAAATTGTCAAGTGTTAATAGGATGTAGGGATACAGGGATCCTTGTACACTGATGTTAAAACTGCGGACTGGTGTAACCATCCCAGAGAACCATCTAGCAGTATTAGTGTTCTTAGTCAAGCTAAGTACATGCACACTTTAGGATGCAAACATTCTGTTTCCGGGTGTATGTTCCAAAGGAAATTCTCATGTAGGCCTTTAAGGGGACATGCACAAAGCTGTTCATCACAGTATTATTTGTGGTATCAGGGAGTTGGAGGCAATCCTGCTGCCTGTTATTATGGGAATATTCAGGGAAAACATAGTAAAGGCACACTGTGGTTACACGAGCAGTTAGAAGCAATGGATTAGATGTATGAACAGCAATATGGATAGACTTTAAAAGCCCATGGCTGAATGAAAAAGGTAAGAAACAGAATGAGATATCATTTATATAAAATGAAAATGCACACACACAAAGCATCCTTTATCATGGGACAACCTGATGTCATGTGCCTCCTGAGGTGATACAGTATGAAGTAAACAACACCCTATGTATGTTAAGGCTGAAAATATTTAACCTGAATCTAATCATGTGGAAAGAGGAGATGAATCCAGAATGTGGGACATTCTACAAGAAACTTGTCAAAAATATCAGTGTAATATAAAACACACAAAAATACAGGGGTACCATTCTAGATTAAAAGAGGTTAAAGCAATACAACAACCAGTCATAACGCACAAACGTTGATTAGATCCTGGGATAAAGAAAAATAAGAGAAGGTCTGAAAACATTTTGGGCACACTTGGAAAATTTGAACATAGGGTGTCTTTGATGGTATTATTGAATTATTGCTAAATTTTCTTAGGTGGGATAAGGGTATTGAGGTTAAGTAGGAGAATGCCCTTAATCCAATAGGCGTGTGCTGAAGAACTTAGGATAAAGTGTTAGACAGCCTGCAACTTTCAATTGGTTCATCAAAAAAAGAAATGTATAAATACACATACTGTATTTCCCCCAAAATAAGACCTAACCAGAAAATAAGCCCTAGCATGATTTTTCAGGATGCTTGTAATATAAGCCCTACCCAAAAAATAAACCCCAGTTAAGATCGTCAGCCAGACAGACGCAGTTAGTACGTCCGTGGCAACACACGATGTAGTACCGAATTATAAAATAAAATATTAATATATAATTAAATATAAATAAATAACATCATTGACATTAATACTTAAAATAAATAATATAAATTATAATTATTTGTAAATACCCAAGTGGGCATCTTTGAATGAGAGGTAAACGCCTATGAAAACAGATGAACTCGAGACTTATTGTCAAATGACCAATCGGAGTACAGACACAATGAACGAATTACATGCGCACTTGATAATGAACAGACGTGGTTGTGTCTAATATGAATCTTCATAATTCAGTATGTCATATGTTGTAACGGATGTACTTAATGCACTCGTGTGAAATAAAGAAACGATTTCTGAATTTTGGTCCCTGCAATTTTTCATTGCTTTTGTGTGGAGCATCATTCTTAACTGTCATCATTTTTGTTCCCACTCCTGTCTTGTAAGTCTCCAACTAACACTTGATTTATTGGTGGATATAAAGGGAATATTTAGACCCCCAGACAAGATGAGTGCAAAAAGAAAGAGTTATTCCATTGAGTACAAGAAAGGAATCGTGGAGGACTCTGGGCCAAGAATCTAACGGCTTTCTGCAAACAGAAGAAGTTGGATCTCCGAATGGTCTGAAAATGGAGAGCAGAGTACGATAACCTCAGCCAACAGCTGGACAAGGGAAATGCTAAGAAACACAAGTGTGGATCAGGTGGCAACCATTATTTCCTGAGCTGGAAGACATCATCTGTGAATGGATTGCTGACAGGAGAGCAAAGGCTTTGGTTGTGTGCAGGGCTGATATTCAAGCATTTGCCCTTGCAGTGGCACCACAGTTAGAAATATCCCCAGAAGAATTCAAAGCATCACAACACTGGCTGGATGGCTTCCTTCAGCGATATGAACTGTCTCTATGATCAACAACACTGTTCAAGCTGGAAGATACTGAAGTTATTAAACGTGCACTTGCATTCAAGTCCTTTGTTGATGGCATCGACTTTTCTAAATACCAACTCTCCAGCATGATTGCTATGGATGAAACTGCAGTGTTCATGGGCCAAGGATCTCAAATGACAATTGATCAGAGGGGTACCTCGTCAATCTACATTCTCTCCAGTGGTTACGAAAGTGCACATGTTACCTGTATTTTGGCAATTCGTCTGGATGGAAAGAAAGCCCCACCTCTAATCATCACTAAGGGCAAGAAAGATAAGATCGAACATGTTTCAGGCATTTATGTTCTTGAAACTGAAAAAGCCTGTTGCACACAAGAGGTTATAAGGAAGTGGGTCGATTTAATGCTGCCACTTGTTTTACGAGATGGCCAAGAAGGTCTGCTAGTCTGGGATTCAGCCAGCACTCACCGCGCTAAAGACATGAAGAACTTCCTTGCAGAGAGAAGAATAGATCAAATAATGATTCTCACAGGAATGACTGCCTATCTCCAGACTCTTGATATTGCAATAAACAAGCCATTCAAGGACCATTTGTGTCTAGAAATCAGTGACTACATTGAAAATAAAATGGAGAGAAATCAGTGTGGAAACTTTGTGAAGCCTAGTCTACAAGAGGTCATGACTTGGGTGAAGAATTCCTGGGATAAAATCACTGACAGCTGTGTTGCCAACGCACTATGAGCAGGTTACATGGACAAGAAGCGCTCATTTAAGGAGAGCTCTATTGCTGTACATGAGAGATTGGGGCCAGTGGTTCTACAGGAAATGGAGTCGCAAGAAATTTAAGCCGGAATTCGGGGTTTGGAGAGTTATGACGATGTTCCAGAAGAAGATGACATGACTGTATTTGAATAAATGTAGATTTTTGTACATGAATATGAATAAACGTAGATTGTTGTACATGAATAAACGTAGATTGTTATACATGAAAAAATGACATCCCCTGAAAATAAGCCTTAATGTGTCTTTTGGAGCAAAAAATAATATAAGACCAGGTCTTAATTTGGGGGAAATATGGTATAAAGAGAAATACAGCAAATTTGGCAAAACATTAAAAGCAAATAGGGCGGACAAGTGGCTCAGTTGGTTAGAGCGCGAGCTCTGGGCAATGGGGCTGCCAGTTCGATTCCCACATGGGCCAGCAAGCTGCGCCCTCCACAACCAGAATGAAGTCAATGAGTTGCTGCTCAGCTGCCAGGTGCCAGATGGCTCAGTTGGTTGGAGCGCGGGCTCTCAACCACAGGGTTGCCAGTTCGACTCCTGCAATGGGTGGTGTGCTGTGCCCCCTGCAACTAATAACGGCAACTGGACCTGGAGCTGAGCTGCACCCTCCACAACTAAGATTGAAAGGACAACAACTTGACTTGGAAAAAGTCCCGGAAGTACACACTGTTCCCTAATAAAGTTGTGTTCTCCTTCCCCAATAAAATCTTTTAAAGAAAGTAAATAGGCTTTCATTGTACTAGCCTTTCAACTGCTCTGAATTTTGAAAAATAAAAATTTGGGGAAAATATATGCACATAAAACAATACATATTTTGCAAGAATACATATAGACAAAAGATATACATAAAACACTTTAGAATGGTTGTGTACATGAGGGAAATAAGAGTGGTAAGTGGAGATGAAAGTGAATTTAAAAATAGCAAAAACCTCCCTAAAGTAATACATATTCATGGAATATGTGGAAAACACAGATAAATACAATTAAGAAATCTAAATTCACTGATAACCTCATTTTCTGTCAGTAGTCTCAAAATATGATACCTGTACTAGCAGCAGCAGCAGTTAACAACTTCACCACCACCATCATCATCATCATGATCATCATCACCATCACCACCACCACCACAACTTGGGAACTTGTTAGAAATGCAAATTCCTGGACCCTACACCAGACTTACTGAAACACAACTTTGGGCGTGGGGCCCAGCAAATGGTGTTTTAACAAGCCCTCCCAGTGACTCTAATGCTGGCCAAAGTTTGGGAACCACTGATCTAGATTTAACCACCATTAATTTTGTTGTAGATCCTTGTGGTCTTTCTAAAAAAAAATTATGAAATCTTTCAGGCATGCAAGTAACTATAGAGAATAATGTAACACACACCCATGTATCTACTACCCAGATAAACTATTAAACAATCAGTTTAAGTCTCCTGTGTATTTCTCTCTCATTCTGCTCATTTTCTTCCCCAGAGGCAATCCCCATTCTGCATTTAGTATTTAATTCTCTTGTTGTAAAAATATTTTTATATATTTATATAAACAAAAAGTTTTCTAGATTTAAAAAATATATATAAATAAATGGTCTCATACTTCATGTATCTTTCTACAACTTGTATTTTATCTCAGCATTGTATTTTTGAAATGTATCGGGGTTGATACATGCAGCTCTCGTTCATTTTTCACTGCTGTATAGTATTCAGTGGTAGGGGTATACCACTATTTATTTATTCATTCTGTTGGTTAACTTTTAGATTGTTCAGATTTCTGTATTACAAACTGTTCTGCAATGAATATTTTTGCACATGCCTCCTTGAACATATGTATAAGAATTTCTCTAGGACTTAAAGTCTAGGAGACGGATATGTACTGGGGGTGCCAATAAAAGATATACAAGTGGACACTTCGGTCAACATTGTCCAAGCAGTAGTTCACTGTAATCAGAAGTGTCTGATTAAAGATGGTAACCACTTTAAGCACCTCTTGTAATTGCAGAAGTCAAATGTGACTTGTATTCACCTTTTGTTATTGGTATATATTGAGTATTATTTTAATAGTTTTCCTTTCTTAAAATGTGTGTACATTGTTTTTGGCACCCTCTGTATATATAGCTCTAACAATAGAATTGCTGGGTCCCAGGGCCATCTTCAACTATTCTGGATATTTCCTAATTGTTTTCCAAAGTAGTAAAACCAATTTTCACTTCTATCAAAGATTTCATTACAATTGTTTCCTTATAGTTTGCGTATTTGATACTTTAAGAAGTCCATCCCTGTCCTAGGTCACAGATATTCTCCACCCTCTTATGTGATAAATAAATAGGAAACCAGTTTTATTTTTCTCCTTATGGTGAGCCAAATTTCCCAATGCTATCTATTAAAATGTCCATTTCCCATTGATTTGTGGTGCAGGCCTCTACTTTCACCCATTTAACAAACATTTGCTGAAGCCTGCCTTATACCAGTCGTGTTGAGGGATCAAAGATATATGGCACCTAGTTTTAGGGAGTTCACTCTACCCCGTGGAGATACAGCTATGTAAATATTACAGTATTAAGTGATAAGGGCAACAAAGTGCTCTGGGTTTCTAGGTCAGCTGGGAAAGTTCTTAGAAGTGACAAGGGTTAGGTTTTAAAAGAAACAGGGAAGACTTTCCTATCTGCCCCATCCCGAAGTTTAGGCTAGAGGAAGAGCTGGAATTAAATTGTCATGAAGAAGACATTTTTCAGACTAATATTTACTATTTTTAGGGGGAGACCTCATTCTCCTGCCAGGTCAGGAGCTCCTGGAGAGGGTTTCTGAAGAAACCCTTACTTGTCTCCACTCGAGATATAAATTCATTCCCTTCTGCAGACACCGCTCTGGGGCATGAGGGAAGGAGGGAGGAGGGGAAGAGGGCAAACCGGTGGAAGAGGCTTCTAGTTGTGTGGCTCCTGGACCTGGCCGTGGAGCTTAGCTTCTGCAGGAGCTGGGAGTGGCTGCCTACGGGTTTGTCTGGGGCCCTACAAGCTGGGAAGGTTGTTGGGAACAGCAAACCAAGTCACTTCAGGTGGGGAAATACTCGGCAAGACATGTGACCCAAGCAGCCATTTTCCCACACCCTACCCGTCGCCATCTTCCATTATAGACAAAGGCATTGACCCCCACCCTTGTCTGATGCGGTCATGGTGATCTCCCGGTCATTAAGTTTCGGGAACACGCAGATTTAAGCCCAGGCAGAGGACCGCAGAGAAGATCTTGGTTTCAAGTAGGTTATGTGGCCGCACCAGTCAACCCGCCGCTTCCCCCTCCCCCTCAACTCTCCCCGTCCCCACCTCCCTCCTCCTCTCTCGACTTCATTACCTTACAGGACAGCCGGGAGGCGGGGCCAGCGCGGCCGCTGGGAAGGGACCGGCGGGCGCGAGCCGTCAATCCGAAGCCCCGCCCCCCAGGCGCGCACCGCGGGCGGAGCAGGCGCAGGAAGGCTGGGATCCGGAAGTCGGAGCCTAGCGGCGCGAGCGCAGCCTCTAGGCCGAGCGTGCTGTCGTGCTATCCTCTCCTCTTAGATCCCCGCCGGAAGTGGAGGTAAGAGACGACTCTCTTTTTTTCGTGGTGAGCGTTGTGCCAGCTGGCCGCGCGGTAAGGGTCGTCTATTTGAGGAGAAACCAGAGGCGCCCTTCACTTTGGAATAGAGAAGTAAAGAGCCGGCTGCCCTCCAGGGTAAAGGGCCCAGATGAAGGGCAGGGCACGTGGACATGCGCCCGAATGCATTCTTGCGGGGTAGTGGGGCACGGTTCCACCCCATTTAGACAGGTATAGACTCCTCCACACTGTGTAGAGTCGTAGACTCCGCTGTGTGGAGAAGCGTCGAATGCCCTCCTCCGTTCATGAAAGTGAGGTCCCATTCCGCACTCTCTGATCCCACCCGTATAGAGACCTAGCCACCGGGTCCCCACAAGGCTGACCGGCGCAGACCTCCACCGGCGCTAAGGCATACAGAACCGCCTTGACGCATCTTTTCCCTTGGAATGGAGGCTTTGATGTATTACCGCCTGCTTCCCTCCCCCACCCCCGGCCCCACCACTGGTATAGAGAAGCTCAGAAACTTAGTATACAGAGGGAGGGAAACATCCTCTCACTGCCTTGCCTGGGTGTAACTAATTGACGGAAGCTCCGCCCCCGCTCCTGCAGCGATGATAGGTCACCCCTCCCGAAGTGGTTGGAGGCACAAACCTCAGCTTACGGAGAACCATGAAGATTCCCCCTCCTCTTAGGGTAGAGTGGAAGGAATAAAATCAGGCCCGATCCCGACCCCTTTAAGGAGATGCTGGTTTACTGAATTTGTAAAAGCCGGACCCCAAAAATGCCCCGTGGCAAACTGCAGTAGACCTTAACCCTCGAAGAGACTGTCAGATCGTCCTCTTTTGGGGCTCCCAGGGGAGGGGTTTAGATTTGTCCTTTTTCAGTAGATACAGATCATTCCCCCCGCACCCCTCCCAGATTTAGAATCATCAAATGTAGCAAAGCAGAGACTACAAGGGAACAGTTAGGTGCAGCTCCCCCTCTCCGCAGTGTTGAGTAGCAGTGACATCACTGATCACACCCCGCAGTAGCAGTATGTGACTATGGGCTCCCCACTTACCCAAGGTAGAGGAGCTCAGATCTATTTTTCTCCATCCAAAAACACAGGACCCTTCCCTACCAAGTGTAAGGGCCAAGCCATTGAATTTGTAGCTGTGTTGTGGTGCCCCACCCATGCAGAGAACCAGTGCTCCTAGTCCCTTTGATGTTAGTGCACTGCTGATTTCGACCCATATAAAAGATGAACAGATCGTCCCCATCCCACCTCCCATGGAAGGGTCTAGAATAGCCCACAGTAGGCGACATACAGACCCCACTCATGCAAAACTGCATAATGCCCCCCTTTCTTAGTGTGGCACTAATGTTATCTGTAGTAAAGACAGGCATATCAGTCCCCCCACATCCCTCCCCAGGGTAAAGAGATCCAGGACCATGCTCTGTACAACTCAAAGATGTACAGACCTGCTCTTCTCTTCCATGTAGCAGAGATGCACACGGCCACTGTGCCAGTTTCCCCAATTCCTCTGCTCCCCCAGAGTAGAGGGACAGAGGGCATCTCATCCCTCCCAGTCACCAAGGAACTGACCCCAACCACACATACAGGCACAGATTTTTTCCCCCTTTCCCCAAGATTTTGCACTTACCTCAGTCCACATAGACACACAGATAAAAAACGTTCTGAGATCCCTTTTCCCAAGGGTAGACTCCTGGGACCTGTCTTTCCCCACCTTTTGGGGTAGATGAGACACAGAACCCCTACTTTGGAAAAGAGGTACTATTAATACCTTATATAGAAATAGATCACCCTTGCATACCCCCTCCCTTCAGCATAGAGAGGTTCAGTGCTAGTCCTTTACTTAGGATATATACAGGGTGGAGGATTGAGGACCAAGGACCCCACGTGATGCCTTGAGGCACTGACTCCACCCAAGAAGAGAGGTTTGTACCTAGCCTTCCTTTGGGTAATGTGATACTGCCTTCCCTGTGTAGACTCAGCCATACCAGGCCCCAGCTTTACTATAGCCCCTTCTTCCAGTTCCTCTAATTGTTAGGGCTTCTTTATCATGTTCTTTAACACTTTATTTGGCCTTTTGGGGGCTCAGAGGAGGCTTGTGGCATTGTGGCTTCCTGCTTCTGTCTTCAAGTTGGTTCTCCCATTCCAACAGGAAGAAAGGCTGAAGATTTGAACCTACCTCCTTTCAAGCTGGTCATCATGATGAAACTTAGACACAGTGAGTTTCTTTTACCACTCTCATCCCAATCCTAAACTTTAATGAATATTTATAATGTTTCACAACAACTTTAAAATATTGCCCACATGTACCAGATCACTCTGCCTTTTACCCCAACTTCCTTGTGAGGTAATGCCCTCCTTATTTTACATTCCCATTTTATAGGAGAAACTGAGGCTCAGCAATGTTAGGTGAATAGCAGTAAATACCGTATCACACTGCCTGGAACCCTAACATGCCCTAACATTTTTCTTTTTAAGTGGTACCATTAAGTTCGTACCATAAATTGTATCAGTGGTTAGGAGAATGGACTCTGGAGCCAGACTGAGTTTGAATCTTAGCTCTTCCACTTACTAGTTGTGTGGCGTTGGGCAAGTTACTTCACTTCAGTCTCCTTATTTACAAAATGGGGTAATAAAGGTATTTACCTAATAGTATCTACCAAATAGTGTTGTGAGGATTTAATAAGTTGAAAGAGGTAGGATACTTAGAGCCTGGCACTGTTGATGGCACTCTGGGTAGACTGGACAAGAATTATACAACCCCAGTAGCCCCATATTCTGTGTAAATGGTGGCCCTGCATATGTAGGACTTGATGAAAAAAAATTCAATACATTTACTTTATATATAAGTTATAAAAGTGTCATTGTGAGTCAGACTTTGGTATGTTAAACAAATAACTGTTTTTTTCACGTAACAAGAAAAACGAACAAAATCAACTACACTCTAAGAACATCAAATATCAGCTGATAATAAAATTATTGATAGTGATGAAAAAGATAGTAATTAGCTGGCTAAATAGAATACATGCATACAAAAGAACCCTGGCAGTTTAAAACAATGAGGAAGTATTGTATGGAAAGATTATATGGAAGACTGTAGTGTATGGACAAACTATTAAATGGAAAGATCCCCAGGATTTGTTAAGTGGAAAAAGCAAGTTGCCGGCAGGTAGCTACCTTCTGTGGGAGAAAGTGGGGGAAATAAGAATATTTACGGGTGGCCCGTTAGCTCAGTTGGTTAGAGCGCGATGCTTGTAACACTAGGGTTTCCAGTTCAATCCCCGCATGGGCCACTGTGAGCTGTGCCCTCCACAACTAGATTGAAACAACTACTTGACTTGGAGCTGATGGGTCCTGGAAAAACCCACTTAAAATAAATTAGAAAAGTTAAAGAAAAATATTTGCATTTGCATAAATAAAATGAATGATGCACAATAAACTGAAAAAATGGTTTCTTGTTATGGTGAGGACTCTATAGTGGCCAGGATAAGTGTGGGAAGGAGACCTCTCAAAGTACACCTTTTTATTTTGGAACTCTTATGACCCATTAAAGAACAATCATACAATAGTCACATTAGTGGGGGAAATGGTGAACATTAAATTAAGTAGAAAAAACTTTACATGTGCACACAAAACAAAGGCTTTCACTGGTAAATGGCAACCAAGGTACGTAATGATGAGTCTAACTGGGATGATTGCAGAGGAAGATGGGGGCGGTGCCGTGTGGTGCAGCTAGAAATAACCTTGGACCCAAATGGTAAAGATGGTGGTTAAATCTGGGAAGTTATTGAGGAGTCCTACAAAGAGTGTTCAAATATGGTTTCAAGTGTTGTACATTTTTGAATAGTTAATGGGGGTGTGTTTCAATACTTAAAAGATTTACAGCCATCAGTGATTGGTGCCATAGGTGTCTAACCCATTGTAATGACAGACCATGAATGTAAACTGCACAGAGAGGGAAGGGAGTGCCTGATGAATAAGGAACAGTGGCGTGGAGGCTTCAATGTTCTGGAAGTCTTTAGGAGGTTGAACAAATGAGCTTGAAGATAGTTGAGAGGGGTGTCTGAGACTGCTTTCTGAAGTCCAAGCAGTTAGAGATGATGATCAGTGTCACCATGCCAGTGGGTGGGCAAGTGGCTGCATGGAGTGGGGACCCCTGGAGGTGAGGATGTCGAGGGAGTGGGAAATCTGAATGTTGGAAGGGGCCCAGGGATTGCCAGTTACCCAGGTTGATGATGGCAGGAGTTGGGTTGAAAGCAAAGCTCTGGGCCAGGTGCTTCAATAAATGAAGAAACGTGACTCATAGGTGATAGGCATAGCAGTGGTCTCAAGAAGAGCAGGATTTCCTCCACCTTCCATTTTTCCCCTTTATTAACAAGAGGGAGAAATAGTCTTGGTTTGGCAATGGTGAGTCCAGAGGACAGCTCTACCTACTGGCCCCGAGGTATTCATGGGTCAGAGAAAACAACAGCCACCTTTCCAGAGGCCTGCAGGTGAAGCAGTGTCCTCAGAGCTGAGTCTCCATTAAGGCAAGAGGTCGGGAAACTGTTCCCAGGGACAGATGGAAGAATTAGGGGAGTGCTGATCTCCCAAGTGGGAGTTTTAGAGGGCATAGTGGGAAGTTTGAAGCAGGGGCAGAGGAACGATGGGGGGGTGTGTAGAATCAATGCCAGGCTGGGTGGACAGGGATGTAGCGGGGTGACAGTATCGGAGATGATGGGTGAAGAGATCTGCCTTTGAGTAGTGATGTGTGAGTGTTTATGGATGGAGACATTGAGACTCAGAGAGCTTTAAGAAAACTCTTTAAGGTCATATAGCTAGGTAGGTAGTTAGTGACAGACGTAGGTCTGGCTGGTTACAAAATGGTAGCTGTTTTCTTTCTGAAGGTGTTAAAACATGAACAGTGGCTCCTGGGTGCTGCAGTGCCATGAGTGATACCTGCACCCTTCCCTCTTCCTCTCTTCCTTCCTGCCTTCTCTCTGAAGCAGATGTTTTCGCCCTATCTATGTGATGTATTTTCTTTCATTGTGTGCCTGTATCCAGCGCAGGCTCTCAGTTTCCAGGGAAGTTAGGCAGATGGAAATTGTTGAGTAAAATGGCCAGACCTGGTTCATTCCAAACCTCACATTCTTTTCATTACAACATAAGTACTTTGGAAATAAAAGGAGACTTAAGGTCTTTTTTTGTTGTCGTTGTTACAGGAAGATTCAACCCATTCACATTCATTATGATAACTAATATGTTTGGTCTAATTTCTACCACCGTATTTTATATTTTTTGTTTGTTTCTTTTTATTCCCTATTTACTTTTACAAAAAATGATCAAGTTTAAAAAAAATCCTCTTAACAGTAATTGAACTTAGGTTGGTAAGTACATTTATATTGGCATCAAACATAATTAAACTTAAATTTCTCTATCACTTTACCAAAGTTAAATAATTATTTTTATCCCACTCTTCCAAAGTGAAACTTTTAGCATGCTTTCATGGTTTTGCTTTTCTAACTCTTATTGCTTGAATCCTGGGTTTTGTTGAAATAATTTGGTATTTCAGTTCTGACCTATTTCCTTATGCTATGCTTCCTGGACTTTAAAAATAGTTTCTTAATGCATATCATAGTTATTAGTCACATTACTAGCAATTTTTCAGATTTACTGGTAAGTTTTAATAGATTTCCTGCCTACTATTATTTATTTGCTTTAGCTTGAGATCTTTATTTTGATCTAATTTTTATTTTTGCTGGTATACTTCCTCAAGTAGTTTTTACCAGAAAGGGAATAGAGGTGGTAATCTTTGCACATCTGAAAATGTCTTCACATAAGAGTGATTTATTGGTCAGGTATAGGGATTTAGTTTGGAACACAGCCCCTTTTCCCAGAACTTTGTAATGGTTATTCTTCTGTCTTAAGTGTTTAGAGTTGTAGATTTGAGAAGGCTGTCTGCTTCTCTCGCCTTTGTTGGAAACTCCTTGTTTGGGTTTATAAGATTTTTCTTTTTCCTTGGAGTAATCGCCCTAAGAATTTTTATTTTTATTTTCATTGAGGAATATTTGGGAACAGTGTGTTTTTCCAGGACCCATCAGCTCCATGTCAAGTTGTTGTTTTCAATCTAGTTGTGGGGGGGGTGTGAGGGCGGGCGCAGCTCACTGGCCCATGTGGGAATCGAACTGGCGACCTTGGTGTTATGAGCACTGCGCTCCCACCACTGAGCCAACTGGCTGCCCACAGGTAGTGGCTCAGCTCCAAGCTCACACCATTGTTTCTCACTGGCCCATGTGGCAGTCGCACTAGCGACCTTGGTGTTATGAGCACTGTGCTCTAACCACTGACCCAACCGGCCGCCCTCGGCTTAATAATTTGCAGTCCAGTAGTTCCCCCCCGCCCCCTTATCCATGGCTTCACTCTGTGGTTTCAGTTACCCGCAGTCAACTGGTTTGAAAATAATAAATGGAAAATTCCAGAAATAAATGATTCATAAGTTTTAAATCGCACACCATTCAGAGTAACATGATGAAATCTCATGCCATTCCACTTTGTTCCACCTGGGACGTGAATCATGCCTTTGTCCAGTGTATCCATTCTGTACATGCTGTCAGTCACTTAGTAGCTGTCTTAGTTATCAGATCGATATCATGGTATTACAGTGCTTGTGTTCAAGGAACTCTAGCTTAATAATGGCCCCAAAGTACAAGAATAGTGATGGTGGCAATTTGGATATGCCAAAGAGGAGCCATAAAGCGCTTCCTTTAAGTGAAAAGGTATATACTCATATGTATAGGACAAAAACAGTATGTTTAGGTTTTGGTACTATTCGTGGTTTCAGGTATGCACTAGGGGTCTTGAAACATACCTCCCGTGGATAAGGGAGGGACTACTGTAGTATTTAATTTCTCTGTTTCCTACGTTAACTCTGCTTTGGTGTGAACACATGAGGTGATTGGGGAGCCTGTTTTGGTAATCTCAAGCTGCTTCTATATTTGTTTGTATATACCCTAACCTTCCAGAATCCCCTTCTAGGAATTCCTTTAGCCCCATTGCAGGTGGTGTGAATTCAGGAAAGCCATTCTTCCCCAAGAGGCCAGCTGTGAAGGGGATGACAGATGGGACTTCTCATTGAAGAGGGGAGAGCGATCTCTTAAGTTTTTAGGCTTTGTTAAGGCATGATTGGAGGAGGTGGGCTCTCTCCTCCTTGTATCCAAGGGAGGCTGCAATTTAGCTGAAGAGGGCACGTCCCTTTGGAAGCAATGGCCTGAGCAGGGTCGGCAGGAAGGGGCAGTTCTCTCCCCCTGTGCTGAGGGCATCTACCCTGGCTTAGCCAGCTGGGACTCCTCAGGTCACCTTCCCATGCTGCCAGCTCCCCACCTCAGCCTGGTGCCGAAATTGTTGAGTTGCCTCCCGCCAGAAGTTGAAGGAGAGAGAGGAGTCACAAGCACACATTCAGGTCACTCTCTTCACAGGATTCCCTTAAGAATTGTTTCAGTTTGCATTGAAATAATGCCCCACACATTATATCCAGTACTTTCTCTAACAGTGTTGATGCCATCTCCATGTCTGTCTTGTGCTGGGCCTAGACAGACATACGTAGTATCTGAGGCGTCCTCAGGTTCCCAGTGTGGCCTGGCCTTGATTAAGGTGTCAGCAAATGTTGGGTAGCTGGATGATGGCTTCTTTTTTTTTTTTTGTAGAAAATAAGAAGCCAGGTAAAAGTTCCAAAGGTTGCAAGAAGGTAAGTTGGTCCAACCCTCAGGTAAGGTATACCCATTGTTGGGATAAGGACAGAACAGGTGGCCTGCCCTAGAAGAGGCCCACAAAACCTAGTAGATGTTGGGTGACTCTAGACAGAATACTGCATTGGACTCAGTGGATCTGGCTTTCCTTCCCTCTCTGGGTGGCTGCAGCAGAGAATCAGCAGCATTTTTTAAGTTTACACCACAAGCCACATGCTGCTCTGTGCTTGATTTACCCTGGTAGGGATTGTCATCATTCCATTTTTTAGATGAAGAAACTGAGCCTCAGTGAGAAAGTTGCTAGGTTCAAGGTAGCATAACTGGGACTCAGCCTGTTGAGTCCCAAATCCCTGTCCCTCATGGAGAGGAGGAAGTGCAAAACATAATCTTTGGCCTCAGCTCCTGGATCTGGTCCTGCTCTGAAAGGTGTGGACAAGTAAGGCTTGGGCCAGAGCAGTGGTTCTCAAATTTTAGCATGGTTAAACTTCTCACACTTCAACCAGGCCTCCAGAATTATCTGCAGGCTGGTTGAAACGTAGATTCTGGGCCCCACCCCCGAGTTTCTGATTCATTGCGTCTGTCATGGCGCGCGAGAATTGGTATTTCTAACAAGCTCCCACGTGCTGCTGCTGCTGCTGGTCCAAGGACCACACTTTGAAAACTACTTAGCTTTTTCCTTGGCCTTTACTTGGGTAACCTTCCCATTTGCATCCCCCCCCATTTCCTGTGGTTCTTCAGTCCGTCCCTGCCTGGCTAAGGGAAGGAGGGTCTCTCTCTAGCCAGATGAGCATACCTCTGGGGCAGAGCCTCCCTTTTTTTTTTTTTTTTTTTTTTTGCTTACTCCTCTCCTCCCTCCTGCCCCCTCCCTGATAACTACATTTCTGAGCAGCCTTAATCCTCCAGAAGGGGTGATTTCCATGGATTCATTAGCTCTGTTTGACGTTTTTCTCTTGTGTGGTGACCATCCTGCAAAGCAGAATGGGAAGAAAGCGGCTTCCAAGGTGGCCTTTGCTCCCCAGTTTGTTCACTCCAATGATCATGCCAGCCGGGAGGCTGAATTAAAGAAGAAGAGGGTAAGCCCTTTTACCTTGGGGAAAAGAGAGGGCCTGGCTTGACTGCCAGGTTCGCAGAAGTGGTAAATGGAAGGGCAACATCCAGAATGGTTAGGATTGTTGAGACTTGTTTGTGGAAGGGGGAAGGGAGGATGATTGCTTTGATACTTGATTTAGTGTCTCCATTTGCTCACCTCCCAGTCCATTGCTGTTCGGCTTATGTTCCCCCTGTTCCACTGAAACAGCCTCTGCCAGCCTCATGAGTGTATTCTCTGACATCAGACTCATGGATAGTTTTTGTCCCTCATCTGATCCACATTTTCTGAATTTGAGAATATGCTTTCCTTGAAACACTCGCACTTTGACTTTCTTGTCACCTCACTCTTCTGGATGTCCTTCCTATTTCCCAGTCTCTCTTCCTGCTCTTTAAGTGATGGGCCATCCCATGACCGTGTCCTCTTTCCCCTCTGGTCTTAAGGGATTCCCTCTGCCTGAAACACATTCTCTCTCAGCTTCTCATGCCCTCTTTATATTGTCCTCTGCCTTGCTTTCCCGTCCCACATCTCTGTCTTTTTCTTTTTCTCAAACCCCTTACCTCCTGCTGTCATATCTGCTTTCTCCCTCTATCCCTGTTCCTCCCATCTCTGCCATGTCACACTCTTTCTTCCCTCTGTCACCCACTTCTGTTACTCTCGGTCACCCATCCCTCCCTTAGGCTGCAGACCTAATCAGCTACAGTCCCAGTGTGTGTTCACTTGTTAGGTTGAAGAAATGAGGGAGAAGCAGCAGGCTGCCCGGGAGCAAGAGAGACAAAGGCACAGGACCATCGAGAGCTACTGTCAGGATGTCCAGCAACGCCAGGAGGAGTTTGAGCGCAAGGTAAGAGAGCAGCCTTTGCCCCTGGGTAGGTCTGGTGTGGATTTACTCAAAAGTATCTTTTGCCATTGCTCTATGAAAGGGGAAGAGAAAGGGTGTGAGATTATTGGGAGGGAAGTAGGGAATCAGTGCGGAAAAGATGGGAAACAGTGGGGACAGAGGATGAGAGGGAGGTAAAGGATCATTTTGAGCCTTATCTGTGACTGGACAACCCTGGTTAGGTCGTTCCTCCCCTGCTGGAACCCAGACTGGGGGTTGGGAGTGGGGGTGGGGAGACTCAGGACTAGGGTACGGGGAGAGAGGGAGTGAGGGTATGAGGGGAGGGTTGAGAGGTCTATATGTGAGGGAGGTGTCCTTTTCCTTCTAGGGCTTTTGAGTGTCTTTCTGCACAAAGTCTCTTCTCACAGAATGTGCACTTTCTAACTCATAGTCCCTTTTCTAACCTAAAGTACGTATTTTGCCTTCCCCATCCCATGTCTCCCATAGATTGTTTTTCTCACTTACACCTTCCTCTCTCATCCCTTACACACCCATGTGCACACTCAGGCCTCTAGCGGGGGCTCGAACCCACACTTACATATGCACACACATGCACCATGTGGGTCTGTCCATTGTTTTTCCAGTTCCCAGCTTTGTTGACTGGTCAGAGCTACTCTTTGGTGGGTTGGGGCTCACACGGCGCTCCCAGCTCCCATGGTTTCCAAAGCCTGGCTCTCACTCTGTTTCCTCCCCTGGACCATTCTCTTCTTTTTCCCTTAGGAGGAAGTTTTGCAGGAATTAAATATGTTTCCTCAGCTGGATGATGAGGCCACAAGGAAGGCTTATTACAAGGAGTTCCGTAAGGTATGGGGACCCATTTTTCAAGGCTCTTTAGGGAGGCCACCAGTCCCTGTCCCATCTCCTCTCCATTTCGGTTTTTCCTGACTGAGATGAAAATCTTCTCTTTCACGGCCCTGTGTGATTGCTACCCAGTCCTTTCCCTGCCTTCATCCCCCGTCGTTTGCCCTGCAGGTGGTGGAATACTCTGATGTGATTCTTGAAGTCCTGGATGCCAGGGACCCATTGGGCTGCCGCTGCTTCCAAATGGAGGAGGCTGTCCTGCAGGCAGAAGGCAACAAGAAGTTGGTCCTGGTCTTGAACAAGATTGGTGGGTGTTGGGCAGGATGGGGTAAGGCAGGGCGGGGGCCAGGCCTTCTTGAAGGATTAGCTCTGTCTAGACCCCGAGACCCAGCAACACAGTGGTATTCCTAACAGTTGTTCAAGGTAGGAATTCTTTTTCCAGTTTTTAAAGCCAGGAATCTGAGCGGCTGTGAAGTTATTTGTCAAAGACACACATAGAGTGTAGTAGAAGTTGGGAATGGAGTCCAAACCTGTCTGCCTTTCCCCTGTTCTTGTCATTTTGAGCCTTATTGACTAACCCTGGAGAGTTTCTGTCTTCTCTAAGCTGGAACCCAAAGGTTAGGGCAGAAGTGCATGTGGGCTCAGGAGTCACTCAGGTCTGAGTCTCATCCCAGTTGTGCTATTTTCTCTGGGATCTTGGACAAGTCATATCACCTTGAGAGCTTCCATTTCTCTAGCTATAGAATGGGCTGTGACTGCCCCAACCTCACAGGGTTGTTGTGAGAATTAATAATAAAGTGCTTGGTATATGTGTGGTCAGAACTTCACATTCTTGTCTAAGTTATACTTGACATTTGGTTCAAACTAGAATGATCCAGAGAGGGGATGGGAAACACAGTTTTGGGAGGCCTCTGACACCCTGGGCACCCTGGCTTCGAAGGAAGGCATCTGGGACCAAACAGCTAGTTTGCTCATTCTCCCTGAGAGAATAGAGGTCCCCTCAAGGAGGGCCAAGTGGTCCCCTACACTAGACTGTCCTTTCTAACTCTAACCTGGAAACTGGACAGGGATTGGCAGGGCCAGGGAGATATCTGTTTGGGGGGTGGGGTGGGACTAGCCTTGGGTGTGGGTAGATGCATCTTTGGAGCGAGTCAGAGATAATGTTCTTCTTACCAGTCCTATCTGCCTATTTTCCCCAGATCTTGTCCCCAAGGAGGTTGTAGAGAAGTGGCTGGATTACCTTCAGAATGAGCTGCCGACTGTGGCTTTCAAGGCCAGCACACAGCATCAGGTTAAAAACCTGGTAAGCTTGGGCCAGGGGCATCTAGATTCTTTCAGGGTAGCCTGGGCCAGGGTGGGGGGCCATGACTTGGACTGGGGACTCCAGCTCTTTGGTAATTGAACTGGGCCTTCAGCTTTGAGCCTTTTGCTTTACTGGATGACATGAATATTAGTTTCATTTCACTCCTGCCTATGTTAATTGTTGTTTAGGAAGTATTTTTTCCAGAAGTAAGGGTAGTACATACTGTCTATAGAAAATTTGGAAAATATACTTAACTATTTGTTGATTTTTAAAAATACATGCCTCCATTTGTTTGTCTCGTTAAAATATCACACTGCTTTCTAATTATATCATTAACATGGAAATACATTTTCACTGTAAAACATTAAAGTATACAGAAAGATTGGCTGCTTCTAGGGAGAGAAACGGGGTGCTGGGGAACATTTTTTTCAATTTTGCACCAGGTCTGCAACTTATTTATTAAAAAATAAAATAGAAAAAATAAAAACAATTTTAGATAAAGCTTAAAAATCCCTTTCACCAGTACCCCTAATTCCAGTATCCTTTATCCATATGTACCCAGAGGTAACCACCATTGTCAGTTTGTTGTGTATCCTTTCACATGTTTTTTTGTACTTTATATAGATGTGGATGTCTATATAAAGAGAAAATAGTGTTTGGGAGAATCATGTGTCATCCTGTGACTTGCTTTTTTTTTTTTTCTCTCCTTGGAAATCTTTCTATAGCAGTCTACTTTTTTGATGCTAAATAAAATTAGTTTCCAACTTTCTTATTGTTACGACGCGTACTTCAGCACAGACCCTTGCACATGTCTTCTTGGCCCATGGACAAGTGTTTGTGTAGGCTAGGTATTGAGAAGTGGAGTGGCTGGGTAACAGGCATTAATGCATTTTGTATTTTATATATTTGAGGGGGACACAACACTGATAAGTTGCGTCTCCCTCAAAGTGGTTGTACCATTTATCTTCCCAGTAGTAGGGTAGATAAATGTGTGAGAGGGCCTATTTTCCCCTACTCTTGCCGACATTCGACATTATTAAACATTTTAATCTTTGCTAATCTAGAAGACACACGATATCTCATTTAAATTTTTTTGGCCTTTTTGATGGCAAAAATGTGGTAAGCATCCTTTGCTAGCAGCTTTCTTTCATTTGTATTCCACTTTAAGAATATATCTCATTAATCTGTTTCTTGTTGGTGGATATTTAGGTTAACTTCTATTTTGCAATACTGTGGTGGGTAAATAAGGAAAGAGAGATGGAAAGGCATCTGGGCAGAGGAGGTGGCGTCAGGAGTAGAGAAGGAGGCTGGAATGGCCTTGTCCTGTGTCAGGAATCAAGGGAAGGTAGGTTGTGTGTAGGTCAGGCACTATCTCTTTCCTTTGCAGGCAGGGGGGGGCAGGTGTCCCTGTTGTGTAGGCAAGCAGGGCCCCAAGGTCCAGAGAAGGGAAGCAGTATTTGCATACGCCTGTGAGAGGCAGAGTTGGAACTCCAACCTTGCCTGTCTAGAGGCCAGATTACCATCCTGCCCCTGCTGAAGGAGGCAAGAGACATATGTCTAGGCGGAGGCAGGGACAGAGAAGACTGGAGATGCAAAGGCAGTGGAAAAACAGGCCTTGTGGGTCTCTGAGGGGAGCAGGGAAATGTCAGGCGTTTGGGGCCTGCGTGGGAAGTCTTTCACTTCGGGTTGGGAATCTTGGTGACCACAGGCAGGCCCTGAAAGTTTCTCTGGAAGTTGGAAATCTGGGCTCCAACTACATCTCTCACCTGACGCCTTGTCTGTAATATCCCTCATTTTCTAGAACCGTTGCAGTGTGCCAGTGCAGCAGGCCTCTGAGTCACTGCTGAAAAGTAAAGCCTGCTTTGGAGCTGAAAACCTTATGAGGGTTCTAGGGAACTACTGCCGCCTCGGTGAAGTGCGCACCCATATCCGTGTGGGTGTTGTGGGTAAGGTACTTGGGGGGAAATCATGGGGCCCAGGCTCTTCCCTGAGCAGGGGCTTCACTGGGGGAGAGGATCCTAGGAACTTTGTGTTACCTTTTTTTTGGCGAGAGAGTAGCAGTTCAGGAAGGGTTTTGTGATTTGTAATTTGGATTGATGGATGTGAGATGGCATACTCAGAATCACCACCATGCATTGAGTGTTAGAACCATGGACCAAATGCACGGGGCTAACCTTGGAGTTGGTGCCATCTCATCCTGCCAGAGCTGTGGGAGGCAGCGGTGAACATCTCCCTTTTAGAGATAAGAACACTGAGGCCCAGAAAAGGGAAAGGGACTTCAGGGGCTCAGCTGTGTGTGAGACAAGGCAGAGCTGGGCCTCAAACTTGGGCTTGTCTGGATCCCAGGACACCGAGGGAAGGGTGGTGTGATGGGAAGAGGGAAATGGAGACAGGAGGGGAGAAGAAGTGAAGCCAAGAAAGAAAGACATTGGAGAGAGCTGGACACAGAAAAAGATATAGATACGCATACCTGGATAGACACAGAAAACGAACTGGGAAGCCACATGTTGGGGTTGGTGGGCAGTGGAAAGGGGAGACATTGAAATGACAGAGGCATGCTGAGAGATGGAGATATCAGAAAGAAATACCAAAGGGACACAGAGACAGACATGTACACAGAGACCTGCCGAGAGAGACACAAGAGGGCTAGAGACAGCCCATGTATGTGGAGAGGCAGACACACCCAAAAAATATAGAGAGATGAACAGGAACAGAGAGACAGATTCAGAGAGATACATGTAGAAACAGGCAGAAACAAAGATGGAGACAGAGGAATGCACACATACAGATCTACAAACTACGTGTGCAGATCCATGTATTTGGAGACATGTAGAGGCCTAGAGGAGGCATGTCTAGTGACAGACGCGGGGCAAAACACATGCAGACCAAGCCCTTCCCACACATTCACTCCAGCTCTGCCTCCTCCAAGCAAATAGACCCAGAGGGATACAGCCTGTGCCCCAGATACACTAGGCCCTCAGACATAGCTGTGCACCCAGAGTCACAGAGAGAGACAAATACACACATATCTATGATGAGACAGATATATATGCATAGAGAGAGGGGGAGAGAGAGAAGGAGAGGGAGGGAGGGGGTTAGGGAGACAGACAAGGAGAGAGAAAAAGACACAGTGAGACATACAGAGAGGCACTCATGAAGAGAGACCACAGAAAGAACGTGTACAGAAAGACTGAGCAGAGTTGACATAGAAGGAATTACAGAGAGGCAGATTGGTGGGGTGGGGGAAAAGGACAAAGGACAGTGGCCAGAATGAGAAACAGACAAACCGGCAGAGAAAGAGATGCTTAGATAGAGATAATACGGAAAAAGAAAGACAGGATAGAGAAAAAGACTGAATCGGAGAGAAAGACAAAAATAGAAAAAGCAGTAATATTTAGAATGAGAACAACAGAGAGACAGAGACAGAGATAGATGTATAGACTTCCATGCACACATGGGCACATCTGTGAGAGAGCAGCAAGATATGTAAATTCTAGGACACACAGAAGGAGGATAGTGAGAATGAGAGACCCAGGGAAGGAGAAACAAAAACATACATAGACAGAGAAGTGCGCACAGACACCCAAACAAACACTTCGCAGGCAGACAGCTGCTCAGAGAGCCGGACATCTGGAGATGAGCCTTCCTTCACACCCCAGTGAATTACACACCAGGACAGATGGTTCTGTTTCACGAACACTTCCCTCTGTCCACCCTCTGTGGGATCATGTCACAGAGGCCTTGCATTGAGCATCTTTCCCAGGCTGGTAGTAGGTGGGAGGTGAGTATCACAGCTAGAGAGTGGGACACAGATACCCACTGTGTTCGCAAATGCAGGGGAGGGGAAAAAAGGCCATGTAGCGGCTTGATCAGGGCCTGGGGTGGGAAGGCAAGAGGCCAGGTTCTGGTTTGCATTCCCCGTGGCCTGGTCACTGCCCCTGTCTGGGCCTCCCACACATGCTGGCCCAAATGTTCCCGAGGGCCCTTCCTGCCCTGAGCCATTTGCTGCTCCTTTATAGGCCTTCCCAATGTTGGGAAGAGCAGCCTGATCAATAGCTTGAAGCGCAGCCGTGCGTGCAGTGTGGGAGCCGTTCCTGGGATCACCAAGTAAGCACCTGCCTGTTCCCCCACTTCCATTGACCCTACCATTTTCCCAACTCTCACACCTTCAGGCTTTGCCTCTTCCTTTCCTTATCTTGGACCAACCTCTGATTCTTCTCTGGGCATGGGAGTCTCATTTAACAGTGCGCATTTACCTGGCACACCCTAGGTGTGGGCCAGGCACCCAGCTGGGTACTTCTACCATTAGCTCCTTGAAGCCTCCTAACAGCCATGCAGGATTGGGTTATGAATAAGCAGCTCCACTTCCTAGGTGAAGCCACTGAGGCTCAGAGAGTCAGAAGCTGGCCCATGGTTCTGCAGCTCAGTCTCCAATGGCAGAGGCCAGACTAGAATCAGTTCCAGGTTTGTAGGGCCCCAGAACCCCTGGCCCCACATCTCCCCACCTTCATCTGTATGCTATCCACACTTCAGCCCTTCTCTGAACTATGTGCCTGAGGCCTACAGGATGCCAGACATACCTGGGCTCATCAGCGTCCTGCGTCCTCTTATCTCCTGCCCAGGTTCATGCAGGAGGTCTACCTGGACAAGTTCATCAGGCTGCTGGACGCCCCAGGCATTGTCCCAGGACCCAACTCGGAGGTCAGCACCATCCTGCGCAACTGCGTCCATGTGCAGAAGCTGGCAGACCCCGTGACCCCGGTGGAGACCATCCTGCAACGCTGCAACCTAGAGGAGGTGTGCAGGGCTCTTGCTTATGCCCTATGCCACTCTAAGGGCCTTTCGTTCTTCCTCATTTCTTCCTCTCTTCACCAGATTTCCAACTATTATGGCATCTCTGGGTTCCAGACCACTGAGCACTTTCTGACTGCAGTGGCCCAACGCTTGGGGAAGAAGAAGAAGGGAGGCATATACAGTCAGGAGGATGCAGCTAAAGCGGTCCTGGCTGATTGGGTGAGGTGAGGAGGGGCTAGAGGTTGGGGTGAGGCTCCACAAAGGGGCTCATCTGTATTCATTGCAATGGCAGGGCAACCTGACTTCTGGATCCCAGGGCAGGGGAAGGCCAAGGCTGTAGGTAACCTCCCACTCAGGGATTTATGGCCAGTGAGTATCCAGCAATCTCTTATTCAGAAGCCACCATGTGGGTTTGCTTGTTGTTCCTCACTGTTTTTGACATGGCAACTCATTCTCTCTTTGATTGGTCATTTGTTCTCTTAATGACGTCACCAATTTCCTCCCACCTCCCAATGCAGTGGGAAGATCAGCTTCTACACATTCCCACCTGCCACCCACACTCTGCCTGCCCATCTCAGTGCTGAGATCGTTAAGGAGATGACTGAGGTCTTTGACATTGAGGATACCGAGCAGGCCAATGAAGACACCATGGAATGTAAGTGAGGGCGTGTGGGCTGGCCTGCCTGGCAGTTGGTCTTTCCCTGGTGGAGCCACGTGGACCTGACAACAAACCTCATGTTTGACCTCCCCCTGCCCTGGCCCTGGTAGTGTGCAAAGTGAGGTGCTCAGGAAGTGTGAGCTTCCTTTCCCAGTCTCTTGGGACCTGGAGTGGACTGAGACACTTCTCTCATGTAGCCCTGGGCTTTGCCTCAGCCACTGCATGTCCATTCCTAGATTTTCATTCTCAACCTCCACTGGTGGGCGAGGCATCTGAGTTGCAGAAAGCTGATATTTGCTTGATGGAGAATAGTCAGTGGCAGGCAGAGGTAGTATTCAAAACATCTCTGCTGCCCTGTTGAGGATTCTCCCAGCTCAGTAGCTAGGCTGGGGGAACGGATTGCCTAGATTCAAATCCAAGTTTTGTTTTTTGTTACCTAGCTGTGTGATCTTGCACAAGCTACTTACCTTCTCCATGTCTCAATGACATCATTTGTAAAACGGGGACAATAGCACCCACCCGTTACATAATACGTAAAAACACTTTGAAAAGTGCCTGGAATATACCTAGTACTTGCTTGGTAAATATTAACTCTTACTGAGCCATGTGGCTTTCAGAAACTCCAGAAGGAAGTTGGTTCTCATCAGATACTACCATCTGCAGCCCTGGCTTATGGCTTCTCCTTCCTTCTCTACACCACCCAAGAAAGGTATCCGGTGCTCTCTGGGCCTGTCTGTGGACACTCTGGTGTAGTGGAGAAAGCCCTGGCTGGCCTACCTTCCAGTTTCTCTGTTTCTCCTGAGGACTAGTAGCTTACTTTCTCTGGGCCTGTTGGTGTCCTTGGATTACAAATGAGGACAAGAGGACTTTCTTGCTTTAGAGCTTATTCCTCAGGTGACTTTGGGCAAGTCAACCCCCTTTCTGAACGTTAGTTTCCTCTTCTATCAAGTAGGCAGTTGGGAGGAATTCCCACTCCCGTTCTGAGGATGCTGCTTGACCCAGATGATGCTTGGCTACATGTGAGGGCAAGAGGGATTCCATCACCGACAATGCACTTGGGCAAAAGATGGAGGTCTGGGAAATTGAGAAGAGGTAGCGGTTACTGGTGAGAGTTTCACAGAGGAGTTGGCCCTAGTGTTGGTCTTGAAAAGTGAGTAAGGATTAGAGAGGCCCAGGAAACGGATGAAGCAAAGTTTAGAAGCAGGTGTGAAGGTGGTGTGGGCCCAGGAAAATGGGCGTTTATGGTTTGCAGTGGAGGCCAGCTGTAGGCAAGGGGACAGAGGGAGGGGAAGGGAGGCCTGGTCCTGGGAAGGGCATCCCTGTGGCTGTCATTCACAGGGCAGTGTCTCAGGCCAGTGCATTTCACGCAATCCTATGCTGTGACTCACAGCAGCCTTGTGTCATTGGACTTTATTGGACTTGTGGCATTCTCATTTTCCAGATGAGGAAGCTGAGGCTCTAGGACTAGTTCCCAGCAGGCAAGTGCCCTACTGCAAAGCCCATGCATTTAATTCTTTGTCATGTGGCCTCCTGGCAGGGATGAAAGAGTCTTCCCTCCCAATTCCCCTGGGCAGTGTCCGCATATCTTTTCCACTGAAGCCTGCCCAGGGGGCTGGCAACAGGGAGGAGCCAGGGCCCTGACAGTGGTGTTGGTTGTGTTAAAGGCTTCGCCACTGGAGAATCTGATGAGCTGTTGGGTGACATGGACCCGCTCGAAATGGATATCAAGTGGCTCCATTCTCCGATGGTGAAAATAGCAGATGCTATGGAAAATAAAACCACCATGTATAAGGTACCTGTCCCGTTTCTTCATGGCAATCGTCTCCTCCATCCAGGGCTCTGGGAAATGGTCAGTCCCTTCTGCCTGGCTCACATGAGATCTGCCTATAATGGTGGGGACATGCGGGCCGTTCACTTGTTCCCTATGGGCTCCCTGGGTACCTGGTAGGGTGCATCCTTTGCCAAGCAATGGCAGGTCCAAGGAGGAGGCATGCTTTCTCATGCAGCTTTCCCAGCCCGGCTCCAGCCCAGAGAACTGGTATAGCCATCTAGCCACCCAGTTGTTCAAGTTGCACACCTGAGTATCCCTGATTCTTCTTTCCCTCCAACTAGTATCTGGGATCCCATACACAGTCTGTCACCAAGTTCCATAGCTTCTCCTTCGTAAATCTCTTGAGAAGCTGTTGGCTTCTTTCTATCCTTACCATTCCTGTAACCCTCACCTAAGCTTTCAGTCCTCTCTCACCTGGACATATATGTCCCGTGGTTTCTCATGGCCCAATTTGACCATGTCACCTCCCCATTCATGGCTCCCAGCACCTACAGGATCAAGTCAGTATGCTGTGTTATGACTCCTGGAGGCTTTTCCAGCTTCTTCTGCCAGTCCCCCCATCTCTGCCCTTTAGGAGGTCACACTTGAGTGGATTTCAAACACAGACATCTTCACTGTGATGGGAGACACACAGGCTGGGGGAGGGAGAGCATGGATCTAAGGGCCCTAGCCTATACTACTTGTGGGTCAGGAAAGTCTTGGAGGCTTTGATACGTGCTCCACCTCTCAAGGCTGAGGAATTCTCTGGGCAAGGGGAGCAGCAACCTCTGGGCGGTGGCTCAGCTTATGCTGATGCCAAGGCACCAAATGGTGAGACCGGGGTCTTTAGGGAAATCGCTAGTGGGCTGGGGTGGCTGGAGTGGGGTAGAGGTGGGGAAAGATGACTCTGGAGTCAGATGACAGAAGGCCTTGAGTTTGACTTTAAACCATAAATAATAGGAAAATCCTGAAAGTTGGTTATTGTTTTGGGGGTCAAAGGGTTTTTACTTTTTTTCCATTTAATTTCTTTTATATATATATATATATATATATATATATATATATATATATATATATATATATATATATATATAAATATAAATACATACATGTACATATATATGTGTATATACACACACACACACACACACACACACTTTTTTTTTTAAGTTTTTTGACTAGGTAATACGTGTACATGGTATACAATTGAAAAAGTACTAAAGGTTATACAGTGAAAAGTAAGTCTCTCTCCTGCTTCTGTCTCCCAGCCACCCTGTCCCCTCCTTGGAGGCAGTCACTATTAGCAGACTTGAATATCCTTTCAGCTATTCATCTTTATACACACACATACATACATACATACATACAAGCAGACACGGGGATCTATTTTTTTTTTTTTCAAATTTATTTATTTTTTTAAAATTAGTTTCAGGTGCACAAGACAAAGCAAAACTTAGACGTTTATCATTTATATCCCTCACACTGTGTGAACCCCCCTCCCCCCATCCACTATCCCTCTGTACGTTCCCCAAATTAATTTTCAAACCCCCATGACCATCTTGTGGTTACCGACTATTTTTCAAAACCTCTCACCTTCCCCTTATCCCCACCCCCCCCGCCCCTCTAGCAACCCTCTGTTTTTCCTCCACGTTTCCAAAACTGTCTCTGATAAGTTCATTCACTTATTCTTTTCTTTAGGTTCCGCATATAAGTGAGATCATATGGTATTTGTCTTTCTCTTTCTGACTTATTTCACTTAACATAATGTTCTCTAGGTCCATCCATGTTGTTGCAAATGGTAAGATTTCTTTCTTCTTTACGGGGATCTATTTTAATTCAAATAGTAGCATGCTATTCATATGGTCCTCCACTTATTTCACTTACAAATTCATCTTGTAGATGGTTCCACTTGATCATTTAAAGAGCTGTCCTTTATTTTTGATGGTTATGTAATATCTGGAAGGGTTTCTTAAGCAGGGATGCAACATGGTCAGGTTTGTATATAAGAACTATTAGTCTGGCAGCTGGGATAAAAATCAGGTTAGAAAGATGGGCCAGGGTGGAGGCAGGGAGTCCAGGAAGGAAACTCTCATCTGTCCTCTGTAAGAGATGATGAGGCCGGCAGTGGCAGGAATCATGCCATTCCTGTCCTCGCTTAGGTAGTTTCAAAGGTTTTCCCTGGTGCTTGCAGGAAAATCAGTGTGAAGTTGTGTGTTTATGGCCGTTCCTGATCATATTTCTCACTGAAGCCCCAGATGTACCATTTTTCCTCAGGGCCCCATAGTAGTTCCCCACTCTATACCGTATGTTCCAGACTCAGGCTCAGGGCCCCGAGCAGGGCCACTGCATTGCACAACTCAGGAGACACCACTTAGGTGTGCTGTGTTGTGAATGGTGCCCCACCCTGCAACCTGAGAGTTGTACAGTGTGGTAGCCTTACCTTTCCCCACTGTAGTGTAGCAGGTCGTCATACATACATAAGCTTGGCTGCTTGGATTCTAATTTATTCCATTGCTTACTAGCTGTGCAACCTTAGGTGCCTTGTCATAGCATTATTGCAAGGATTAAATGAGTTAATATTTGTGTGTGTACACATAACACCTATACATGTACATATATATGTGTACATACATGTGTGTGTACACGCACATGCTTAGAATGATACCTGGCACATAGTGAGCTATCTGTCAATAGTAGCTTTTACTACCCACATCTACCTTCCCCTCCAGCCAAACAGACACCCCTTCGGGTGCCCAGGTATGCACCATGCTTTTCCAGTGTTCAGTCAGGAATGACCCTCCTTTCAGTAGAAGTATGTTGACCACCACCATCCCCTCACCCTCTGTCACTTATGCTATGTCTCTCTGGTGTGCATTCTGACTTGTAGCCTGGTTGCTTGTATCCTCTTTTGCCTGGTTGCTTCCCAAAGATGGGACCTCCTTTGACTCATTTCTCCAGCATTTTCCCACACAGAGCTGGGCATAAAGTATGTGTCAGAAAATATTTGTTAAATTGATTAAGACCGTGAAGGGTCACTTGAGAGCAAAGAATCTTTGTAATACCAATTGTCCCTGATGAAATAACTGTACGTTTTCATTTTCTTCTTGTGAAAGCCATGCAAGCTACCCATCCCATTTGACAGATAAGCAGACTGCAGCTGAGCGGTTAACTAAGCACCTGGTAGTCTGTGGTACAGCCAGACTTGGAGCTTGGTTCTGCGTGTCTCCAGGCTCCATTTGTACCCAAGCCTGTCCCTGCCTCCTCTGCAGAAGTCTTTGGAGGTACTCTGGCCAGACCTCACCGCTGTCCTCTGTCTTCCTAGATTGGAGAGCTCACTGGGTATTGCACCAATCCAAACCGTCATCAGATGGGGTGGGTGAAGCGCAATGTGGACTGTCCTAGGAACGTTTGCCCAGTGGACCGCCGCCCAATGCTGCAAAGGATCATGGAGACGGACCCCCTACAACAGGGCCAGGCTCTGGCATCTGCCCTGAAGAATAAGAAGAAGCTGCAGAAGCGTACAGGTGGGGGCGCCCGACCACTCCCCTATGCTCCAAAAATGGGCCCACCTGGGGCCTTAATTAGGAGCTCCTGAGTGAGAACCTCTGTGTCCAGCCCCAGGCCCAGGTTAGGGGGCAGGGATGGGTTAGGAGGCTCAACTATAGGTGCAGTGGTTCTCAATTTAGCTTATATTAGAACTGCCTGGAAGGCTTGTTAAAACACAGATATCTGGGACCCAGCCCCAGAGTTTCTAATTAAGTAGGTTGGTCATAGAGACTGAGAATTTGTGATTCTAACTGCTTCCCAGCTGATGCTGATGTTACTCTTCCGGGGACCACACTAGGAGAACCACTGAGTTAGTCTGTGTATCATACAGCCACCATTTACTCATGAGCTGCTTTCTGTATGTCAGGAAGCTTACAAGCTATCTATGTTCACTTTATCAATAGGCAGTATACTGAAAAATCCAAAAAGTACAAAGGGATATACAGTAGAATGTCTTCTTCCAATCTCCCAGTCATCCAGGCCTCCCCCCAGAGGGTGACCTGTTAATTTCTTGTATTTCATGCCTGAGATAGGTACACTGGCAAACATCTGTATATTCTTTGTTCTCTTTTTCTGTACAAATGCTGGTCTGCTGAACATACAGCTTTGCCACATCATTTTTCCATTCAGTATATATTAGAGATATTTCCATGTTAATTCACAAAAGAACTTCCTCCTTCATTTTAATGGTGGTCTGTTGTGTGGCCGACCCATTTAGGTCTTCATGCTATACTAATTTTCACTTGACACGTCGCAAAAGTCCTATCCTCATTTGTTAAGTGAGGAAACTGAGGCCCAGAGTCATTTAGTGACACACTCAAGGTAAGACAACTAGTATTTGATGAAGCCAAAATGAAAACCTAGGGTTGATTGACCCAATAAGCTCTGTTCTTGGAACTAGGCTGTGTTTATAACCATTTACTCTTGGCCTGGTTCCACACTGCGGCCTGGGAATCCAAAGATAAATTGCCCTGGAACTCCTGGTCTTATTGGGGAGTGGGGAGGAAACAAGAAAACACACAGAGTGATCACTGTGAAGACACAGAAAGCACACTGAGGGAACCTAATCCAGCCTGGAGATGGTAGTGGG